>NC_140592.1:853869480-854201106 GCF_964204655.1 Triturus cristatus | reverse complement strand
AAACACCCTCTTGTAAACTAGCTCAGTAGGTGTTCAAAGGACTCCACCTTACCCCGAAGACCTATTTGGAGAAGAGAGGAGGAGGGCTTTAGGAGGAGGAGGATTGAGGCAGTGTTTCTCTGGCCACTGACTATGTACTTGAAATATTTCCAGTTTGGAATCTCCCAGAATGCTTGCAGGATAGGATA
Organism: Triturus cristatus; assembly: GCF_964204655.1. Lineage (NCBI taxonomy): Eukaryota > Metazoa > Chordata > Amphibia > Caudata > Salamandridae > Triturus > Triturus cristatus. The sequence continues at coordinate 854,200,918 of NC_140592.1, read as the reverse complement.
GCCACTGATCTGACAGAGGATACGAGAGTGGCTTCGGTTTGTGTAAACTGTTGATAAACATAAAATATGTATTTGTAAAGCGCTGAATAACAGATGTTTATTGTTACCCAACTCAATGGTACTCGTTTTATCAACCTCAGAAGGATGAAAGGCTGAGTGACCCCCCAGGATTTGAACCTGTGGCCATGAGGTCAAACACAGGCCCCGACACTAGACACAATAGTTCACTAAGCCACCAGAGCAGATGCAGGGACGAGGTGTCAGAACACGATTTGGTCGCACCTTTACAAAGGCTTATATTTCCATCTTCCTTCACAAACTTCTGCACAAACAGATAGATCTGAAAAATATTTGCAATAAATCTTAGAAAGAAACAGGAAGGGCCAGCTTTGCTGTTCACGTCAGCCAGCAGGGCTTGTGAATAAATGTCTCCCTGCTGGTTTGTATTTCTGGACATTTACTGCACTCTCTCCCAGATCTGGCAGCGCCAATCCCAGGATTTCTGTGTTGCTTGGTGTAGCCCTGCTTATGGACTTCTGGAAGAAAGGCCACTGTGGAGCAAATCCTGTTAACTGAGCACCTGCCCCATGGTAAAAGCTGTGGGCCTTAGGACTGGAGAGTGTTAGCACTGAGTGGTCTGCGGCCCTGGACCTGTGTGAGCAGCTGGGAAGTTTACATTGCTCAAGGACAAGAATCAATCCAAGTGCTGGGAGAGCATGGACGCCCAGATTCCTCCAATGAATGCTGTTGGAATTCATATGGGAGGAGTACCTCTCCGAGAGGGGATTTCTTGCCTGTACTCATCAAAGAGTGTGGCATATACCGTAGAGGTCTAGGACTTGTGAGGCATTTTTGAGGTAATGGAATGTCAGATGGTGCTTCAGTATGGGAATTCCAATCTTGCCAGCTATGCTTATTCGCTTCCTCATTACCAGTTGTACTCTTCTCTCTTCTCCATGAAGCACTGTAGTTCTTCTTCTCAAAGAGCCAGTTTTGAAATTCACTAGAGCGACTTCTCGAGGACCATCTGGAACTAATATTCCCGGAGCATAGGCCATCCAGGAGCTGTGACAACAAGAAATGCCACCTACCCGGTATGGGGCCTGGAGGAAGGATCAGTGCTTTCAAGTGGGTGTGGTGACTGGTGAGCCCTATTTGTCCCTCACCCAGTGTGCCCCAACTGGACCTTGAATCTGCCTTGAGCCTCCTTTCTGTCTTGAGGGTGTGTGGGAGGGGTACGTAAAGTGGATGAGCCACTTTGATTGAGGTACACCACATCCATATCCATGCCACTGTTGCAGTTACCCCAACAGACTCCTGTGACTGTGCCACCATACACCTTCACTGTGTCTGTCCAAGGATAAACACTGCTGTAGGCGTGGGTTCTGAAGCTCTGGTTTCGATCGCAGTCTTGTGTTGGATTCCAATCAGGTTTAACAGAAGCAGCAAAATAAATCTCGAGACTTCGTTTGGACTCTTGACACTCCTATAGCATCACACAGAAGCAGCGCTCAGGGAGTATTAAGGTGGAACCAGCCGGCGAATCATAAAGGCCCAGTGGTGGCTGGCTCGTTTCTGCTCCTGCTCTCCTGCATCCGACTCCAGGAACAGGAAGCACAGGTCAGGCTCCCCTGACCAATCACAACTCTGCAAGGCAGTGTTGTGATTGTTCTGAGCGCCGTGACACAGTATGGGCATGTTCTCCATGAAGGCTGTAATGCATCCTGCATGGATAACAAGGAAAGTGCGCATGGATGTTTTGGGCGGCACTCTTGGACCACCCAAACAGTTATTGCCCACTTAGGAGTGGGCAAACCACTCCTCCCCTGCTCTGCAGCCTTGCCCCTCACACAAAGCTGTTGCAGCAGGCGGACAAAACAAAATGATAATAACGTACGAGTTACTTACCTTCAGTAACGATGTATCTGGTAGAGACGATTCTAGCCGCAGATTCCTTCACGTAGAATTATCCCCAGGCATGAGACTGGATCCGGAAAACGTTCTTGCCCAGCATCCCTGCACGCCGGAGGGACGGCAACACGCGACTCCGCCCAGGCGTCGTCTGTGTACGTGACATCAGCGAGGTCACATAAGTCCCACCCCGACGCGCCTACGTCAGTTTTCTTCGGAGTGCTTTTCCGCGCCACAACGCGGAGCCAGCAGACAAAACTGTGAGAGTATAGGAACAGTGTGCGAAAGAGCAGAAAAAGGAATGGTGAGGAACAACACCATAAAGAGCAGCACCCGGCACTGCAGTAGCCAAAGGCAGGGAAAGAATAAAGAACAGAGCCGCAACCCTGCCAGTACAGAGACAGCCCCCCCCGGAGACAAGGGACATATGTAAAAATGTCACGATAACATGCAACAGGACTACAACCCCAACCAAAGACAAGGAAGGGGAACCAGTCGGGGACACACAGGGAACGACAAAACTCCAAGACATCCCCATCATAGAGTGTGACAACCCCCATCAGGAACAGGGGCAGAGGCACAGCCAAAAGACCCCAACCTCAAGGATCGCAAAGAGCCAGAAGTACCAACAAACCCATCCTCCCATGTGACAACGGGGAGGAAAAAGGGGACAGCCTGACAGAAAGAGGGAAAGAATGTACTCATAGAAGACACAGCCACCCACAGGGAAGCGAGTGCAAAAGACCAAATCACAAACCCTCGCAGAACGGGGAGGAAGGGCGGGCCGTGAAGGAATCTGCAGCTAGAATCGTCTCTACCAGATACATCTTTACCGAAGGTAAGTAACTCGTACATCTGATAGAGACTACTAGCCGCAGATTCCTTCACGTAGAATAGATACCCTAGCCATACCCAAGGGGAGGGAGGGTCTGCGAGAGGACCCCACCTACCTGGGCATAACAGAGGACTGCACGGGGCCGAGTCCGAAAACAGGACGAGGAGCCCCGTCCCCCAGGCAAAGGGAAAAGAAGAGATGAAGAAGATAGCTTGTTCTCACTCAACAGAGGAAACAAGGCAAGACGCAAAGAGGCCAAACACCCCACGCCCACGTGAGGCAACAAAACCTCTGCCCAAGGCCAAGGCAAGGAAAGGAGCACCAAAGGAGAAGAGCAACCAGGATAGCGCCAGCAGCAAGAAGCAGGTGGAAGCCAAAAAGGGGAACTCAAGGTCACCCAGGAAGAATCATCCAATGCCCGCAGGGACAAACTGCACCCGCAAGAGGGTCCAGAAGTCAGGGACCATCCCCCCACAGGAAGAAGAGGTAGAACCGAGTGCAAGGCCCACTGGAAGCAGCGGAGAAGGCAGGATGACAGTCCCACTAAAGCCCCAAGAAAGCACAACGGTGCAAAATGAACAAGAGGGCGGCACTGGCAAGCTCCGCCAGACGCCAGAGACACCTCAGAACAAAAAACACTCAAAGCAAAAAGGCGAAGAAGAAGGTTGAAACGGCAACATACCATAACGCCACGAAGAGCAGAAGCCCGCAGGCGACCACAACTCCCCAGAACATACCAGGGCTATATAACAGCCAACCCTGCCCCACATAGGGAATGTCACATCCCAAGACATAGGAACCTCTTAGGAGGAAACCTCCGCAGCAGAGGACAACAAAAAAGACCTGCGGCAAAAAACCTGCAGGAGGCCCATCAAGCAGCCAGAGGGGAAACGCAAAAGGCCCAATCTCAGGCCCAGCATGGTGTAAAAAACCCAAAGGAAAAACACACAGTCAAAAAGGGGCTGGCCCGCAGCCAACAGGACCACAGCCTCAGCAAGGAGGACTCGAGTGGCCATGAAGCACACTGAACAGACAACCGGGGCGACCCGCCCCAACGGAAGAACAGCTCCAAGAACCAGATCAACACGCAGGTCACTGAGGAGGAGAAGAAGGAAGGGGGGGAGGAGGAGGAGGAGGAGGAGGAGGAGGAGGAGGAGGAGGGCAATGCCCCGCCAAGAACCTCTGGATGGCTGAGTCCGCAGGGGCATGGAACAAAAGAGCACCATCGAAGGGAAGGTCCACCAGCCGTTCTCGAACACACTGTCCCGAAGCCAGGTATGGTGACGAAGGGCAACCGAAGAAGCCATGGCACGACCCAGCACCTCTGAGATGTCCAGAGCGGAGCGAAGGATAAACGCCGCCAGCTTCCGACCATCCAAGACATGGTGTCTCAAATCCACACAAGCACCCTCCTGAAAAGCGGCAGACATAAGGGACTCTGCCGAGTCCCACAAGCAACAAGTGGCCCTAGCCAAAACACACAGTGTGTTAAGGGCCCGCAGAGCCGCACTGGTCGAGGCAAACATATTGCACCCCCAGGAGTCCAGCCAACGGACCTCCCGTGACGGGGGAGACAACAGCAGCGGCAAAGCAGGAAAGGCAGACTGCAGAAGGGGGCCCGTGGTCGAAGGGTGAAGAGAAAGGCACACCGGATCACGCGGTGCCTGATGGTGGTGGTGCAGAAGGTACTGGGGCACCGGGTCCCCCGTGGCGGGACGGCCCCAAGTCCCCAAGGGAGAAGAGTGGAGGGCACCCTCGAAGGGAAGCAACAGTTCCCTACCACCAGAGCCCTGATGGAGAACCTCCAGAAGATGATCTGCGGGGAAATGGGTAGCTGGATCACCCATGCGCAAAATTCCCACAGCCGTGGAAACAGTGCGGGCGAAAGCCGCACCCGCCTCCGTAGGTCCCCACAGAGGGGAAAGCAGCTCCTCGTTAGGCGACGGCTGCAAGCTAAGGCGGCCATCCCCCAAGACAACTGGAGGAAGGAAGGGACAAGACCGGAAGGAAGGAAGAGGGAACGAGGAGTGGAGGACCTGCGGCTCCTCCGGTGAAGACCGTGGTCGTGGAGACAGCGAGGAGCCGCCTTTAGACGACGTCGGGGAAAAAGCCATGACACGGCGGCCCGTCTCCGGCGAGGACAACACCAGCAACCGCTGAACCTCTGGAGAAGAGGAGGAGTCAGAAGACGAGTCAACAACCCGACGTCAGCCCGGCGGAGATGCCGGGGCGACCTCCGACACAGCACAGGAGACCGGAGCTGGGCCAGAGCCGGGGCGGCGCCGACCCGACCTCCGATGAGGCAGCCGCCTGCGTGGAGGGACGAGAGGGGCCCGGGGAGGGACGAGGAGTCCCCTGCCAGCCACGACCCGTGACAGGGCGAGATGGGCCCTCAGCCGACCCCTGTGGCGCCGCCAGGGCCAGCAGCCAACGTAGCGGCATCACCTCGGACAAGGCCGCCACCTGTCCCGAGGACCGAGAGGGGCTCGGGGTGTGACCCGAGCCCTGGCAACCTCCCGCAACACCACAGGGACTCCCGCGGGAGTTTGCGGCGAAGCAGTGGCGCCGTGGTCCAAAGGAGGGACCCCCAAAGGGCCGCACTCCAACGGCACCACATCTTCCGAGCCTGGATCCTAACCAGTCGGCGCTGGAGCTGCCGGCGATGCCACAGAGGGCCCCGCACACTGCAAGGGATCCACTGACGTCCCAGGAGGGGAAGGAGGAAGAGAAGCCAGCGAGGCCTGCAAAGCCGCCGCATATGTCTCCATCTGGGCTCTGGTTGCCCCCACGCCGGGAAACGGTGGATAAGGGGACGACACGTGGGGCTGCATCACCCGCGGGGAGCCCACGCCCCAGACATGCCGGAACCCGACCCTCGGGGACAAACTGCGACACTTACCAAGAGGTGAGTGGCGCTCTTGCGACCTGGGAGAAGATCGAAGTCCGCAAGGGATGCCGCGGGCCCGAGAACCCTCTGCAGGAGCAGGGCGAGATGATGACGCCGACCTGGACACACGAGCCGAAAGAAGTTTCATCCGGCGCTCCCGCCGGGATTTCGGCTTCATCTGCTGGCACGCCTCACAATCAGTGGAGTCGTGGTGCTCCCCCAAACACCACATACAGATGGGGTGAGGATCCGTCGCCGACATGAGGTGGCCACACGACGTGCAAGTTTTAAAGCACGAAGGCATTCGCACACTGTTCCCACACACGCAGCAATAGCATAAGGAAAAGGCCTAAACAGGCCCGGAGCACAAACCAGATCCGCGTTGCACGCGGAAAAGGAAAAAACTGACGTAGGCGCGCCGGGGTGGGACTTATGTGACCTCGAATGACGTCACGTACGCGTACGACGCCTGGGCGGAGTCGATTAATGCCGTCCCTCTGGCGCGCAGGGATGCTGGACAAGAAAGTTTTCCGGATCCAGTCTCACGCCTGGGGATAATTCTACGTGAAGGAATCTGCGGCTAGTAGTCTCTATCAGATATTACGTTATTATTGTTTTCTTTTTTCCTTTCTTTTACTGCTGCAGAGCTGAGGGCAACGCTCCTCCTCCTTAGCGGAGGAGCCGCCACTGCAAAGGCCTTAATGCTTGCAAGACCCGTGGGATACCTCTGGTCTGTAGTAAAACATTGGCTAGAGACAGCAGTAAGATGCCTGGCACTGGCGGGGTTAACTGTGGATTAAACCGCACGGGATGGGGGTTTAGATTAAATTAAATGACAAATACAATAGGCAGGGTTTTTTTGTTGGGAACTTTTTGTGAAAGACAAAAAGGAAGGGTCTGCATTGTGTAGCCCCTGTGACAAACCAAATAGAAAGGAGGTTTTGTATTGTGTACATCCAATAGAGAATACACTAGGCAAGAGCCTTCGCACTGCGTAAACCCAGTGTTAAACACTATAGGCAAGGGCTTTTGTGGGGCGTAAAACCTGTTGTAAGTAGGCACGGGCTTCCACATTGTGCAAACCATGTGACAAGTGCAAAAGGAAGGCTTTTTGCACTGTCAGAATTCGTAAAGATTTTTCTAGCCACACCTGTGGCACCGGAGGGACTACTAGAATGGTCCGGTGTTCATTGTGTACTGTGGTACTTTTATGCATAGTACTCAGCTGTGTGTGAATTCAGGCACTTGTAATTATTCATCTAAAAGCACTGACTCAATTGGTAGTATTATTACCGTGTCTGTAGAGCTCTGAGTGTCTGGCCCACATTCCCTACCCGAGTAAGCTTTGGACTGCTCGGCCTCGCTGTCCTGACGGCCAAGATTTCCATTTGGGCCCATAGTACAGATGCCTAGGAGTAGGACATCAGAGACAAATGTTCCTCAAATATTACAATTGAGGGCAACTAATCCCCCAATTGCTCTGGGATTTCCAGAACCAGCTCTCACAGAGACTGGCTCTAGAGACAGGCTGCAGACCACATAGGAAAAGAACCTTCACGCTGGTGTCATCCCCCGAGAGTAAGGGGTATCGCCATCATGAAACAACCAGGCTGCAGGAATGAGAGGGCGAGCTGGTCGCTGATGGCTGTGGTAACGGAGCCACCCGGCCCGTTCCAGCACGCTACACACGCACCCACGCACCCGGAGGGCGGGCACGCCCTACGGTATAAATAAAAGGGCGCGAGACCGCTCGAGGTCTTCGGCCCACTCCAGTAACCCCTGCTGTTGTGTCCCGTTTGTGTCCTGCCCCCCCCCATAGGCCTCACCACCCCTTGGTCTGCCGCTACAAACACCACATTGGCGACGAGGGCGGAGCCTACCCGCGCCTCTCCGACGCTCATCGCACTTGCCTGGGGGTGCCCGGCGCTCTCCGCAGAGGCGGAACAGGGAGGACCTCGCCGCGCGCGCGTCCTCGCGCTGGAAGACTCGAAGCCGGTCCTTGGCAGGTGAGCTCCGTCGGAGGGGGAAATCGACCCTCGTGAGCTGCCTGGGCGTCTGGGGGTTTTGGCTGGCCTGGATTCTGCCGGTGAAGGCCCCGACAGCCGGTTGCTGCAGGGGGCGTCCTCAGCAGTGCCTGAGGGAAATAAACGGACAATAAAGAAGTCAAAAAAAAAAAACAGAACACAGATCGGTGGGGAAGCAGGTCTCGCCTACGCGTATGAGCAGCACCATCAGCAGGTCTCGCCCACGCGCAGCTCCAGCAGGTCTCGCCTACGGGCAACACTATCAGCAGCACAGGTCTCGCCCTCGCGCAGCACCAGCAGAGGGAAAGTAGGTCTCGCCTGGATACCAGCCGAGCAGCCACGGTCGGAGAACGTGCACAGTGAGAGGTGCCGAACATGTCGGGCCCTGCCGCCAGCGGAAGTGGCACGGCGCAACCGCCTCAGCAGGCAGCCGCGCTGCCCGCGGCCGCCGCGCAGCCCGCGGCCGCCGCGCCTGGACACGGGGCGGTGGCCCCGCTGCCGCCATTCAGCGAACTGTCAGACCCCTCCACGGCGGCGGTGCGGTGGCGCTCATGGATCGGACGGCTGGAGCACTACTTTGTCGGAGTGCGGGAGACGGACAACACGGTCAAGAGATCTCTCCTCATGTGCTACGGGGGCGAAGAACTGTATGACCTTTTCGAAACTCTACCGGACAGGGGGAACGACGACGACTATGCGGGCGCCATAAGGGCCCTGAACCGCCACTTTGATCCCCAAACGAACCCCGATTTCGAGTGGTTTAAGCTGCGCCAGGCGCGACAGGAAGAAAATGAAAGCATTGACGTCTTCTATGCACGCCTGCGGAAACTCTCCCTGTCCTGTGAGCTGCCAGACCAAAGGGCGGAGATCCGGGCTCAGCTCATTCAAGGGTGCAGATCGGTCCCGCTGCGGCGTCTCATCCTGCGGGAGCCAGGCATCTCCCTCGACAACATCCTGGTCCTAGGCCGGTCTCACGAGCTGTCCAATGCTCGAGCGGATGCAATGGAGGCGGCCCTCAACCGGCCTGCGGCTGCCCAGAAGCCGCCAGCGATCAAGGAAGAGAGAGTGGACGCGCTGCAGAAGCGACCGACCAATCAGCGAGGAGCCGCAAGGGCTCCGCAGGGCAGCACATGTGGCAACTGCGGCCTAGGTCACCCACCTGGCGGCCGGTGCGTCGCCATGGGACAAACATGTCTGAAGTGCGGCCGAGCGAACCACTTTGCGAAGGTCTGCAGGAGCAGCCGCAGGGGGCGCGGAGGCGCTTCCGGCCCACGTGGGGCTCCGGCGCGCGTACACCAACTGACGGTGGAAGAATCCGCCGCCCTGCGCGAAAACTCCACGCCACAGTTCGAGGGAGATGGGGAAGAAGAAGAGGAAGTGTTCTTCGTGTCGTTTGTAGGCCGGGAAGGCACGAAGAGAAGACCGCCGCCCATGTGTGACATCCTGGTGGCTGGGTCCCCGGTGAGTGCTCTCATCGACACGGGGGCGTCGGTGAACGTCATGGACAGCTGCCAGTATGAGAGGTTGTCGCCACGGCCACCCCTGAGACCCTCCAAAGCCCTCATCTACACGTACGACAGTGACCGGCCACTGTCCCTGCGAGGGGTGATTGACGTTGAAGTCGTCAGCGAAGGCCGGAAGTTGGCCACGACCTTCCACGTGGCGGAAGGTAAGAGGGGCACCCTGCTGAGCTGCCACACCGCCGAAGATCTAGCGCTGGTATTCTTTGCAAATCAGGTGCACGAGCTGCATGCAAGGGAGATACTGAAGGACTTTCCGATGCTGTTTCAAGGTCTAGGATGCCTACGCGGAAAGCAGTTCAGACTACACGTGGACCCGACGGTCCGGCCCATGGCGCTGCGTCACCGGAGAATACCATTCCTCCTGCGACCACAGGTAGAAGAGGAGTTGCAAAAATTGGAAGACTTGGGGGTGATTGAGAAGGTATCGGGTCCGACCCCGTGGGTGTCCCCCCTGGTCGTGGCGCCCAAACCCAAGCAGCCCGGCGCCATCCGACTGTGCGTAGACATGCGCCTCCCAAACAAGGCAGTCAAGCGCGAAAGACACCTCACGCCCACCATGGACGACATTGTGGCCGACCTCAACGGCGCGCAGTGGTTCACGAAATTGGACCTCAACGCGGGGTACCACCAGCTTGAACTCCACCCCGACAGCCGCAACATAACCACCTTCTCCACCCACGTTGGCCTGCGGAGGTATAAGCGGCTGAGCTTCGGGATCTCGTCAGCGGCTGAAGTTTTCCAAAACGCCATACGGGAGACTCTCTCGGGTCTCCAGGGAGTCATCAACCTAAGTGACGACATTCTGGTGTTCTCGCGAACTCTGGAAGAACACCATCGGCATCTGCGTGACACGCTACAGCGACTAGCGGATAGTGGACTCACCCTGCACGAGGCCAAATGCTCCTTCTACCAGGAGTCGGTCGAATTCTTCGGTTACATCTTCTCGAGGGACGGCCTGAGAGTGGATCCGAAGAAAGCGGTAGCGATCCGCGCTGCTCCGAGGCCCACATCGGCCACCGAGGTCAGGAGCTTCCTGGGGATGGCAACCTACTGCGGGCGGTTCATCCCCAATCTGGCGTCCCTGTCGGAGCCGCTCCGGCTTCTCACGAAGAGTGGTCACCCGTGGGCCTGGACGGCCAAGGAAGATATGGCGTTCCAAGCGGTCAAGGACGCGCTGATCGATGACAAGGTGATGGCGTACTTCAGGCCCCACCGGCGGACAGAGGTGGTGGTGGACGCGAGCCCCGTGGGGCTGGGCGCGGTCCTGATGCAGGAGACGGAGGCGAAAGAATGGGTCCCGACCGCGTATGCCAGCAGGGCTCTGACGGCTACGGAGATGAGGTACGCGCAGATCGAGCGGGAGGCGCTGGCCATCAAGTGGGCCTGCCAACATTTCCATCTCTACCTGTATGGGCACGACTTCCGGGTGGTCACCGACCACAAGCCCCTGGTTCCGCTTTTCGCTGGCACGGCGAGGCTAGGGCCCCCGAGGATCGAGAGATGGGCAGTCCAGCTACAAGCGTACCGATTTGAGGTCGTGTTCCGACCCGGGGCCAGCAACCCAGCGGACTTCCTGTCCCGTCACCCGGAGCCGGTGCGCCCTGATCAGGCGGATGAGGCGGAGACGGAGGAGTTCGTCCGACTAGTGTCGCAAGCTGCATGCCCGGTGGCACTCACGTTGGAAGACATCGGCAAAGCCACGGAACTGGACGACTGCCTCGTGAAGGTGAAGCGCACGCTGGCGACCCACCACTGGCGGAACTTCCTGGATGGAGTGCAGGCCCTCACCGAAGAGGAGAAAGTGTATCGACAGCAGGTGTGGAACGCGCGGAGTGAACTCAGCGAGGGGCCGCACGGCGTGGTCCTGCGAGGAGCAACCCTCGTCATCCCGATGGGTCTCCAAGGAGAGGTGGTCAGGTTGGCACACCAAGGGCATCAAGGCATCTCCAAGACCAAGGCAAGGCTGCGGAGCAAGGTGTGGTTCCCGCGGATGGACGCGCTGGTTGAGGAAGCCATCCGCAGCTGTCACTCGTGCAACATCACGGGGGGGGAGCCGACGCCTCACCCAGTGATCACGGAGGAGCCCTGTCTGGAACCCTGGTCCAAGCTGAGTATAGACTTTGGTTCGTTCCCTGATGGGCGACACACCTTAGTGGTGGTGGACTCACACTCCAAGTTCCCGGTGGTGGAAGTAGTGTCATCAACGGCGTTCAGCCAGGTGCGAGCGGCGCTTGATCGCATATTTGCCATGATGGGCCTGCCGGAGGAAGTCCGATCGGACAACGGGCCCCCGTTCCAAGGGCGAGAGTTCCAGGAATACCTTGCGGCTCGGGGAGTCAGACACAGGAAGATTACCCCGCAGTGGCCCCAGGCGAATGGGGAGGTGGAGCGTTTCATGCGCACGATGAACCGGGCGCTGAGAATTGGAGTCGAGCAAGGAGAAGATGCGGATCAGTGCCTCTCACAGTTCCTAAGTGCCTACCGGCGGACCCCCCACTGTACCACCAGGTGTGCGCCAGCGCACCTTCTGTTCAAGAAGGCCCCCAGGGACAATATCCCGGCGAGTCATGTATGGCTGCCCACGCCGCTAGACCAAGAGGCGGCGCAAGGGAGAAGGCGGACCTCCAACGAGAAAGCCAGTCTGAAGAGGAGAGCCCGGGGGAGGAGTCTCCAGGTGGGAGACGGGGTCATCCTGAAGGACCGGTACCCGAATTGGAAGTATCGTACCCCGTTTGAACCGGAGGTGTGGGAAGTGACCGGAGTGCGGGGCACCATGGTGTCCGCCAGGAGAGGGACACGGACAGTAACGCGAAATGCGTCTTGGTTCAAACGAATAACATCTGGCGTCCCCGAGACCGACCCGGAGGAGGAAGAGTTGGAAGCCCCGGAGGGGTGCGGCTCACCAGGAACACCGGCGAGCCCATTGCAGAGCGCAACCCCACTGCCCGGGGCGGGCGATCGAGAAAGCGGGCCCTCTGCCGAGACAGCGGTGCCCAGTGTCTGTGGGGCAGGAGGTACAAGCCGAGGAGACGCTCCCAGGAGCCGGCCATATGGACTTCGGCCAAACCCGGCCCCAAGTAAGAGACTGAGAGACTTTGCGTGGTGTGCACAAGAACTGAATGGTTTGGCGATAAATGATCTCTGTATCTGAAAGATTGGAGGGATGTGGTAACGGAGCCACCCGGCCCGTTCCAGCACGCTACACACGCACCCACGCACCCGGAGGGCGGGCACGCCCTACGGTATAAATAAAAGGGCGCGAGACCGCTCGAGGTCTTCGGCCCACTCCAGTAACCCCTGCTGTTGTGTCCCGTTTGTGTCCTGCCCCCCCCCATAGGCCTCACCACCCCTTGGTCTGCCGCTACAAACACCACAATGGCAAGAGGTACAGAGGCCTGAGAATGGTCTTGTTTGCGTACGTCTGTCTTGTCGCGTGTGCCTTGCCGTAGTTTAGCCGCCCCATCTGGAGCAGGCTTCCTTCCCCTCACCCCCTCCTTCCTGCAGTATGCTTGACAGGCCACTCACAAGCATGACACATGGTATATGCCCTAGGAAAAGAAATCTGTGTACCATTCTGACTACGACTTCCATCCACCGGCGCTGACATACAGCACAGCAGGGTGCGCGCCTGCAACGCGCGCCCGCCCTGTCATTGTGCGGGCTACGACGCCCAAGGGATGGCAGAGGGAAACAAGTCAGTGGCTTAGCTAGGGAGGGGCGGTCCGCCCCAGGCGGCTCTATTTTGGGGGAGGACAAAGGCATTCAGATAAGGCTCTGCTTGCTTTCGTGGACGTTCGGGGACAGGCAGAGAAGGAATAGGACTCGGGCAATGTCCTTTTCTTTTTTGTGCTGGCAGTTGTCCCCCTCTCTCTTCCTATTATTCCCTCTCTTTCTGTCTTGCTCCTCACTTTCCGAAAACCGTGACTTGAAGAAACGTTCACAACCTCTCTTTCCTTCTTTCATTTAGTTGCTTCCCTGTGAAATGGATCCAAAAAAGAAAAACACTCTTGCGAGAAATGCCCTTTTTCTGACATTTTTCTATTCCAAAGTGCAGCGGGAGGGAGAGAAATATAAGGTTTTAAATATGAAAAATAAATACATAACTAAATAAAGCAAGATAGAGTGGTTGCAAACTGGCCAGATTGGTTTTATTTACATCCAAATACATCAGCATCACTTTACAGAGTTTGCCAGTGAAGCGCTACTTTTGTTTTCTCGTCTTTCTTTGAACAGCATTGTTGTTCCCAGGTGGGAAAGTGTACCATTCCTGGAGGGACTGCAATACCTGGCTGATGGGTGGATTGGAAAACAAAATGTGTTCCATGGCTCTGTGTTTATGGATGTGGTCTTTTGAAACCATACTGCTTACGTTTTGTAAGGATATAAGCAATGGACATTGAAACGGTTCCCTTCAGGGCCCTCTAGTCATGTCCTTAACTTTTCAGGTAAAACCACTGGCTGATTTCTGAATAGTGAGTGAGAGATCGTTAAGGTAACCATGTTGTTTCTGCTTACATTTTCCATGCTTTACTTAATCTTGCATTCCCTATGAGTGGTTGTTTTTACTTTTTTTAGGCAGCATATTACTCTTATCAAGTGCATAATTTGAATTGAGCCACATCCAAGTGTTTATAGCGGGCACAATTAGGTTATAACTGAAGGCAGTGCGAGTTTCTCTCAGTGGGGAAGTATGGTGTTCAGTGGGGGAGAGGATGTGGCACTATGGCCAAAGCTGTCGAATTTGGAACTGGGGAACCGGGTTCAGCCTTCATGACCAGTCCACCAGACCACTCTACTGAGGGAGCACATTCCCATGCTAGACCTTAGAAGGCCCCACTAGACCTTAGAAGGCTTGATGTCTTAGCACAAGCAGGTGTACCATAGTGGTGTCAATTGTGGGTTAACCTTGAAAGCCTGTCCACCACAATCCATACTGAAGTTCATCTCCAGTCTTGCGGGCATGCCTACGAAGCAGCACACCCTAGAGCAACAGTGATCCAGTCGCTGTGACTCTGTCACTGAGGTCACATGAACCTTGAGCAGGTTAGGGCGATGCGAACGGTGTGACCACACTGGGTACCTATTTTGGGTGGGTGCATAGTGTTTGCAAGTATATTATGGTTTAAAAATAACTTGCTGCCTCCTTCCTGGCCTCCAGCAATTTTCAGAAACAATAAAAATGTCATGATAACTTCGGTGATTAATGTTCTTCCTAGAGAGAGATCGGAGTTTTGTCTAGTGGAAGGGTTGACTCCTGGAAAGGTAGCACAGAGGGTTAATTTGCCTGCTGCAAAGAACATGTACCATGCAGATCACAAAGTGCACTGCTTTAATGGGGGGACCATGATGAATGGTCATTTAATGTCAGCTGTAGATGATGGATCCCTGAACAGTGTCTTGTATGTGCATGTTTGCATTGTGCTGAGGGGATTACCAGGTAATTATTCACGCAGCTCTCTGATGGATGTCACATGCAGTTTACTGAGTCCCCAGATAGATTATGCAGTCTGTGTGTTCTCTTTTGTACTGCCAGTCACCGGTGTATTCAACTGTGTAGCCTTGGACCGTGTCATGTATGTGCATGTAACTTGCATGATCGAGGTAACTATTAGCGGCGATACTACGTTTCTCTCAGACCTCTTTCAAGTACTCGCCGTCCTTTTTCCCCAGCAACCCCCCCTCCCCAGGGGCGGCATGCTGAGGGATAGCCCCGGGTGCCACAAGCTCTAGCTACGCCTCTGAAACAAGTAGAAGGTCCTCGGTTTGGTTGCAGAGTGCATTGCCTATCACTGACATTTGGTTTTCTGGGAGTCTAGGAGGCCAGGCAGCTACTGGCAAGTTTTCAGCTTGTTTATGTGTGCACATTTTCATGTTTACAGATGTTTATGCGCCAATTTCAAATGGCGGATGTTTGATACTGCCAGTGACGTTACTGTGAGTTAATCAAAGTCCTCATGTCTATCCATTGAAGTTTATTTCTGGGATTACAGTCTTTCAATATAAAGGCCCACAATGGGTCCTAAAACACTTCTGTGTTTTTTTGAGAACCTGTCGTAAAAGGCCCCCAACATGGCGCCCCAATACTGTAGAAGCGAATGCTGGCAGAGATAATGAGATTTAAACATGTGCCTAGTGCCTCTGTGATCAGATGGGTTCAAAATATAATAATGCAAACATACAGTTTGTCATGGTATAAATCCCACACCCCTATCCTACATTATGATCAGATATGCTCCATGTGACTTAAACCTTCCCAAACTTCTGTCCAGATTTTAAGGGAAGAGTATCTGATCTCAGGTTCATGAGAAATCTAAGCAGTTTATGGTCCATTAAGTTGGAGAGATGCGGTTGCTTTTGATTGAAGATCTTATGTAAGATCTAATCATTGAATAATTATTTTTATCATGAATAAAACTATATTCCTCTAGGTCAGTCTTGACAAGTTTGTTAGCTTATATTTGGGAGGCATATTACGTTATGTTTCAAGTTCCTTTGTATGGTGTAAATGCATGCTGTATTAGAGGGGATTTATACACAGATTCATTCACGTTGACTCTTAGGCCATACATGGTGCAATCGAACTAATGCAACAAACAGCTGTACTGTAAGCTTGAAGATATGCAAGTAACAGCATGATACAGACCACTGGAAACTGAAATGCATCAGCAACTCCTCAAGAAGATAACAAAATAACTTTTCTTGTAAGGCGGTTTTCAGTTTTTCTGATTGCATTGCTGAGCTTCAAATGTTTGATTATTTTTGTTGTCCATGCCATTCCCTTTTTGGACTTTAATTTTTGAAGTGTCTGGCTTCCTGAAACCGTGCTTATACCCCCTTCCTCCCTCAACCCCAGTCTTCAAAAGCTTACCCACACTGTGCGCCTTAGACACTCCAGTGTCTTGATAGTGCTTTGGGTTTTTCTGGTGGGGTGGCTTGGTGGATGGGTATCTTGAAATGTATGATGTAGTGGTCGGACCACATGAGCAGGGTGGTGGTGATCCTGTTATTAGAGAAGAAAATAGGGTCGAAGGTGTGGTCAGCTGTGTTAGTTGGTCCTTGGGTGATCTGGGTAAGTTAGAGGTTGCTGAGGCTATCGAGGAGGACAGTGGAGTTAGGGTTTGTGATGTCTTCCAGGTGGAAATTTAAGTCCTCAAGTAGTATGTAGTTGGTTGGACCAATGGAGAGGGGAGCGATGAAGATTGCAGGATTCTGATGTGGGGCCGGGGGATGGTAGGTGAGGGTTTCCTTAAGGGAGGCGGGCGTGGTAGACCATTCGTATTATGAAGCAGAGGTGTTCCATGAGTTTGGTGTCCAAGGCCATGGAGGTGGTGCAGTCAATTGTGTTTTTGTAGATGATCGCGAGGTGGCGCTTGACTAACTTCAAGTCTGTACTGGAGTACATTTACTACTGTCTTGGGTCCTTTTCAGCTGTTGTAACTTTAGAAGTGACGTTTATGAATAGGAATGGGTTTAGGAGCGCATTTACTATTATTTCAGGCAACGCAGCACAGCTAAGGAACCCGCTGCGCTATGTTGCTTGAAAGGGAGATAGCAGAAATGCTCCATATCTACAAGCATATGGCCCATTTGTGCTCTCTCCTTGGGCTGGTGCACTGTGTGATGGCTTGCGCCAATGCAGGCACTCTTGCACCATAGTGCAAGGATGCCTGCGTTATGGGCAGATTCCGTTTTGACCCTTCTTGCACAAAAACAGCATTTTCCTCTTTCTATGTGTGATACAGAATGTATCACGTATAAAAGAGCAAATAACGAGGAAAAAAATAGAATTTTCTCCTTTGGGAGGTGTATGGATTTGATGCAATCCCAGGTTTACACCAATTGTAAATCTGGAATTGCATTGAATACATGGGTGGATGCACGGGAACTGAATTCTCACTGTTGTCTGCTATACCCATGTGTAAACAAAGGAGGGACTGATGGGCTTTTATTCAAGGAGGTCCAGCATACATGCCCAGTTAGTCATGTGTAAAGGAAAGAGTATGCAGTTCCTCAAAACGAAAGGGGGGGGGTGCAAAAGAAAAGAAGAGACCGTAAGGCAGAGGAATACCTCTATTCGGAACTAGGGTCCTCACACACCCAGCAAGCTAGGTGTCATGCTTCATCATATGGACCTGCTCCTCGTCGGGCCGGCGCTGCAATGCCCGACGGGCACCCTAAAAGGGGCTCTTTGGCGGAGATCTTCAGTTCCTGGCCGTATGATGCAGTGTGTGTGAGAGGGACCTAGTGGTGTAGATGTGAGTGCAGGTAAGTGAATTAAAACAAGTTAGAGAGTCCAAAAATAATTTTATTAGGGATGGCTCTCTACCTGAATAAAAAGTGGGAGCAGAATGGCAGCTAGCTGATATTAAGATTCAGTTTGGCTAAGCTCATCTGCGCTGGTCGACATGTTTCTTGCCTGATGGTCCTAGTGATCCGTGGCAATTCCTCAGGACCTAAATAAGCTGTCAATAATCTACACAAGGCGGTAAGTACAGCTGTTACCTACTACCTGTTGTTAGGAAACGGTCTCGCCATATGCCTAGGGAAACCTAATATGGTTTAGTACCATACTCCTATCCGTGGCCGTGGCGCCACCTGGACACCAAGACTCTGGTGTCTTTGAGGTTGTTGCCGGAAAGGGCTATCAACCTACCCTCGCGCCACTCGACCCGGGAATACTCGATTCCGGCAACAACCTCAAAGACACCAGAGTCTTGGTGTCCAGGTGGCGCCACGGCCACGGATAGGAGTATGGTACTAAACCATATTAGGTTTCCCTAGGCATATGGCGAGACCGTTTCCTAACAACAGGTAGTAGGTAACAGCTGTACTTACCGCCTTGTGTAGATTATTGACAGCTTATTTAGGTCCTGAGGAATTGCCACGGATCACTAGGACCATCAGGCAAGAAACATGTCGACCAGCGCAGATGAGCTTAGCCAAACTGAATCTTAATATCAGCTAGCTGCCATTCTGCTCCCACTTTTTATTCAGGTAGAGAGCCATCCCTAATAAAATTATTTTTGGACTCTCTAACTTGTTTTAATTCACTTACCTGCACTCACATCTACACCACTAGGTCCCTCTCACACACACTGCATCATACGGCCAGGAACTGAAGATCTCCGCCAAAGAGCCCCTTTTAGGGTGCCCGTCGGGCATTGCAGCGCCGGCCCGACGAGGAGCAGGTCCATATGATGAAGCATGACACCTAGCTTGCTGGGTGTGTGAGGACCCTAGTTCCGAATAGAGGTATTCCTCTGCCTTACGGTCTCTTCTTTTCTTTTGCACCCCCCCCTTTCGTTTTGAGGAACTGCATACTCTTTCCTTTACACATGCTATACCCATGTGTCTTCAAGGAAGGCTTTGGATATGAAGCAGGATGTTTTTGCTATTTTTACCCTCCTGGTTTTTATAACTGCTTAGTCACAGTTATGTTCAGCTTTCCTCTGTTCCGACCATGCTAGGCTTCAGTATTAGAAATTCTTCGCTTGGTTTCCTTGTTGCTGTGGCAGCAAGCGAGTGGGTAATTATAGAGAGCACTCCGCAGATTATACCGCTTCCAGGCATTTGAGTGAATTCCAAAGTGAGAGGAATTTCACCCATAGCAGACTGGTAAGCCATATGCAGAGCACACGGGCTTGTTTCTGATATTTTCGTGTGCTTGCTGTCAGCTGAGGGTCCTCCAACTAGTTTAGGTTGATAAGCATTTTGGAGCAACAAATAATCCTCACCCTTAAAACGGGTAAAATCCACACGTGGATGTGAATTTACCAAAACGAAAGGCGGAGCAGTAGTAACATCATGGCTTTGACTCCCAATGGCATCACAGTATTGATGATCACTTGTCCCACCTTCTTCTCATCAACGGCTTCCTCTCTGTTGCTGATTGGTTTGAGTAAGGCAAGCACTGAAATCTGCAGAGGACACACAGGGCTCTGAGAGCCATATTTGATGTTAACGCTGCTGTCTCAGTGAGTTCTGACAACAGGCGTGGCAATGGAGTGTCCAATGGCTACCAAAGCCATGCCAAGGGATAGCACCTGCTATCCCTAATCGATGTCCATGGACCCAAAACAGCATAGAGGCTACTCAGGGGCTTTCCTCCTAAGGGTCGTCATTTGGTGCAGTCAGGCACTCGAAGACAGTGATGGCCTCCCTTTCAAGGTGACTGCACCTGCCTGCGAGGGGGGTTGGGGGGCGGGTGGGGGTCCCTTCGACCCCTCTTATTCTGTCCCACCAGCACCCTCCGAAGGTGGAGGGACTGTGTGCCACCTCATTTGTGGAGAAGTCAGTGCATCTCTCCACAGGTTTCTTTTGTCTGCACCCATGTCTGTAATGCAAGAGGAATGTTACATGGGCAAACCTGCCTACAGAGAAATCTGGGTCAATAGTAAATATAATACTACAGTAGTTCCTAATGAAACATTCAACGTATATTTAAAAACACTTATTTGGAAGGTCAATCAATACAATCGCTTATAGCATTTAAAGTAACACAAAATGTACAGAAAACACAGAGTCCCATGATAGTAAACAATGTATATGTCAATTTAGTTAGAGTTAGGAAAACATCTATACAGCCAATGTATATGGCAATTTAGTGAGTGTTAGGAAAACTTACAATGAATCACTAAGATGATCGTAGGAAACTGAAAGTGCAGTGCACTTGAGTTGTGGGAAAGTGAATGGTGACAACATATACAATAACTCTAACAATAATCCTATTGTCTGCAATACTGAGCGATAAATCAAGATATAGTTATTCAAAATCTTAATTGCTCAGTATTAACATGCAAGTCAAAGTTTCAACCACCAACATCAATAATTTAAGATTGGATCTACCGCAGGACAAGCTATTCTATGCACATTAAAGTGAAGGGCATACAATCAAAATAAATGGAGTAACATGCGTGTATAAAATCACATAAAGCGGTGCTTTCCTCACCTCTGTACTGTTTGAAATAAATGACTTGACTGAAAAACATAAATGAAGATGCTCAAACCGATAAATTCTTCTGCCTAATAAGAAGGGGCATGTCATTGGTAGTCTCCTACCAGAGAGGTCTAAAGACAGCCAGATTTCATTTTACTGGAAGAAGCCAGACATAACATGTTTATCCACCAACATTGTGATGTGTGAATGAGAGAACATGCACTGGGAAAAGGACTTACCCAACTCAAGATCCAAACGGGGTCAATATATCCCACAGAATGCTCTATAAATATAAATGTGAATGTTTATAAATTAGAGTTCCCTTCACAAAATCTCGCATTACTAAAAAATTATAACAAAACTGCCCTTATTTGGCATGCTTCGATGCTTACCATGCAGGAAAACCACAACTGAATTTAAGGAATCAGGCCTGCAACATCAACCATCATGTGCATCAATCTGAAATACAGAATTTGAGAATCAAGGTCACCAGATCCCAAGTACTGTAAAATTACTTGAAATAGTTAATTAGGGAAAACCTGTTAGACTTTTTTTATTTTTGTGTTTGTTATTGGTAGTTCAAAACCTTTGAAGACAAACTCATAGACATAAAAGTGAGTTTTGTGTTTACCTAGGATCCAAAATGCACAAAAAGAACCAAAAGCGCTTTGAACCCCAAGTATTAGAAATTACTAAGAACATTTAAACATTTACAAGAGGAAAAATAATTGAAAAATATGATGATTTAATATTAATTGTGCTAAACCTTAGAAGGTACATGCATCTAAAATACAGAGAGTTCACAAATGCACATAGAGAACAAACCCTCAAATTGGGCTCACTCTAGGGAAAAATTGTATCGATAGGGCACAGAGGACTCTTGATTTGTGACAAAAATAGTAAAAGTCACCAAGGACACAAAAAGTTAACCTAACACATCCAATTAAAATTAAATGTGCTATCTCACTGGCATGAATACAATTTGGTAATAAACCTGCTGGCAAGAGATCCCGGACTTTTCTTCTTGTGATGAAATCCAATGTCTATAGGGCAAGGGTAGGCAGGTGAGCTGCCAGAAACGGCCGATAACATAACATACATGGCTTGAAACTGAAGCATTTGGTCACGTTACCCAATCTGAAGGAATGAAATGGAGGAGAAAAACGTTAAACGATGCATCCAAAATGACAGCAGAATCGCGGCTAGGCCCAGAGTAAAGATTATGGTGAGCATGAAAGAAGCTGTTTTTTTTGTATTTGTTTTTTTTTAGAATGTTTTATAAAGCGCACACATAACCCATGGGTATCAGAGCGCTGTACATAGGGTTGAATGAGCAAGATGAAAGGTACTGACAGATAAACCAAAGTGAAGAGCCACAATGGGTTGTTGCAACATATAGCACAATTATACAACAGTTGGTCTATTAATATTCCATTAGTCTTCATGGTTTCAATTTCTTCAGTATTCTGAGTTGGAATGTCGCACTGCGTGTGGTCGCACTGATGTGAGCTTTTATATTTAGACTCTTGTCCAGGGTGATTCCAAGGGATTTCGTGAAGTCAATGATAGTAGGTTTGCAATTGAGTGTGTCTAGGTGCTTGAGCCAATCTTGGATGAGTGAGGAGCTGTTTTGTGGGGAGAAAAGAAGGAATTCGGTTTTCAGAGAGTTCAGCTTGAGGTTGTTTTGAGAGAGCCAGGACTGGGTTTTGACTAGGTGAATGACATTGTCTGTGTAGGATATCTTTAAGTATAGTTGTGTGTCGCTGCGTACATGTGGTATGCAATGTTCGATTGGTTGAGGATTTGAGTTAGTGGTTCCATATATAGGTTAAAGAGTGTGGGGGAGATGGTCGACCCTTGGGAGACTCCACACCTCAATGGTGAGGAGCCAGAGAGTGAGTTGCCAAGTTTGATGCGTTGCGATCGATTCTGTAGGAAGGAAGCAAACCAAGAAAGCACTTTCCCAGTTAGCCCCATTTTTTTCTAGTACTTTTAATAGAGTTTTGTGGTTGACCATGTCAAACGCCGTTGAGAGGTCTAGGAGGATGAATAAACACAAGTCGTTGTTGTCTAATATCTTCAGGGTGTCACCCATTATATGGACAATGGACAATTCAGTGCTGTGTCCTGTTCTAAACCCTGATTGAAATTTGTTGAGTAGGTTGAAATGGTCAATATGCTGGCTCAGTTGGTATACACATAAAAAGGCCTAACCAGTCTTAACCAAGGCTAAATTATTTACAAGAACAGAATGTCAAAACAGGACACGGTGAATCTATCACTGTTGTCCACATTCAATACAGAAAACACACCCTTTTTATGTGTTTTTGATGTTCATTGCCCTCCCTCCATCGGTCACCCTCACTTTTGCACATTGATACACCTATTCCTCCCTTTCTGGGGCACCTATGCAGAAATCTGTGTGATAAATGTGCTATGTTTGAACATGAAGTATTATATGTTCAATGTGATTAAATATTTTCAACGTGTTTAAAAATTGGTTATAATTGATTTATCAGGTGATGTTAATGCCCATTTAATATTGCATTACCACTGGGACCACCCCCTTATTGTACCGCATTTCACCCAGGTCCTAGTGACGCTTCTGGGTTTAACCCCATTATTGTGCAACGTCTTGGAAATTTCAGCATGCAAAATTCCTGACACGGCATGTTCTCAGCAGTGGCGATCTAACCAAGGTTCTCCCCACTGCTGAACGAGACCTTGCACCACCTCTGGATGGTAACGCTATTAATGATCCCTTTGGCATCTTCGTCTGAGTTTGTCTGCTCTGGCGTTCAGAGAGCCTGCCAAATGCTGAACCACCAGGGAAGTGCCCTGACGTTCCAGGCATGTACAGGGACACAGAGCCTCCTGACAAAGGCTACACAACCCTACGCCGCCCTGTTTATTGCAGTACTACATGGCAGTGGTGTTGTCCATGAACACTTACAATAGCCTAGCCTTGATGAAGGGTAGAAAGGCTTTCAATGCCAATCGGATCGCTTGGAGATCCAACACGTTAATGTGGAGTCGGCTTCAGAGCCAGTCTCACCAAAATCCAGGGTAGAGGCTTAAAAATTGGTATCATAGCCTGAATAGACTGGTCTTGCTGTTTGGAAGGATAAGCCTGAAACGACACCACGTCGAGAACGGCTCAGATGAAAGGAAGCATCTGAGAGGGAGTCAGGTGTGATTTAGACATGTTGATAGTAAACCCTAGAAAGTGCAGGAGGTCTGCCATAGTCTGGAGGTGGGAGACCACAGCTTCGTGGAAGAGGTGTGATGCAGTGGCCAGGGCAACTGACGCCGGAACCCGGGGGCTCATGGTTCGGTCTCCGGTGCCGGCGGCAGATCAGCCCAGCACCATGTGACTCTGGGCAATAGCTCGCTTAATCTTTCCGAGGGCCCCCAGCGCCTTGACACCTTCGGGTAATTGTTCACACTTTACAAATACTGGACATTTACATTTACAGCCTGGGGCGAGCCCACCTTCAACAGCTAGTTGTCGAGATAGGGGAAGACTGGCACCTCTGATATACGCAGATGAGATGCAACCACCGCCATCACCTTGGTGAACACCCAAGGGGCGCTGGTGAAGGAAAGCATGACAAACTGAAAATGCTCGTGGCTCACCATGAACCGCAGGTAACTCCTGTGGGTAAGCAGGAAGGGGATATGAAAGTATGCAACCTGCAAGTCTAACGTTACCATCCAGTCTCCCATGCCAAGGGCAGACAGGGCCTGAGCTAGCTTGAGCATTTTGAACTTCTGCTTCTTGGGGGAGAACTTGAGAGGGCACAGGTCTAGGATAGGACAAAGGTATCAGGTAGTAGCGGGAATAACAACTACAACCTACTTGTAGCATCGGCACCGTCGGGAATCAACACAGATAGTCACACCCAGAGTACACTGCTTAACATGCAATGTGTGTGGCATGGCCACTTCCGCCAAGTGCTACCGCATTTATGCTGATCTCATACGCAGACACACACACACACTTTGCAATGCTGCAGGAAACACACCTCAAACTAGCTGAGTTACAAAGGTCCGCATGAAATGGAGGGGGCAAGTGTATGGCAAATTGGCATATGCTCACGGAGTACTCATCTGGATTGCTCCAGGGGTCTCATATGTAGTAGCCAATCATAGGGTGGACTGGTGGCCGATTTACAATAACGGAAGGAAACCTTGATGGGCCTTCCTCTACACTGGTGGCAGTGTATGCGCCCAACCCAAACCAATAGGGCTTTCTAGACATGGTCACCCACCCGCTCTCCCGAGACCCATACTCCCCAGCGTTATGGGGCAGCGATTTCAACTGTGTGCCAGACATAGACCATTCTGTCTCCCAACTGCGTAATGCCATGTGTCCGCACGACACAATGCTTGGCTCACTCAACAACACTGGCATGGTGTGTGGCAACTGGGACACCCGCTACAGCGCAACTTTTCATTTTACTCCCCAGTCCATGACATTCACATCAGACTAGACCTTTTTCTATGCACTGAACAATTGGGCACGCAGATAATTTGGTCAGATTATCTTGTGCACACCCTCTCGGATCACTGACCCATACAGTTGGCCCTGTATTTGGGTGGGCCGCGTCCCAGGATACCCACCTGGAGATTACAAACAGAAGTACTTCTAGATCCCCCATGTAGGGAAGGCCTGGCGAACTGCGTCGCCCAATACTTTGACCTAAAAAAAGGGTGTTCTCTATCCCGAGCAATGGAGTGGGACGCACATAAAGTGGTTGTTCGGGGTCACTGCATGGCAACCCACTTGGGGCATATGCCAACACTTACAAGGGGAGCTGATGGCACATGAACGAGATTTGAGTCCTCTAAAAACAAAGGTAGCAAACAGGACCATGATGACTGAGCAACTCTAACAGCTGCATAAACAGCGCAGTGATGGTCCTGGGGAAGCAGGGTTATAAGCAGCGCCTAACCATGTTACATGCCAAGGGGATCGCTCTGGGAGGATCCTGGCATGGCTGGTAAAGGAAGAAAAGCAGTGTTCCCCGATAGGAGCTATTAGGATGGATGGTGACACTGGCCACAACCAAGTCAGCCATCAACACTACATTCTCGGATGACTACTAATCGCTGTATAGGGAGGTGGGCTCCCCGCCACCAGAAAAAATGCATGGGTTCTTACGAGACTTACTGCTGACAACACTCTCCCCATTACAGCGGGCTGACCCAGATGAACCCCTGCAATTAGAGGGCATACGGGCAACTATTGCCCAAATTGCTCGGACTATGCCACTATACTATGCTGCCTTTTCTGTTCAAATCACTCAAAACTTATTGGAGATGCTCAGAGAAGCTAGAGATACAGAACACCTCCCGGACTGGATTCACGAAGCACTGATCGTGGTTTTGCCCAAACCAGGCTGCTCCTACTGGCCATTATCGCTCCTAAACCTGACTAAAAATCTAGACAGGGTATTAGGGAACAGCCTGCTCCCCATAATTGGCATCCTTGTGTCGGAAAATCAATCAGGGTTAATACCCAGGTGCAGCATCTTCCTCAACATCCAATGCATGTTACGCCTAACACAGGAAATGCCCCCCATTTCAAGACCCAAGGCCGGGTGGCGGTGTCACAGGACATTGAAATGGCATTTGATACTCTGAACTGGGACTTCCTACTGCCAACCCTTGAACACATGGGGCTTGGTTTGAGGTACCTAGGTTGGATATGCACACAGAACCCGAAAGCAAGAGTCCAGATAAGTCAGCTCATATCAGACAGTTTCCCAATAAAGAGAGGCAAAAGGCAGGGGCATTTTCTCTCTCCACTGATCTTTGCTCTGGCAATTGAAACGCTGGCCTGACAGCTGCGACTAGTAGAAACCTACAGAGTCCTAAGAACCAGGGTAATTAGATTATAACAACTGTAGTTCACTTGACCCAACAGCAATGTTATAGCATGAACCTAACAGAGTCACGCTATAACGAGGAATTTGAAACGTGCATATCTAAAATAAGAAAAAATAGAATACATAAAGCCGAACTCACAAAAGCTTGCACAACCAACAATCCTAACGAAAAATATATGACGCTCACTGCTCTTGTCAATTTAGTCCTGACCAATTTTGATTTTGGTCACAGAGTGTTATATACGTAGACTCAAGAGTGAATCTGATATCAATGATTATAATAAATAAGAAATAAGGGGCGTGGTCAACTAACATGGCCGATCGGCCGTGATCCCGATCGTCTCCGTCCCAGGCCAAGTAACAACTCATAAAATACAGCATGCCTGACACATCCCGGAGGATTCTCGGAGCACCCCAACACGAGGGGATGACAAGGATCGTCTGGAGAACCCTAAAGCGCGACTGAACAAGGAGGTAGCAGCTGTTGGAGAGCTGAAGGCATTCGGCGCTCTGAAGCAGAAAATGGCACCTCGCATAGCAGCGGTCTTCGAGTAGCGTGTCGCCTAGATACCCACACCACCCGGTGTACCTGACATACCCCGGAGGAATCTTGGGGCACCCCCGCACAGGGGGTAACAAGGATCGATAGCGAATCCTTGAATCGCAACTGAAGGAGGAAGAAGCCGCCGTTGGAGGGTTGCAGGCGTTCGGCGGTTGGAAGGACAAAATGGCGCCCCGCATAGCAGTGGACTTCGAGCGGCGTGCCGCCTAGGTGCCCGAGACTCCTGTCGCCAAATCGGAGGGCCAGGCTATCAGACGCAGGAGATGGCGCTGCCTGTCCAGCTCAGATGCCCCACTGTGCCCCAAAGTAACGGCGGAGGCGGCGGGAGTAGACCCTGCTGCGGGTATCCTTGCAGGCAGATCTGGACTCGGTGGGCACCAGAACGCTGGACCTTGACGCAAAATACCAAGAGTTGGCCGAACCGTCTCACACCCTTGGAAGGCTCGGCGGATCTAAGTGGCCAACTGCGAGCCACCTTGCTTATGTGCGAGGACTTAGAAAATCGCTCTCGACGTGACAACATCCGAGCAAGAGGTTTGGAAGAAGATTGCGAAGGCCCAGACCTGGAGGTGTTCATGGTGGGCCTGTTCTCTTCGGTATTGGGGAAGGACAGCACTGAGGTTCTGCTCGAGAGAGTCCACAGAGTGGCACAGCGCCTTCCTGGGCAGAACCAAAGGTCCCGCGATGTGCTGGCTAAGTTTAGCTCGTTCAAGATCAAGGAATTGGTCCTCCAGAAAGCGTGAGCCGCCGACAAGATCACCTTTCAAAACGCTACATGTGCCCTCTACCAAGAGGTGGCATAGGCCACACTTTTACGACGTCAGCAGTTCCACCCAGTTACTGAATTCCTAAGGGAGAAACGAACCAGATATCGATGGACATATCCCTTTGGAATAGCCTTCCAATGGGACAACAAATATCAACACTGCACGAAACTGAAAGAAGCTGCGGCCCTACTAGGAATCGAGATCTCCTCCTCACACGTCAAGACCTCTTCACAGGATACAGAAGGTGAACGGCGGCGCAGGCGACAAGGCGGAGGCCAGTGGCAAACAATGGGCTCAGGGGGTAATAAAGCCACAGATGGAAGCTCATGCCTGGTGAAACCTATGCTGCCCACCACGTGACTTTTGGGAGACAGAGAAACCCCGAAACGTTAAGCCAACAATGAGACACTGGATGGAGCGAAGGACTTGCTTCTATCTTGACTGAGATAGGCTCGTGTAGGGAAGGCCTCACGACGGAACTGTGCGTCACCTGACATGGTACTCTACCCCACCCCCTCGGGGCAGCTAAAGGAGACAAAACGAGGGGCTGGATGAAGCGGAGGACTTGCATTGCGTTAATCAATGAGGTCCCTATGGCTCGGGCCTAGATTGGAGGCCTAGCTACTGATGAATGCAGCCAATGGCCCACATGGACGTCCGCTACAGGTTGCTTGAGAAGTCTTTGGCTGTTTGTCGGCGCAGGCAACAAGGCGGGGGCCAGTGGCGGACTATGGGCCCAGGGGGTAAGAAAATCACAGAGTAAAGCTACTGACTGGTGAACCCTATGCTGTAATACACAAATCTTTTGGG
Source organism: Triturus cristatus (assembly GCF_964204655.1). Lineage (NCBI taxonomy): Eukaryota > Metazoa > Chordata > Amphibia > Caudata > Salamandridae > Triturus > Triturus cristatus. The sequence continues at coordinate 854,172,772 of NC_140592.1, read as the reverse complement.
AGATGACGGAACCTGAAATGTTACGGACGTTTAGAGACCGGATGGAGCGAAAGATTTGCATCTATCTTGATTGAGATAAGCTTGCGACAGGCCTCCTTCCTTGGGGGCGTCCTGATGAAGCTATGGAGAACTGGATGGAGCGGAGGACTTGCACGCTTCGTCCCTATGGAGGGCCTAGGTGCCTAGGCACTACAAGACAACGCGGTCTCAGACCTTGTCATCGGGTGTAGGAGAGTAGGATCTGCACTTATGTTGCCCCCACTTTTTTTCTGATGGTAACACTGGTTTCTGGCTATAGTCTGGTTGGGTCCCTGCTAATCAGGGCCCCAGTCTCGCTGCTCTGTCTAAACAACTTGGAGTGCACATTAGATGCACTAGTGATTGGATTCTGTGGTAACTTATGAGCCCCTAGTATATGGTACCTTAGGTACCAAGGGCATAGGTACTTCACAGGCCTACCAGGAGCTGAAGCATGTATTATGCCACCCCTGGGAAGCAGACTAAATCTGACACCACAGGCCTGCTACTGCAGCCTGGGTGAGGTAGTGTTAGCACTCCTCACTGAGGTATAGGTTCCTATATCTCACCATACACACACATATAAACCTATCAGTCACCCCTAAGGCAGTCCCTATCAATCCTGAGGGCAGGGTGCTTGGTTTACAATGTGAGGGGGTGCCTCTGCATGAGCAGGACCCCTCTGCAGCTGGCAGAGTCTATTCTCTGTGGCTGTTTGTGGATGCGGTTAAACCATATACTCTTAAGTGCATTATAACCTCCCGGTAAATGCTAACTTTGGAATGACTGCATCAAAACATGTTGTGTTTGGTGTCAAACAACGTGGACTCATTCCCCCACACCAGTAACTGGTGTGGGAGTATGATCCCACCCTTCTAGAGGGGACGACATGTACCCACTGTGGAAACACGGTAGAAATCTGAAAGAGCCCTGGCATCACAAAATGGATGCCACCAGCACAGACACTGGGCTGCCCTTCTGCTGCTGACTGAAACTCGCAGTAGAGGAGGCCTAACAATAGGCATCCTGTCACAGGGAGGTGTCACCACCTTCCAGACAGGATTTAGTGTATTGGGGCTGGGTGGGTGCACTCTTAGAGTGCTTTGAAGTCCTGCACTGGGGGAGCAGTAGGCTCCTCTGTGCATATGCCAGCTCAAACCGGTTCAGGGGCTACCTGCCCCTGCTCTGGCGCGAAACTGGACAAAGGGAAGTGGGTGTAACCACCCACTCCCCTGACCCTCCCAGAGGGGTGGTCATAGAGCTAGTCCCTCCCTTTCCTTTAGTATGAGTTAGGGAACCCTTGCCATTGCAAGTTAGATATCCCTGGACGACGCTTTACAAGAAGAATCCTGGCCCTTCGACGTTCCACTACCTTTGGAAGACAGAAGAATCTCCCTTGGAGTCAAGGAGTGACTCCCCTGCTTGGCAGGCACCAAAAACTTGAATCAACAGTTGCAAACTTTCCCGCTCCCGCTGGAGCCCGAAGTCCCTGCAGCCCCGGAAGTGGATTTCCTGACTTCTCGATGGCCATTGTGAGTCCCCAGCAGAGCTGAGGCGAGTGGACCCCACGAGTGACGAGGTACAGCAATACCCGGGTACCGTCCACTATTGCCAAGTGCAGCCCCATCACGACGTTCTACGAAATTGTGCATTGGACCACGTGTGGTCCAAGCCTCCAGCAGAATTTCCCTCGAACATCAGAGGCCTACCTCGTCCCGAGTGACCGTGGGCTCCTGTGAAGTGAATCCTCACGAGGCGTCTTCGCAATCCCTTGCCCGTTGGCTTGTGGGTTCCCTGAAGACTTTCTCATCAAACCAAAGGGCTCCCCTGGTTGCTACAGGCCTGCCCTCACTTACCCTCACTGGGTGAGTCCCTCAGACCTTGCTGGTCTGCACCACTGACTTTCTTCAATTTCCAAGAGACTTGCTGTTGCCAAGACTTGTTCGCTACAATCCAGTTGCTGACACCTCAGTAAGCTGCAGACTTCGTGGGACCCTCTGAATCCAGCTCTTGGTCATCCTCGACGCCTCCTGGATCTCGTGGCTGAAGAGTCAAAACACCCTTGATCACCTGAAATCACCCGACTTCCGTGGGCATCCATCTTCCTGGCCCCGGGTCACTGGCAAGGGACTGTGAACACTGTCCCTTCTGCTTTCAGGTCTTCTTCATCTTGAATCCAGCCTTGGATTCCACCGGACACTTCTTCAGTCTTCACAAGCAGCAAAACTTCTTCGGCTTCCATAGAAAACGACGACGCAACCCGACACCAAAAGACACCTATGCACCCGGCTTTCCTGGGTGAGGGAACTCGTGCACTCCAGTGCTCCTGTGGGTGTTGGCCCTCGAACTACTTACCTTGTAAGTGACTTGCTTGTAGACCTCCTAGAAGTACCCTTAAACTTTAAAAATCCAACCGCGACTTGCTCAATTGAAATCAATAAGGAACCCGCGGCTGTGTTCTCACACTGCACGCGTCTCCCGTGGGTCCTTTACTTACCTGCCTTGGGTGGATTAGTGAAGCCCCAGCGATTCTACAGGCCCTAGGCCTTGTCCCCTTGCAAGTCGACTTTCCTAAACCTCTTTTATAGTATATGGTCTGATACGCCCCTAGGGACCCAGCCATATTTGTGCTCAACTTATTGTGAAACGATGATATTTGCATGTGTTCCTGACTTCTAATCTCATAAATATATTAGTAGTGTGTGTCTAGTAATAAATACATATATATTTGATATATATACCTGTGTGGTGTCCTTTCATTTGGTAATTCAAGAGATTATAAGGTAAACAACCTGCTTTACATTCCTCTGAGACTTAGCCTGAAGGCTGCTCTCCACAGCTACCACTAGGATAGCTTTCTTTAAAAGGTTGTCTTAAACCTATCTACTATAAGAGTCGAATTGGACTGGTGCAAGGTGGCCACTATAACTAGTGACCAGCATATGCCAGGCCAACTTCTCACATCGGGCCACATGGGAGCACTATGCCTGCTGCGAGAGGATGTCGGGACTGTCCTATCGCCGCTGCTGTAAGGGGTTTCCAATTGGGGGATGGTGGAAGCGGAGGACTTGCATTTTTCTGAACATCTGCGGTGCCGCCGGGACTCTTTGATATGAATATTTACTGCAGGGGTCTTCATCCATATGATCACTGATAATTAGCTGTATATTGTCACAAAGTATATGCCTTGATTTCTGCTATTAAAGGGGCTAGGGGAACGGGAATGGTAACGTTCCTCGAGTGCATCTTGATTGGGTGATTCCCCTCTGGGAGGGGGATTCTCTACACTCGTTTTTACTCTTTGTTCTGGTTAGTTAATTTAGTTTGATGTCATGGTGCCTTTTATATATTGTTTATGGGCCAGGGGTGGGTGGAGAGTTGGGCTCAGGAGCTACATTTAGGCAGAGACCCTTGCCAGGGGGGTAAATTCCCATCCAGTTAATAATGGCGGTCAAGACTATAACCTGGAATGCCCGGGGCTTGAACTCCCCTAACAAGCGCCACCGCTCCTGGAAATACCTGCTGGATCACAATGTCCAAGTGGTGGCTCTTCAAGAGACGCACCTCAAAAAATCTGAGGAACACCGGTTGCGCCATCAAGCTTATCCCCTTCTATTTAGATCTTCACACTCCTCAAAACAAAATGGGGAGGCACTGATGTTTCATACAGTGGTGCCATTCCAAGCACAGGACACCAAAACGGACAAAAACGGGAGGTTCCTTATGGTTCGGGGAGATCTCAGGGGTCAACCATGCACATTTGCAGTCATCTATGCACGAAACATGGGCCAGCAGGACTTCATTCTCTCCTTCCTTATGACTTTGGAGAATTTTGCACAGGGGGATATTCTGCTCTTGGGGGGCTTTAATCTTGTTTGGGACAAGGGGACGGACTCAACACACTCACAGAGAGCTTCGGGAGGGGTTTTTGGTATGGCACTTAAGTCACAGCTCCAGCTCATGGGTTTGGTGGACGTATGGAGAGAAGCCAATTCCACGGTTTGTGACTATTCTTTCTTCTCCCACTCCCACAGAACCTACTCCCGCACTGACCACATTTTCATGAGCCAATCCCTGCTCCCCTCAGTGCTGCAAATACACTTCCACCCAATTTTCTTGTCAGACCATGCCCTCCTACAGATGTCGCTCAATTGGCCGAACCCGCGTCCAAAGCATGCGTGCTGGTATTTCCCCAACTTCCTCTGCAGGGATAGACTTTTCCGTGATGATCTCAGGAACACTATAAGGACTTCCTTGAACAGAATGACCCAGAGGCTACTTCCCATGCAATCACCTGGGACGCTCTCAAAGCACTAGTCCGAGGTAAATGCATCGAGTTGGCCACTACCTTGAGATCACAGCAATGCGAGGAACGCCTCAAGTTTGAACAGGTGTCCGCAGAGCAGGCCCATAACGCCAGCCCCTCGGTCCAGACAATGCGGAACCTGTAGGGGAAACTTCAGGCTATTTATACCAACAGAGCATAAAAAAACATCTTACGCCTACAGACTAAGGGGTATGAGGGAGGGAACAAAGTGGGGTCCTTACTAGCACGTAAACTACGGGCCAAACAGGGAAGGGAATATATCAAACTCATTGTAGACAAGGAGGGCATTTCCCATAAGATAGAGGAGGGGAAGGCACAGGCCTTTGAGAAATGTTACCATACTCTTTACACCTCGGAACTCCCAAGGACGCACGACCAAACGAGGTATTTAGATCCCTTGGACCTCCTTCAAGTCGCTGCTAGTTCCAATGAACACTTGGCGCAACTCATAACCACGGAGAAAGTGCAGAAGGCGATTGACTCACTTAAACTCCAGAAAGCGCCAGGGCCGTACGGTTTTTCAGCTCATTTCTATCGCACCTTCGCGCCAGAACTTGTCCCCTTCTTAACTCTTCTATTTAATGTCATTTCCTCTACGCAACAAGTCACCCCTTCCATGGGTGAGGCGATTGCGGCAGTAATTCCTAAGCCAGGTAAGGACCCCATGACCTGCTCCTCCTAAACCACGATGCTAAAATGTACTCCAAAATCCTGGCTACCCGTCTCAAATCCATACTTCCTGGTCTTATAGACCCAGACCAATCAGGATTTATTAAGGGTCGACATTCCCATGATAAATTGCGTCACATCATCCATTTAATTGAAAAGGCCCGGAAGAAAACCATTCCAGCAGCGCTTCTCTCGCTAGATGCGGAGAAAGCATTTGATCACGTGGAATGGACTTTTTTATTTAGAGTGCTTCAGCGCTTTGACTTCAATAGGACCTTTATAGGGATGATCCGCGCCAATTATCACTTTCCTAGTACCTGGGTCTTGGTCAATGGAGTTGCTTCCCTTCCTTTTAGCCTGGCCTGCGGGACGAGACAGGGTTGCCCATTATCCCCCCTCCTTTTCGCCTTGAGCATAGAACCCCTAACCCACAGGATCAGGGGAAACCCGGACATACGGGGGATACGTTTTGGCACAGACGATCATAAGATTTTGCTTTTTGCTGATGACGTGCTTCTCTCAGTCTCAGAACCTCTGATCTCCCTACCGGCTATTCAAGAAGAGTTTGTGATGTTCGAGCGAGTTTCAGGATTTAAGATTAATCTAACTAAGTCCTTCTTACTGAATCTAACCCTACCCAAAGAAGAGTGGCGGCGGGTGGAAGGTGTGTCACCTTTTTGCTGCACCACTAAGGAGATCCCCTATCTGGAAGTTAAGCTCACCCCTGGTATACGAGATCTCTTTAAAGCTAACTCCCCCCACCTTCTCCGCCAGCTGAAAAATGATCTAGGTAAATGGAGCGTGGCAGACATCACCTGGCTGGGCAGGATTAATGCCATCAAGATGAATGTACTACCTCGCTTGCTTTACCTCTTTCAGGAGTTGCCTATCCCGGTGGAAGAGGGTCTCTTCAGGGAGCTCCGACATATGCTTACTAAATTTATCTGGCAGGGGAAGAGGGTGCGCCTGCCCTACAGCATGCTCACAAGACCACGCAAAGATTGGGGCCTGGCGTTACCAGACCTTCAAGCATATTACAGAGCGGCTCAATTGCGGGTAATCACGGAATGGTCGCTGCGAGCCTCGGAGAAGCATTGGCTTCACATAGACAGACAGATAACGGGGTGCACCATCTGGGATCTTTTATGGAAGCCAAAACAGGACAGACCACTCAACGCTTACATTAGCACGCCCACTTCCACCACCTTAAGGGTTTGGGATGTCCTCACTAAGAGGTTACACCTTACGACCTTCCCCTCCCCCTACACACCTATACATTTTAATGCTGCGTTCCCCCCTGCACTTCAGGAGGGACCCTTTGAGGCTTGGAGGGAGGGAGGGTGTCACATGATTTCTCATCTATTTGACAACGGTGAGTTCCTCACCTTTCAAGAATGCAAGACGCAATTCGCACTGACTGCCAAAGAAGAATACCGCTACTTGCAGCTGAAGCATTGGGTACAGCAGCCCCTGGTGCGGCTGGCCGCTACCAGGGATCGGCTCCCCATGGAGAATTTTGCCCAGTCTGGGTCCACCTCCAAGGGATGCATCACCTTCTGATATGCTCTTTTACAAGCTCTGAGCCCCAGATCGGCCCCACGTTTTAAACGCTTCTGGGACGCACTTTTGGATACCCCCTTAGAGGACAAGCAATGGGAACATGTAAGTAGGGATATAGTGAAATATAATCGCTCCATGTTCCTAAGGGAGGTGCATTATAAGGTTATGTATGATTGGTACCTATACCCTCAGAAACTTCACAAGATGTTCTCCACCGCGTCGGACAGGTGCTGGAGGGGGTGTGGCCTGTTGGGCGACTTCCGACACATCTGGTGGGACTGTCCCTCCATACAACCTGTCTGGAAAGAAATTCTGTCCCAAATTAAACTTATCCTAGGCTATCCTATTCCCAGCTCTCTGGAACACTCGTTGTTGGGGGTACGAGATCCTTCCTTGAAACGCCAAACACAGAGTGATAGGTCTGATATGTGGCTTTGTCTGGGGGCAGCAAAAATGGCAGTGGCTGCTGCGTGGAAAAAACAAGAAGCACCATCTTTAACCCAATGGCATGCGAGGTTGTGGAGGGCGTTGGCGCACATGGCCGACATTGTAGACGATGCCAGAAAAGGCTTTGACTATATTTAGTCTCCGCTGGTGAGCGGGGCTTCCATTGATGGCCTGTGCCCCAAGGCTTAGGGCCCTCAACTTGTTCCATATCTAATCACACCGCAGCTATGCGAACACTGTGCAGTACAAAGGCCACCAGAGTAGAGGCCCCAATAACCCCAACCTCGTGATCACATTATTATAATTTGCACCATGACCTCATAGTTTTGTTCATTTTTTTTTAGAAATGTCTAAGTTTCCTTTTCAGGTTACTCTCTTAGGAGGGTTGATTGACGCTCATATGCAATGGACTGATGCAACATGTTATGATTGTGCTGATTTTTAAAAGTTTATTCGCCACAGACCTTGTGAAGAAGCTGTAACCTACATGTGAGATCTGTAACTCTGGGCTGTTTTTTCCTTGACTAATGTTGCATAGGTCATGCTTTCTGTTTTAATCTCAAAGAAAATTCTAATAAACAGAATTTGAAATAAATAAATAAAAAAAATGTAAAGCAGCACATATTGTATAGATAACAGATATATACAATGTGAATGGCTGCCAATTATTTAACAATAATATAGCACAATTAGTTGAATCTGAGAACTTACACATATACAATAGACAAAGAATGAGTTTAAGCAGCCCATGTCAATGGGACAAAGGTTGTTTTGGCCCAGTATTAAAATTGACCAGGGCCATCATCAGGACATAACCGAGTGGCAAAAATACAATCAATGAAAATTGATGTAAACAATAAGTGACAAGGTTAGTGGGGGTGTCACTGCTCTAAAACACAGATGCCACAGCAAGCGTGGAATGAGTTACAGCTGCACCGAAAAAATAGCAAAAATGCAATGCCAGTGAAACAATAGGAAAAAAACACTCAAGGATAGCACCTCCTTCAAATCGACTCAAATTATGCAGACAGCTGAGGCTGCCCCAAGGGGCTACGCTGTGACACCACGGTCCCAGTACGTATAATGGGCACATGGTATACAACAGTTACGCCAAAATGTGTACCTGAGGGTGACCAAATAAAACAGCTTAACCAAGCGGAGAGGAATGAATCCTCATAATCCTTACTTACGAATCCTAAGTAAATGTCACAGCAAGTCAACAGATGTCAAGAGTCCCAACGTTCAGCTGCAACAGCATGCGCACCAGTGGAGAATCCCGGAACTGGGCACACAACACATCATCTCGCTGTATGCGGATGATGCACTTGTTCTCGTATGGGAGATGGTGGCCTCCTTGCCTACCTCGGTTTACTTTCAGCTCTGAACTGTCTCCAAACTTGTCTAACAAGAGTGCTTGCAATGTTCAACACTCTGTCCAGCATTCTCTTTGGTTTTGCTTTGTTCTCCCTAAGTTGGCAGGGTATGCCCAGACGTGGGTCCCTTGCTCATTTTGCCACTGGATTCAAGCTAGCCTGGCTGATGGCGGCTGATTAGCCAGAAACCGGTCCCAGGATGCTCGTTTCCGGTCCATGGAAGACATGGCTTGGCAGTTTGAGCTGGACTGTTCCCATGAGGCACAGGGTCAGACTGATTTGCATATGGCCATGGTTTGGAGTAACTGCTGCAACAACTACAACATTATTTGTTCAAATAATAGCACATTTCTGCTATGCGATCTTGCTGGAACTTATAAGTTTATTGGTGGGGTTAAAGATAATGCAGTGTGAATATGCGGTTGACAGGTTATAGACTACTGCAAAATATCTGAATCTTCTATGAATGTGAGAGTCACGATTTTATCATGGTATAGTCTTATTAAAAATCTTTTTTTGTGCCACATTGTTTTGTGTTCACGTTTGATGCACATGTGTTTGTTTGAAAAAAATGAAATTGAATCTTTTCGGCTGCCTAATTTAAATACTTACTTCCATATCTATGACTAATCTAGGTCTCTTACAGATGCATCGTTACCGAAGGTAAGTAACTTGTTTATCTGAAAGAGACAATTAGTTATAGATTCCTTACCTTAGAATAGATACCCCAGCAATACAACCCTGGAGGTGGGTCTGCGAACCAAGTTCACACAGAAAGTCCTGGAGAACAGAACGGCCAAAGAAGCCGTCTCTCCGGACTTGGCTGTCCAGGCAGTAGTGTTTTGTGAATGTGTGCAGCGATGCCTACATAGCTGCCTGACAGATGTCATTAAGGGGGACTCCACATCCCAGAGCAGTGGTAGCTGCCATGGACCTGGTGGAATGGGTGGCTAACCCCATTGGAGGCTCCTTCTTTGCCAAGGAATAGCAAGCTTTGATGCACAAAACGACCCATCTAGAAATGTTCTGTTTGTGTACGGCCCGACCTTTTTTGGTGCCCACATAGCCAACAAAGAGCTAGTCATCCACCCAAAATTACTTTGTGCGAGCCAAATAAAATGAAAGCGCACGTTTTGGATCCAGACGGTGGAGCCTCTCTTCCTCTTTTGAAGGATGCGGAGGCGGAAAGAGGGTGGGCAAAGTGATGGTCTGTCCAATGTGGAAAGAAGTAACCACTTTGGGAAGGAAGGAAGGATGAGTTCGAAGGACAACCTTGTCTGGATGAACAGCTAGAAAAGGAGGTTTAGAAGAAAGAGCTTGGAGCTCACTCACCCTGCGCGCAGAGGTGATGGCCACCAGATTTTAAAGTCAGAAGTCTGTGAGGACAGTTATGTAACGGCTCAAAGGGAGCGCACATAAGATACGTAAAAACCAAGTTCAAGTCCCACTGGGGCATTACGAAGGAAACAGGTGGAAAAAGATGAGTAAAGCCCTTTAGGAAGTGATTTACAATAGGGGACTTGAAAAGTAAAGGCTGATCAGGTAGCCTAACAAAGGCTGGAATGGCCGAGAGGTAGCCCATAAGAGTGCCCAGTGCAGAACCCTGCTGGGCCAAAGAAAGGAGGAACAAGAGAACCTCAGAAAGAGGGGCGGAAAGGGGATCCACAGACTTTGCTGTGCACCATGCCACAAATTTGTTCCATCTGCAGGCGTATACCGTCTTAGTGGAGGGATGCATGGCTGCCAAGATAACATCACAGACTTCAGAAGGAAGGTCGAAAGCGGTCAACTGTCGCCTCTCAATCTCTGCGCAAGGAGGTGGAGGCTGGACAGGTTCAGGTGGAGGACTGTCTCCTGTTGCCATGTGTAATAGCTTGGGATACCAGACTCTTCATGCCCAATCCGGAGCCACAAGAATGACTTAGGCCCTGTCGCGCCTGATCTTCTTCAGCACTCTGGACAGAAGTGGTATAAGTGGAAAGGCCTATAGATGACCGCAACGCCACTTGTGATGAAGAGTGTCACCGAGTGAGTGCAGCCTTAGAAATTCCAACGCGCAGAATAACTTTTTTTTTTTTTTTTTAAGTTCAAAAACCTTTATTTCAACTTTCAGAAATCATACAGCTACTCGCCTACAACCTCACCGGCCGGCTACGATAGAATTGTATTGAAATTACAAACATCTTGTACACAGCCAATCTGCCGACAACCCGGGGGTCCGGCGGCACGTTTGTATATACCCCTCTGAACGTCAATGTTGTGTGAGACAGAGCAGTCTCGGGCCACGGAATGAGGGAGCGTCCAGTAGGCCCATTCAGACCATTGAACTCTAACGCTCCCCAAGCATGGAACTCAACACCCCCACACAGCCCACCAGGGACTACACAAGTACCAATCCCTCTGGGCTATCAAGCAAAACACCCCCCCACATATGTCCCCACTCGTCTCTTCTCCACCCCGGCCAAGCCACAATGAGCCCCCACTAGTCGGACGCCACATCAGTCCGCCCTGCACTCTCCGGCACCTGGCTTTCCCCTGCAGTGGAGCTAGTCTGCGTCGCTAAGTATGCTCTAAACGGATCCCATATGTCTTTTGCCCTGCTCTTCAAAGGTTGTGTTTCGGCATATATCGCGTTCTGATCCTGACAGTACAGAACATCCGCTAGCCACTCCTTGAATTTTGGTGCTCGACCCCTACCCCACCTACATGCAACACGCCGTTTCGCAAGCAACAATACAATGTTAACAAATCGACGGTGCTCCTTAGGCACCGACACTGTATGGCCCAGCAGCATCACAAGCGGGTCAAGCTCAACCACAGCCCCCACCATGGCCGCAAGCGCAGTATGGACTTGCAACCAATAGTCAGCCACCCCCGGACACATCCAAGCCAAATGCAAAAAATCCGCCCCTCCGATCGGCACCTTTCACATCGATCCGAATCCGACAACCGAAATCGAAACTTCCTAACAGGAGTGTAGTACCAGCGCTGCAAGAACTTATAATGGATGATCCGCATTCTGCAGCTGGAAGAGATCTGGGAAGTGAGTTCACAGCAATACACCCACTGTGCCTCCGTGACGTCCCTACCCAACTCAACACTCCATCCGCGAAGCGCTTTACTGCCTGCAGTACCACCACCTTCTCGAAGACTGCAGTATAACTGAGAGACCAAATGCCTACCATCCGTAGAAGCAAGCAGAACCTGCAACGGCTTCACCACCTCGGGCTCCACCGGATAATGCGGTATCACCATTCTCATCCCCTGCCGCAACCGGATATAGTAAAAGACCTCCAGTGGATTAGGCTGATATCCCTCGAAAAATTGCTCCTTCGTCTTGAACTGGCCATTCACAAAGAGATCTCCCCAGCGTCGGACCCCTATCTTAGTACATAACACGCGGAACCCGCCTTCCTGCAACAGAGAGAGGCCCGGATGATAAGCCAACGGCAACAGCGGAGCATATAACAGACTAGCTGACAGCCTGCGTAATATGCGCTGCCAGGCATCAATCGTGCACGTCACGGTGGTGAGCGGCGTCACGATCGCAGTGACGGGGCCATGAATGATTCCCTGTAGTGGCAGAGGCCGAGCCACCCAGTCTTCAACCGCCAGCTGCGGCATGCAGGGCGTAGGGGTGATCCAATGATAAGCAAAATGTGCCTGCGCGCTCAGATAATATGCCTGAAAGTCGGGGACGTCAAATCCCCCCTTACTGTACGGCAGGGTGACAGTCGACCAAGCTAGTCTGGGCTGCTTACCAGCCCAGAACAGTCGCAGCAGCTCAGAGCGCAACGTCCGGAAGAAAAACGCCCCTGGGTAATACGGAATGTTCTGGAAGAAGTATAAAAAACGAGGCAAAACCACCATTTTAATCAAGGAGGCCCTCCCGGCCATGGTCAGTGGCAACGATATCCAGCGCCTCACATCCTCCGCCAGCTTACTAATGGCTGTGCCATAATTCAGACGGAGAGTCTCTTCCCGGTCCGTCGAGACTCGAATCCCCAAATATCGGAGATCCGATTCACACCACTCCAATGGGTAATCTAGTGCATATTGCCCTACCGTGGCCGTCAGGGGGAAAAATTGCGACTTCCTCCAGTTAATGTGGATTCCAGACAGTCTCCCAAACACAACAAACTCGCGGAGCAGCGAATTCAGGTGAGTCTGCGGATCCACCACATAGAGCGTTAAGTCATCTGCATATAAGGACACATCAATCTGCCTTTGAAAACATTTGAAGGCACTCTGCTTATGGAGTTGTCGGATACGACATGCCAGTGGTTCTATCGCTATGGCGAACAGTAACGGGGACAACGGGCACCCTTGTCTGGTTCCCCTACTTAATGAAATCGGATGTGATAATTCCCCATTGATCAACACTCTAGCCTTAGGGTCAGTATAAAGCAATTTTATCCAGTCGACAAAGATTTTGGGAAAACCCATCCGATACAGAATAGCGAACAAATAATTCCACTCAACGGAGTCGAACGCCTTGGTGGCGTCCAAGAAGATAGCCGCGACAGGAAGTTCCGGCGCTATCGTTTGAATCAGGGAGAAGAGCGTTCGCAAGTTACTGGCAGTAGATCTACCCGGGACGAACCCCGCTTGATCAGGAAGGGCAATTTTAGTCATTAACAATGAGAGTCGCGTGGCCAACACCTTCGCCAGAATCTTGGCATCACAATTTATCAAGGACAGTGGTCTGTAGGAACCGCAATCCACCGCATCCTTATCTGGTTTCGCAAGTTACTGGCAGTAGATCTACCCGGGACGAACCCCGCTTGATCAGGAAGGGCAATTTTAGTCATTAACAATGAGAGTCGCGTGGCCAACACCTTCGCCAGAATCTTGGCATCACAATTTATCAAGGACAGTGGTCTGTAGGAACCGCAATCCACCGCATCCTTATCTGGTTTCAACAGGGAGGTTATCACCACCTCTCTCATCGATCCCGGCAACACTCCGGTCTCCAGGGCCTCCTCATAGACCTCTCGAAGTACAGGAGCCATTATATCAATATAGCATTTGTAAAATTCCGCCGGCAACCCATCCAGCCCAGGCGCCTTGCCATTTCTCAAAGACATTATCGCTTCTCGTATCTCATCCAGCTCAAATGGGGCCCCCAAAAATTGCCTATGTTCATCGCTCAGCCAACATAATGCTACATCGTCTAAGAAGTCCCCAAACTGAACATCCCCAACATCACGGGCTGCATATAATCCCTCGTAATGCTCAACGAATTGCCGTAATATCCCCTTTGTGTCTTGATGTAGAGCTCCGCTCTGTGCGCGTATCTCTAATATGTGCGAGGCGCCCCGTGAATGCCCAGTGATTCCCGCCAATGCACGCCCAGGTCTCTCCCCTTCACAATATCGACGGGCCTGCCAGTGTTTCCCCCTGAAGTTGGCTTCTCTGTCCGCCTCTCGCTCGTATTGCGACAGCTTTTCCCGAAACTCCCCGTGGAGTGGGCCCATCGGCTCTCGGGCCATGGCCGTCTCCAGCTCCTTAAGTTCAGCCTCCAGCTTGGTGAGCGTGCCACGTATGGCCCTTAATACCCCAAAGCTCTTGGAGATGTAAAAACCCCGAACCGTAACCTTAAACGCCTCCCAGATGGTCTCAACACTGTCCACCGACCCCTTGTTGCGTGGAAAAAATTCCGCAATCTCCTCCCCCAGTTCCGTCTGGAATAGTGGATCCAGTAACGCCGTGGGTTGCAATCGCCACCGCGACGCTGCCCTGCCGTACCCCGGGATAGCTACCTGCACCAGCACCGGGCAATGGTCCGAGTAGGACCGCGGCAAATGCGTCACTCTGCCCAAGTCCACCGCCAATCCCCGGGACAGTAAGCAGTAATCAAGTCTAGCCCAAGTGTCGGCATACCCCGTGAAATGCGTCCCCTCACGGACCCCAGCATGCACAAACCTCCAACTGTCTATAAGGTCGCCTTCCGTCATTATGCCCTCCACCGCGTCTCTCGCGTTTCTGTTATACTGGGGGCTACCCTCCGATCTATCTAGCCCAGGTGTCAATGTGATATTAAAATCTCCACCCCATAAGATATGCATGGATCCAGTATTCAGTACCTCACCCCACAATTTGGTATAAAACGCAGGCGAATCCACGTTAGGCCCATAACAGTTGACAATAGTGACCGTATCAGCTCCCAGTCTACCCCACAGCAATACAAATCTACCCTCATCATCCATTCGTTCACCCAACCGCACGAACGGCACCGTTTTTTTAATCAAAATCGCCGTACCCCGGGCATACCCAGAATAAGAGGAGAAGCTACGCACTGCCGCCCATCTATTCGCAAAGGTATACGTAGCCCAGGGGCTAAGATGCGTTTCCTGCAGCAAAGCGATCTGCACCTGATGCTGGTCCAAATAGGCCACCACCCTCCGACATTTTCTCGCATCATTCAACCCACGGACATTCCAGGACAGAACCGTTATTCTGGAATTATGGCTTTGTTCAGTCATCCCCAGTCAATCCCACATGATCCAGATCACCACTCCGCTCCGAACACATCTCCCGCCAAAGGGAGCAGCCACATCGCACGTACCCCCAGCTATATCCAACCAATGCAACCACGAGAGCCCCCGCAGTGTCAGCGCTGTGCATTCCTAGCTTTGTCCTATTCCGTAGCCTACCAACACCATACCCCGTAGGCACACTCCTCTCAGTTTGCGAGCTCCGATCATACAAGCAACCCCCACAACCCTCATACCCACCCCCCTCTCACTGAAGCAATCCCCAACCTGCCAGCAACGTACCCTCCCAATCCCTCCCACACACACCCCCAGAACTAGGGCTCAAACAACCCTCAACCTCAATTCCGTATACTAGGGTAATTCCCATAGGGCAACGCATCTAGGTGGCACCGCTAATACCCCCCCATGACAGCCCGCCCGAACCACATCAAGTGCAGCCCAGCCCGGCAACCAGGAGAGGGCGTCCGGCGCTATAATCAAAGGCAACCTTATGCATACCGTCAGCTTCTGTTGATAACCATAAACCTGTTATAGCAATAAGTTCCTGCTTCACAGACGAGGAGGGACCCCATCCCACAAGGACCCCGGCAACCACCTTCTAACATGATACCCCCCTATCCCCCACTGCAAACATGCCCACTCTGAGAGCAGTACAATGTCTTTCAACAATAAATCCCAAGCAGAGCACATAATCAGCGCTCCGCGCTCAGCAAAGAGTCTATATGCAGATACCGTACTGGCCACTCACGGTTCACCATCGTCCTGCGGCTCTTGACTGGGGGCTAGTTCCTCGTCCGCTCCTGCTCCCAACCTCCGAGCCCTTTTATGCTGCTTGAGAAATTCCTCCACCTGCTGTGGATTCGTGAAGAATTTCTACCACCCTTGGTACGTGACCCGCAGGCGTGCCGGATAGAGCAACGCGTAGTCCATTTGCAGGTCGCGCAATTTAGTCTTGACTGCAAGGAATTTCCTACGTTCCTCTTGAACCAGCGTGGTGAAGTCCGGATACAGCGTGAAGGAATTGCCCTCATAGGACAATGACCTCGTGCGTCTCGCCGCTCTTAAGGCCGCATCCCGGTCGCGGTAATTTAGCATCCGGGCTATAATTGGTCTAGGCGTCGCCCCCGGCTTTGGTCTGGGGCCCAGGGCCCGATGCGCCCGCTCAACTATAAAGTGTGTAGAGAAAACCTCAGAACCCATCGCCGCCACCAACATCTTCTCGACGTACTCCTCCATCTTGCCCACATTGGTTGTTTCCGGAATACCTACGATGCGTACGTTATTACGCCTGCTCCTCGCCTCTAAATCCTCATTTTTAGCTGCGATGACACGTAGGAGATTATCCATTCTGGATAACTGCGACGAGTGTTGGGTCACCACATCCTCTGAGTCCGATATGCGCTGTTCAGCCTCTTTCAAGCGATCCTCGTGCGCATCCACCTTGTGCACCACCGCATCCATACGGGACGAGAGCCTGTCCACTTTGTCCACGATTGTCGCGAACCCTTGGCGCACCTCGCGTAGTATTGCCTGTAAATCCGTCGCCGCATCCACTGCTCCACCCGACGCTTCAGCCGTCTCCTCCGGGTGACGCGACTTCTCTTCTGGGGCTACCACTTTCTTACCAGCCGCAAACGAAAGTTTGGGCTGTCTAGTGTCCGTCTTGCCCATCGTTTTCCCAGGGCAAGGGTCTCCAGCACCACCAGTACAAGCACCACGACACCCCCACCTCGATCGCCCACGAGCGTCCGATGCGCCCGTCGGAGCTTCCAAGGGACTACCGTGCAGTCGCTCCAGGGGGCGGGGGGGGGGGGGGGGGGGGAGATGGCGCACCCCCACTCGCTCTCACCCTACTCTCCAACGCTCCGCTCCTTTCACCCCTCCAGGCCACCACGATCGCAGGGGGCCTCTCAGTCTGTATCCGCCGTCCGCGGCCTGCCAACTCGCTACCATCCACGGCCTTGCCTGCCAGCCCGATCCGGGGCCTCAGCACCGCGTCCTCCTGCGTCGCATCCGCCGCAGCTTGCGGCTCCTTGCACGGCGGCCTCCCAGCAGCTGGAGCCCTCCACGTCCGCCCGCACACTCTTGCCAGACAGCTAGACCTTCGCCTGCAGTGACGGCACCCGGGTGTGCCCCGAAGAGGATAAATTACCTGATGAATGGCGCCGGACTGCGGGAGCCCTACAAGAAGGCGTCCATTCGCGAGCGCGCCACCTAGCGTCCCCCAACGCGCAGAATAACTTACATTGCGCATTCTCTTCGGTGGCGAATAGATGTAACCAAGGCTCTCCACACTGTTGAAAGAGACCCTGCACCACCTCCGAGTGTAGACACCATTCGTGATCCATCATGCGGCTGAGTTCGTCCGCCCTGGCGTTCAGCGACCCTGCCAAGTGCACCTGCACCTGCATTTCCCTTCCCCGGACAGAGGGAAGGAATGCTTTGAGTGCAAGACGATCGCCCGAAGCTCCAGAAGGTTGATGTGGAGCCCGGACTCCGCCGTACACAAGAGGCCTCTGATTCCCGCCTCCCCAATGTGACCGCCCCATCCCAGAATTGATGCATGGGTCACCACTGTGAACTCTGGTTGGGGAAGGGAGAGAGATCTGCCGTCAACCCAATTCTGGTTTGTTAGCCACCACTGCAATTGGTGTGCAGTGCCCTCCAAGATCTGGACGCAATCGGACAGGTTCCTCTGATGCTGTGCCCACTGGAAATTCAGGTCCCACTGCAGAGCCCGCATATGCCATCTGGCATGGTCCACCAGCAGGATGCAGGTGGCCATCAGGCCCAGTAGCCTGAGGGTCATCCTGATCGAAACCCGGGATAGATAGCCTGAATATCCCGGATTTGCTTTTCGTGAGGATAGACCCGAAACTGCATCGTGTCCAGAACCACTCGGATAAAGAGGAGCTTCTGAGAGGGAGTCAGGTGCGACTTCGGCACATTGATGGAGAACCCCAGCGAATGCAGGAGGTTGGCCGTAGTCTGGAGGTGGGAGACGACAGCCTGGTCGAGCCCACCTTCAACAGCGAAGTCGATAGGGGAAGACTGGAACCCCTGATCTGGGCAGATGAGCTGCGACCACCGCCATCACTTTGGTGAACACTCGAGGGGCGCTGGTAAGGCTGAAGGGGAGCACAGTAAACTGAAAATGCTTGTGGCCTACCGTGAACCGTAGGTAATGCCTGTGGGCCGGCAGGACGAGGATATGAAACTAGGCATCCTGCAAGCCAACCGCTACCATCCAGTCTACAGGGTCGAGGGCAGACAGGACCTGAACTAGCGTCAACATTTTGAACTTTTCCCTCCAGAGAAAGCGATTAACATTCCTGAGATCCAAGATAGGACGCAGGCCTTTGTCATTCTTGGGCAACAGAGTAGCAACCACGACATACTTCTGGGGTAGGAACTCGTTCGATGGCTCCCTTGGCCAAGAGAGCAATAACTTCCTGTTGGAGAAGGGCCAGATGATGCTCCGACATGCGATGGTATTGAGGTGGCATGGCTGGTAGGGAGGGGGAGTCTCAAAGGGGAGGGAGTAGCTCCTTCGGACTATCTGCAAAATCCACTTGTCCGACGTGATGGTGTGCCAGTGGGGGAGGGGATGGCGAATCCTGCCTCCCACTGGCCATTGGTGGCCCTGGAAGGTCGTACTAGGAGGGTTTGGACGCTGCTGCAGAGGGGGCGGTGGTTGGCTGGCCCGCTCGCTGGCCACCAGACCCACGACGGTGGTTCCCACGTCCCCGGCCGCGCAGGGGATTAACAGCTTGCGCTGGCCTGGGGCCCTGGGTGGGAAATGGTGGGGCACCCCTTCCGTAGCCACGAAAAGGGCAAAAAGCAGACTGCGCAGGGCGAGTGGTGGAGAGGCCCAAGGACTTGGCCGTAGCCCGTGATTCCTTGAGGCGCTCTAGTGCGCTGTCTGCCTTGTCGCCGAACAGGCGGCCAGCAAAGGGCATGTCCATAAGGGTAGCTTGGACATCCCCAGAAAAGCCAGTTGATCACAGCCAGGAATAGCATCGAAGTGCTACCGACGTTGATCGTCCTATCTAGCGAGTCGGCGTTGTCCAGTCCACATAATATGGTAAACTTCGCTGCGTCTCTCCCCTCGGCAACTGCATGGGAGAGTACGGCCCGTGCCTCCTCCGGGCACTGGGGCAGCACCTGCGCCACCGTATCCCACACAGAGTGGGTATAACAGCCCAACAGACATACAGTGTATACTGACCGCAGTCCCAAGCTGGAGGAAGAAAACATCTTCTTCCCAAGATGGTGCAATTTTTTGGATTCCCTATCAGGTGATGCATAAGGGAATGCACCTTTGGATGTGGAGGCTTGAACCACCAAGATGTCAGGGAAGGGGTGTTGGGGAGGAAAGTGGGGTCACCAGAGGCTGGGCAGTGGCTTCGGGTAATCATCCTATCCACAGGAGCCCCTGTATTGGGCCTGGACCAGGTGCTCAAAAGGATGTCGTGTAGGGCTTCATTAAACGGCAGCAAGGGGCTCCGAAGAGCTCCCTGCTGGTTGAAGCACCTCTTTTAGGAGGTTAGTCCTGACCACCACAGTAGGGAGTTCGAGGTTGAGAGCCTCGGCTGCCCTACGTAATACCACTGCATAAGACGCTCCCTCCTCCGTAGCCACAACATGCCAATGTCTGGTGAGGTATCCAGACCACTGGCTTCCACCAGTTCTTCTCTCCAGTTCGGGTCGTAACTCAACTGATCAGTCAAAAGGTCTCCAGACCCCTCCCAGTCCTCCTCACTCTCCTCTGGTTGCCATACTGGCCTAAAAAAACCAGGGTAGAACTGGGGCACAAAAGTACCCGTCGGCACCAGATCCGGCGTCAGTTGACGCCGGTCCGGCTCCGTGTCGGGGTGAAGGACAGGGTCGACGCCGGCAGGGGACAAAACCAGCGTCGGCTGCGGATGTGGTGCCAGTGGAATCGGCGCCAGGGGAGGTTTAATCAGGTCGATCGCCACCGATCCGGATCCAGGCCTGGATCCAAGGGGACCCTGCGATGCTATGGCTGGAGCCGCTGGCGTCGAAGGCCCAGGGCCCCCAGCCGAGTCTGCAGAGCCCGAAGGGCGCCGGCAGAGTCAGGCTGCCCAAAGATGGCATGTATCACTTCGTAAAAGGTGCGAAGCTGGGCAGGTGTTGCTCTGGGTCCCGAGAAGGGATGGAAACTCAGAGATGACCCTTCAGGCTCTGCACGCGGAGCTACGGGAGGGGCACCACCCACATCCCTTGCCGCGTCGGCTGACCGACGGGGAGGAGTCGAAGAGCGACAATGCTTCTTCGATTTCTTCTTGTGATTTGACTTACCTGAGGAGTGCGAAGACTTTGAAGAAGACTGGTGGTGGTGGCTCCGCGACCGGTCCCTCGACTTCCCACGCAACCGGGACCTCGAACAGCGTAGAGCCGACGACTGGGCCTCGAAAAGATTTCAGGAACGCTCCCGCAAAGGCTTTGGCTTCATGGTCCGGCAGTCGGAGCACGACTTAGGGTCATGGTTGTGTTCCAGGCAAAACAGGCACACGCGGTGCGGATCTGTCACCTACATCAGCCGGCTGCAGGAGAAGCAAGCCTTGAAACCGGGCATCCCTGACATGCACCCGGAGTGAAAGACTCATAAACGGTGTCGACAAAAGTCACCAGAAAGTGACTGGAGGTACCGCTCTCTCCGGATCTGCGCTGGCTGGCGCGGACAAAGAAAGAACTGACATCAGCGCGTGAGGGCAGCGTTTAAGTAGCTACCGCAACGTCATCCCGGCGACCACGACGCAAACGACGAACGCGGAGCCGGCCAACGCTACTTTTCGACACTCGGGGGTACTGCTGACGAAAACCTTTCCAGATCCAGTCTGACGCCTTGGGGTATTTCTAAGGTAAGGAATCTATAACTATTTGTCTATTGCCTTATAACTTATGTACTAGCGATAGCTTGCTAGCACAGGTGGGCCGCAATGTGTTCAAGATTAAATACCCCTTAACCTATCTAAAACGCAGCCAAGAACTTCAAACAAACTACTCAAACAGAACTATAAAACACTCATATCTGATGCCTATTTTAGTGCTAAAAAAAGTAGTGGTGGTTAATGATTTAATCTTCTTCACCAACAGAAGAGTTAAATGAGAAGAGCTATAATCAATGTTCCATATTAACACTTTTAGGCAAACCCCACATGGTCCACGTATCTTCATAATACCCTCACCGGTCTTCATCGCTGAAGCAACCATCTCTCTTTACAATAATCAATCATCTGACCGGAATCTTGAACAATTTGACGAAATGTTCACGAGGATCAAAAATATGGTGTTGAGTAATGTTCCCATCACCTCTATAAATCACCGTCTCTCTCCCCGCTGCGCAAAGGAAAAACATGCATCATCCAGTCCGACCTCTAACTTTTCACCTATGCCTCCTCGTGACCTCTCTCTATACTCCAACACTGGAGCTGTCGTTGATGGCTCCAGATCATCTACTCCTAGCAATGATTAGTACCCTTCTCCCATATTCCACTTATCTGACCTGCCCCTTCTCTCAGGTCACAGAAGGGCGGGAACTAATGCCTACAGCTCAAGAATTATAAACAGCCTTAATCAGGAGATATTCAGTATTACTAATCGCCCTCCTTCGATCAAGGCCACCCCCTCTCCCACTACATCTGTGCCCCAATGGGCAACCCACTCGACCTCTAACATGCTGGCAGCAATATCCCTACATTACATGATGTCCGTCACGGACGGTCCTAGGTGACCTCTTCCTCCCCCTCCTCTAATCATCCCTCTTAGTACACCCCTAGTAGCCCCCATCCTTCAATCACTTCCCCTATTACATCCCTCACATACTATGACCGTTCCGGTTTGTGGAACACTCCCCCGCCCACTCACATCTTCCAGCTCCAGGCCACACTGCACTCCCAACTGTATTGCTGACACTCCTTCCCTTGAGGAAAAACTTGCTAATCTTGGTCAAGACCTTCAGCTAGTAAAAGCTCATCTCCAGAACCTCATATTCTTCACCTCAACGCTTGAGAAGCTTTGGAATCCCAACCTGACCCTGGGGTTAACAGGACACCACACACAAAACAATATAATCCACCCAAAAGGCACGAGACATCGATCAATGACAACTCACAGATCTGGCACTGGAGATCTCGACCCCATCTTGACCCGATCTCAACCCCACCTCCATATCCCAGAGGGTTACCGACTATTTATCTGATGCCGACATTCACTCCCTTTTGTTATCATATACCTCTACACATAAGGATTAGTCACACTCTCCGGTCACTATCCAGACTATTTCCTCCAACCCACTCAGAGAACCCAGTCTCAACTATAGAACCATGAACAAGCATAATCTATTACTTGTCCCCATAACACACCATGAAGCATTAGCAACTAAATCTCATATCAAGTCTATGCTTAACTGCAGGTCAGCGGTCAGACACGCAGCTGACAATCGCAGATCTCATCCTAGCACAAGACCTTGACCTCCTAATGTTAACTGAAACGTGGCTCAATGATACCTCCTCAACCATTATGGACATTCTAATTTCATCCAACTGTGACATCATCAGATTGGACAGATCTGGACGAGTTGGGAATGGCATAGCATGTATTTGTAGCTCCATGCTCACCTTGAAACATGCACAAACCGCTCCAATACCAGCTTGTAAATACCTAGGTATTGAAATATGGAACAATGGCAAGATTGGGGGCAAACTCCACACGATTTATCACCCCATGGGAAACAACCTACCTTTCATCAAACAAATAATGAAGACCATCTCCTCCAATTCCAACCACCACATAAACCAGATCTTCCTTGGGGACTTCAACATTCAATGGAACGACTCAAATTCCCCTATACTCAACACCTTCAAGGCCTTCCTTTCGGACCTCAACCTTACCCAAACATATAATGGCCCAACTCACAAAAGAGGTTGCACCCTTGAACTAATCATCGCTAAGTATAATGACACACAACTTGAATCCATATCCCCCTGTGATTGGTCAGATCACTACCTACTCTCCTTCCTCATCTTGGAAAAGGTGTGATGACAGAGAGCCAAGCTCCTAAACACAGACAATGGTCTAGAGCAGAGTTTTCTCAAGTCTGTCCCGGAGGGCAGGGGCCATGCAAGATTTTTAGCATATCCCTATTTAGATAAATGTAGTTATCTTACAAATCTGGCATGGATCTGGACCTCCAGGACCGACTTTAAAGAACCCTAGTCTAAAGACTTGAGAAATAGTAATCTAACCGATCTAACTTCTATTAGCAACAACCTTCTACCTCCTCCGAAAAACATGAATGATCTTACTGAACATTACATTTAAACCATGACAGAAATACTTGACACAATTGCTGCGAATCAGTTAAAAAGAAAATCTATCAGACACTCCAAAATCTGGTTCAACGGCACAGTTCATAAGAAAAAGGCGCAACCTAGGGCTTGCTGAGAGATCATAGAGAATCTCTGCCTCCATAACACACCTCAAAAACCGGAGGTCAACAAGAAGCACCTATTATTTTAAATCGCAAACAACAAGTTATTTGCCAATCTAATCTCCATTCGGTAGATAATGGGCCACTGCCAAGCAGAGATGAATTCTCCACCTATTTGATAGAAAAGACTAGGATAATTTAATCAGATCTGCAACTTGCCTCCCAACATCTATTAACCCAGGTCCAGCACAGTCTTCTTCCAGTGCAGCACCTGTTGGGATCGTTTCACAATGGCTATACTACTAAAAATAATGTTACTTGGAGTGCCTTCAAAACTACCAGATGAAGCTGATATACTCAAAACTATATCAATAAAACCCTCCAACCACTTCAACAATTCACTGTCCACTAAGCTCATCAAAGAACTTGGATCTTCCATACTCCCACTTTGGTCTAAGATTATCAATGCTTCCCTCTCTCAGGGCAAGATTCCTAATTGCCTAAAGATAGGGCAGGTCACCCCAATACTAAAAAAATCAAATTCGGACATGTCCAAACTAAAGAATTTTCATCAAATCACCAACATCCAGAATCTAGCAAAGTTACTAGTGAAATGCAAACACCTGCAATTCTGCAACCACATTGAGCATTTTCATCTCCTTGACCATTGCCAATCTGGCTGCAAAACGGGACATAGCACCGCTCTAAACGCATAATGTAGATAATGCCCTGAGATTGCTTGATCAGAATAAACCCTGCCTGCTTATAATTCTTAATCTCTCCTCTGTAAATGACAGTCAAACATGGCAACATGATATACCTTCTGGAGGATAGGATAGGTCTATCTGGTCCATTTTTAAACTGGTTTGCTTTGTTCCTCCATAACAGAGCTCCAAGAATCCCCTTTAAATCCCGTTTCGGAAGGTAATAGTTCCCACGAACTCTGATACTTTTCCCACAATACCTAATAGCTTGCACTTATCCTCCGCACTGACCAGATGAGCCCCTAGCACTGGGGCGGAGTCTAGGCCCACCATAATAGACGCAACGTGAACACATGAGCAACGACATCCCCGTTTCACCCCCCAGCCTCCACCCCTGCTGCATATTCTAACACGGTCTGTCGCGACGCACATCCCCTAGCACACACTTCAATGATAGTGGTTTCCCTTCCATAGTTCTTTCTCAGTTATATACTGGTTTTAAAAGGAAAAAAAATAACAAAAAAACGAGATCTAAGTCACCTTGAGTGGACACCGCTGCCCCCCCCTGACGCGGCCGGCCCCTCATGGGGTTGTAGGCGGCTTGCTGTGTATTCTACCTCCCCCCACATACCACCTAGCACTGGTACTTTAGCCCTGCCGGCCCGACGAGATGTAGGCAGTGGATGAGTTGTATGGCCCACGATACTAATAAAGATCTTGTTTGTAAAAAAAAAAAAAACAGAGCTCCAAGAATCAAACCCTTTCTGACATCGTCCCGGTCTGAACTGGAGTGCCCAAGGATCCAAGCTCTCACCAACGTTCAACTTGTACATGGAACCTCTTACTGGACCCCCCACGTTATTGACTCTGCTAGATCCCTAGGTATAATACTGGACAAATACCTGAATATGCAAGATCCTATAAGTGAAACCAGCAGGGGAGCCAAATATCAACTAAACACTCTGAGGAAAATTAAACCTTTCTAGCCCCCAGTTGACTTTGTGAGCAGTTTAAGCCCAAGTCATTTCTCGATTAGATTATGGGAATGCTACTCTTGCCGGCTTACCCAAAGTAAGGTTTATACCGCTAATGGCCACCTTGAACACAGCTGCTAGGCTAATCATGGGATCTAGAAGATTCGACCACATTACACCAGACCTAAAACATCAAAGTGGCTCCCATTTGAAGCAAGGATCCAGCTGAAGATAACCTGCATGAGGCATGAGGCCCTCCACCACAACACTCCTGTCAACCTGGTTAAACAAATACAACTATCTGGTGGTAGCCGTGCCTCAAGAAGCGCTAACACCCTTTTGCTGAAACCACAGAAGTTTAACAAAAAGAAAACTTACAAACGTTCTTTATTTGGTCTAGCCCCAAGAATATGGAACACACTGCCCCAGGACACGAGGACAAACCCCTCGACTAACTCCTTCAAAAAACAGAAGTAAAAATGCTTATTTTGAATAGATTCCTCCGATAGTACCTCAGAAGACACTCAACTTGACTAGTTTCCTGTGGACACCGCTGGGTCTTGAAACAACCATGACAATTGTTTATATTGTATCTGTATGTGTTGCAAACCTAATAAGAACCTATTTACAACAGGGGGTTTGAAGCGGGGTGGCTGATTAGGTGACTGCAGATAGGCTGAGATGATAGAAAGATGGTCCTTTAGGGTGCCAATAGCACAGCCCTGCTGGACAAGAGAAAGGATAAAGAGGAGGACTTGAGAGAAAGGAGCAGAAAGAGGGTAGATCTGTTTCTCTGCACACCATGCCACAAACTTGCCCCAACAGCATGCGTATACAGTCTTGGTGGAGGGACACCCGACTGCCAAGATAACAGTACAGACTTCGGGCGGAAGGTTGAAAGCTGTCAACTCTAGCTGCTCAATCTCCACACATGGAAGGCAGAGCGTTGACAGGTTTGGGTAGAAAACCCTCCCCTACTGCTGCAACAGAAGATCCTCCTGCAGAGGCAGCCTGATCAGAGAACCAATGGCCATGCTCAACAGCTCGGGATACAAACGCTCTGAGCCCAGTTAGGAATCACAAGAATGACTTGAGCCCTGTCATTCCTGATCTTCTTGAGAACTCTGGGAAGGAGTGGTATGGGTGGAAAGGCATACAGGAGGCCTGAGCTCCACTCAAGATGAAAAGCGTCTCTGGAAACTCCAGTGCGCAGAACTGGAGACACTGCTCATTCTAGGTGGTGGCGAACAGATCTAACCAAAGCCCTCCCCACTGCTAAAAGAGACCTAGCACCACCTCCTGATGGAGACGCCATTTGTCCAAGGTGGGATCTATGAGCTGGTCTTCCTGAAGGTCCAGCGACCCCTCCCAATCCTCCACAAGTCTTAGCCCATAGGAATAGTGCTTAGACTCCAGGCTGGAAAGCATGGTTCTAGTCGGAACTGGATGACGCCCTTATGGCTCCATGTCGGAGTCCGGGATTAGAATGGGGATGGCTTTGCTGGAGGGCGTTGGGAGTGTCGGCATTGGGACCAGCATCGGAGAAGGTCGAGGAGGTACGACCGGCATGGTCAGGATCCATCTGTGGATCTAAGGGGCCTGACTGGTGTCGGGAGCAGACCCGCTGGCGGAGAACAAGTAGGGGCCCCTTGCAAACCCGTGCGACCCGAAGGCATGCCAGTAGGGACAGGCCGCTCAAATATGAGGTGCATGGCTTAGTAAAACTCTCGAAGTTGGGAGGGGGTTGCACCAACACCCGGAAATTGGGGGAGGCACGGTGCCGGCCCAGGCACAGGTTCACCCATGGAACCAGGCCTCGAATTACGATGCTCTCTCGTCAAGTCTGAAGGCCACTACGGACAGGGCGAAGTCGAAGACCTCTTCAATATCTTGTACTTTGTTGTCTTGTGGGACTTACCCAAATGCTGCGACTAATATCTTGGGCTCTGTGACTGATACCGGGGCATTTCTCTCGACCGGGATCAAGACCGTTGCGGCTTTGCACGTTGAGCGGCAAGGAGCTTTGAGGGACCACTCCCTCAAGACCTTGGGGTAAATGGCACGGCAATCCACGCAGGTCTTAGTGGCGTGGCCATGCTCAAGGCACCAGTGGATAACAAGGTGCTGGTCTGTCACCGACATCTGGCGATGACAGGAGCCCTAGGGCTGGAAGCTGGCCTTCCTAGTGGACATCCCTGCCACACCAGGAGAAGATCTCTCAAAAAAGACTATGACAAATGTCATAAAAACAGTCAAAAATTGACTGGGGGCAGCTCCTAGCTGGATCTGGGATGACTGGCATGGAAAGAAAAGAACTGACATCAGCGTGTTGGGGTGGTGCCTTTATAGGCACTGTGCACCTCACTTCTGGCTCGCACAAAGATGTGTCACCATGTAGAGCCGTACAATGCCATCTGACGGTGCACAGGGGTACTGCTCACCAAATGTTTTGGATCCAGTCTGACATCTGGGGGTGATTCTAAGGTAAGGAATCTGCAGTTAGAAGTCTCTATCAGATCATATGGGTAATATAAACAGCTATTCAATCGATTAAAAGAGAGGCTCTACTTCCTGAGTCTTTTAAGTCAGCTTACTCTGTGCCATTGTTATGAATTTAGTTAGATAGTAACGCAACTGCATGCCTTTCGTGTTAAAACATTCTTTTACTGCAGAAGCACAGGATCTAATGCCCAGACAATGGAAGGCTGGAAACTGTAAGCCTTTTCTTTCTATGTGAAAACTATGGCGGGAGCAAAGGATGTGGGCCATGCTTTCCTTACACTTAGCGCAGAATCTACAAACATCTGATGATGTTTGATTTTTCCAACATTGGTATATCTCCCGACACTGTGCAGAAAGTCCATGTGACCCTTATTGGTTTACAGGGGCTTGCTTTAACAATCCCAAAGTGCTCTATTTGTGGTAGTGTGGTCGAGCAGCTTAAGGCTCATCAGAGGGGAATGTTGAGCATTAGCTGTACACACAGACTCAATAAATGAGACTCACACTCAAGAAGAAACTAGAGACGAATTTAGAAAAATAACAGATTTTTATAGAATTTTAGACACCAAGATCATCGGAATCAGGTAAGTACTTTTGGAGTTATAGATCTTTATAGAAATAAAAAATACAGTCGAATAACGTTTTTTAGGAATGAGCCTTGAACACGGTAACGTTATCCTGTGAGATAAACATACACTGCAGACATGTACTTGCAATCCGTTTTGGAGGATAACTTTAAGTACTTAAAGTGCTTAGGGGCAAGGTCCAAGAAACCACCAGAAATTCAGTTTTACCTGTCCTGGTGTGTCTGGGTGCAGAGGTGCTGGTTGCATTGGTAGCCTTGAGGGGGCACACGTTAAAGTGTACGATAAGTACCATCAAAAGAAAGGCTGCAAGTGGGGGGACAAGTCTGGCAGAACCCAAGGCATCATGCCTAATGGATGGTGCATCACCTTGATCGTAGGGTGTTTGGCAGCATGCATCTTTCCCATTTAGTTCTTTCGCAAGCTTAAATCCTTTAAACTATCGGCGTCTAGCCAACATCAATTGTGTGTCTTTTTGTATCCAACGGTCACTTTTTATAAATCCAAGCATTTTATGCTCTTGGTTCCTTTTTAATTGTTTAAAATAGATTGTAGTGGATACACTTTATGATTTAGGCTAAGTGCGTATATTGATAGTTGTCCTCCAACCCTACTGTATTACAGATTCTTACTTAAGTCTGTAGGATCCTTATGCTTCTTGATGGAGACCTAGGTGTTTTCAGCTGACTACGTTTACAAGTGTACATACAATTCCTCATCTCCGTTCAGCCCGTGTGGTTGCTTGGTATGGAATCTTATGATTAATCTAGACTCCAAGTGTCTTAGTCCAAGTATTCTGTCTCTACCTCTCTCACTAGCAGGTATTGTGGCAATTCCCCAGTATCTCATCTGTTGCCAAGTGTATCCTTGATGTACCACATGTGTCTTGTCATTGCATAGTTCATGTCTTTAGTTTGCAATGCTCGGATGTGTTACAGAATTCTTTTTTAATGGGCAAATTGTGCTTCCTATATATCGTATGCCACACCGACATTACAGCATGTATACAACAAAATTAGTCTCCCATTTAATCCACTCATCAATTGTGAAAGTTTTTCCTTTAAAATCCTGGATCTCTCTCTAGTGTTTTTCCCTATTTTGCATTTTTCACATTTTTTGAAGCCTTTCTGATGTTTTTCCAGCTACGATGCCGTTTCTGGTTTTACAAAGTGGCTGTGTACCAATTTATCCTTCAATTAGGAGGCCCTTCTATATGACACACCGGGTCTCTCACCTAGATTGTTTCCTATGCCTGGGTCCTCTTTTAATAAGCCAAATGTTTGGTCATAATGTTCATAATTTGATGGTTTTCCTTGCTTTAGCTTAATATCAGTCTGATCTTTTGATTGTCTTCTTCAGCTGTTCTTTTTTCATTCTTTTTGTTTTTCAAAGTTTCTGGTCGAGCAATGCATTCTGCTCGCTTTTTTCCTTCCTCGATGTCTAATCGCTTGTATCCTCACTTTCGGAATTTGTGTTCTGTTTCTTGTTCCAGTTAGCGTTCTTACCTTGCGGTTCCTCTGCTTCTTCCGGCTCTGCTCGTTCGATTTCCCCACCCGATCTCCTTTTTCCGATCTAACTGACTGATTCGACTCCTGTTCTTTTGGTGCACACCAAGCAATTTCGAATTGTTGCAAGGGAGTTGTTTCCGGCTGTTGTTTTCAACTGTACCAGTTTCCACTCAAGGTATCCAAACTTTTTTTCTCTTTGCTCAATATTGGGCGCCGCTGTCAACGTTTATATTTATATATATCTTCCGTGATGTCTAAAGAACTAAGGACACACGCGACAGCAGTAATTCCATGAATTATTTAGTGACAGGGAAACTGGCATTGCAATTCTGATTTCCTGTCTATGCCTGACCGGTTTCGGAGCTCCCAGCTCCTTACTCGCAGGCTTTTACTGAAATCCGGCAGACGCTCCCGAACAGAATCCAAGCTGCATGCAAATGAAATCATTGCCCTCAGGTGGGCCTCACAAGTGAGTGTTTTCCCCAAAGCATGCTGGATTTTGTAATATGATGGAAGCCCGTTACTACCCTTTAGTGGGTTCTGCATGATCACAGTTTTAAAATCCATAATTCCATCCCTCCAGTGGGCCTCAGAAAAACAATTACTCGGTTTAAATTTCCAAAGCTGCTGTGCCACGTAGATTTGCACTAGTTCAAGGGCCTGTGGCCCCATACTTATTCTGAAGGTGGTGCAGTCCTCCATAGGGCCGTCACACATGTACGCTGAAATTAGTTGCTTTTTTACTCGTCCACACCTTTAGCACAAATCAGATTGGTTCTAACAGGTGTGCAGAAATCTAAATTGAACCGTTTTAGGTGGAAAGGAGTCCAGTTCACAGAACGGGGTGGATGGGAGGATCGGCGAGGAACTTGCAGTTAGAACTGACACCAGAAAGAGTGTACTGAAGGTATGTGCCGTGTTCTTCTGATAGAGACTTCTAACCGCAGAGTTCTCATCTTATGAATAAATACCAGACCAATACCACCCAGGTGGAGGGTTGGAGAACTGGCTCAAACCATAAAGTCATGCAGGACCAAGCAGGCAAAGTGCTGGACTCAACAGACCTGGCTGTCCAAACAGTAGAGTTTTGTAAATGTGTGGAGGGAGGACCATGTAGCCACCTTGCAAATGTCTAGGGCAGGTACTCCACAAGCTAACACAGTGGGAGCAGCATTTGCTCTGATGGAATGACCCCGTAAACTTTTGGGAGGCTGCTTTTTGGCTAATCCACAGAAGATATTAATGCAAAGCATGATCCAGAGAGATGATTCTCTTCTACACTGCCTTGCCCTTCTTTGCCATAGTGAGTCCAATGAAGAGCTGATCGTCTACTCTATGTTCTCTAGTATGATCGATGTAAAAGCTGAGAGTCCTTTTGGATCCAGCAGATGTAACCTATCCTCATCCTTAGAGGGGTGAGGCAGCTCACAGAAAATCAGAAGGGTGATAGTTTGCCAGACATTTAAAGGAGTCACCACCTTTGGCAAGAAGGAGGCACACGTCCTAAGAATCAGCTTGCCTGGGAAGAAATTGATATAAGGAGGGTTAAAAGAGAGGGCCTGCAGATCACTCATCCTCAGTTCCAAACTTATGGCCAACAGAAAGACTCTCTTGAGGGTAAGCAACCTGAGGGGACAGCTGTGCAGTTTCAAAGGAAGAGCACATGAGAAAAGTAAATACTAAGTTTAAGTCTCACTGGGTCATAGATAAGGGGGAAACGTGTTGTACACTATTGAGAAAACAAAATCACAACAAGCGATTTAAACAACGAAGTCTGGTCCGGCAAATGTTTTAAAAGGCTGAAATAGCTGACAGGTATCCCTTTGCCTGTGCCCAAAGCAAGGTCTTGCTGGAATAGGGACAACACAAACAGCAAAACATCACTCAACTTGCAATGAATTGGGTCAAATTGTTTAGTAGGGCACCAGGTCATAAGTTTTTTACAAAAGCAGGCATATACTGACTTGGTTAAGGGATGTCAGGCTACCAAAATAACACCCACGGGAGGGAGGTCAAAAGAGATCAACTGAGGGGATTTGGTTTAGCCACTAAAGATGGCGGCCACACTGTGTGGAGTTTCTTCATCTATCCTGCTGTTATCCAATATAATCAGCTGGAAGACGCCTCAAATACATACATCGAAACACCCTAATTGCCGGTGCTGGTGCCCCGGATCGACAACAAAACAATTTTTTGTGCTTTGGCTCAGTTGGCAGCCTATGGAATAGTGATGAGGAGTGGCTGGAGGCGAATCACCCACACAAGGGGCCCCGACTGCGCCCAAAGGGCGGGGACAGGCGATGGCCCTCCCGGTCCACTGGCCCCTGCTCACCTGAGTACATTGAGAGAGAGGAGCTGGGCCCCCTCGCAACAGTGATTTAGTGGCTGTCTGCTCCACATCAGGTGGTCACCAAGAGACTCTTAGAGAGCTGCATGTAGGCACAGTGTTGAGCACTCGCAGGCTATGGTGCCCCTTGCAGATTCCTTCAGGAGGTGGGGGCATAGGTTCGACCAGGTACACAGGGAGAACAGTGAATTTGGCAGCTATTCAGGGTAAGGGGGTACATGAGGCCTGGCTCGCAGTCTCCAGCAGGGCCAGATGGGCGCAGGGGGCCTGGACACTGCCTTGATGGCCTGAGACCCAAATTGCTGCCAGAAATAGGGCTCCACAAAAAAGAAGTGCTGCTCCGCAATAGGGAGGTGCCACCATAATTGGAAAATGAAAAGGCTGCAGTGGGAGGGCGGAGTGCAGCTGGCTCTTATTTTGCTGCTGGTGGGCTTGCTGGTTTAGCTGCCTGACTAGGCCACGGGGAGGATGGTGGTAGAGCCGGCTGTTCTAGGGTCTCCATTGATGGAGGTGTGAGCCTTCTTGGGCATCTTGACCGTGGATCCCGTGCGGTCCACAACACAGGATGGAGACACAGCCCCGGTTCACTGATCTAAGAAGGTCCAAAAGGGTCACACCTCTCTGAATTGCACGCAAGGGAAGTAACAGGATCTCAGCAGGCTGAGCCTT
The DNA here is from genome assembly GCF_964204655.1 of Triturus cristatus. Lineage (NCBI taxonomy): Eukaryota > Metazoa > Chordata > Amphibia > Caudata > Salamandridae > Triturus > Triturus cristatus. The sequence continues at coordinate 854,140,138 of NC_140592.1, read as the reverse complement.
ATTGGCCCTGGGGTCTCACCTCGCACTGATACTGTAGCAGATACTGATTTGAACTGATGGCTCAGGTGGAGTAGGAATGCCTGCTTTGGACACTTCCTGGGGGCATTTGGAAGTCCAGTAGCAACTGACTTGGAGGTCCTCCCCTTCAATGAGGGCAATCCAGATTCGCTCTTCTAACACCACAGAGTGGCTCCTCACTCCTTGCCCTGCATCCAAGGGGTGCCTATACTGCTGCCCTTACGTTTCCCTTTGAGACTTCACACCCCTGCCTTTGTAAATACAGTGGGGAAAGACAAGCAATCAATCCAGTCCTCATAGGGAAAAATTGATATTTTTAGTACGAAGGCCTTGGCTTCCCAGAGGCATCCTCGAGGTCTTCACTGGTGCCTGCGGGTCCAGCCGCTGAACCTACCTCATTGGTCCTGCAGGCCATCCAAAACATGAGATCTTTACTAGAAGCAAAGATTTGTAAAACTCTGTCTTGACGTGTCACTGCTCCACCAAGACCTGTTGAAAACTGTGGATAGGGTCACAGAGGGAAGAATCTCAGTAGCAGAGAACTCACTGTGAGGATGCCAAACCAAGATTTGAAACCTGCTATGCAAACCTGCATGCCTAATCAAATGCTCCAAAGCTGGTCGAACGGACCTCCTTTATGGCCAATCTTCCTTCCGACACACAAACTGAGGAAAGTCCTTCTTGTGACCAATGCTACGGTGGAGGAACTGGGTGAGGTTCTGGCCCAGTTTCAATCCGGTACGACCCCTGAACCAAACAGATTTCTGGTGGAGTTCTGAAAGGCTTCATGGTCACGCCTGGGGACTCCAATGCTGGCTGTCTTCTATGAGGCAGGATAACCCCCACCGGACATCAGGTTGGCAGCCATTGTGTTCATTCTGAGGCTTAGGCAACCATCCACTCAATGTGATTTAAACTGGCCTAATTCCCTTCTCAACACTGAGGTGAAGATCTGGGCTAAGGCCCTAGTGAACTGCTCGTTGAAAATAGTGGGCACATTGGTCCAAACTGACCAATTGGGCTTTATTTCCCAGCTTGTCACAATGTTTGTAAAGTCCAAAATGCAGTTGCCCTGTCAGAAAGATTGCCCAGTAATAAGGCATTATTTATTGTTGATTTCCATAAGGCTTTTGACTGGGTGGGCTGGGAGTATCTGTTCCCCTTACTAGCCAAGATGAATTTTGGGTCCTGGTATATCAGTTATGAGAAACTGTTGTACATTGTCCTGTAAGCGAGGGTCTGAGTGGGGGATGGTGTGTCTGAACACTTCCCAGTGGAGCGGGGAACATGTCAGGGATGCCCGTGGTTGCACCTATCTTTTGCAATCACCACTGAACCTCTCACGGAATGGCTGACGATGGACGAACAAGTGAGGAGATTCAAATGGGTACCGGGGTTGGAGGCAGATTCCCGCTATATGATGATCATGTCCTTATCTTTTTAGACAAGACACAGTGGTCTGCTGCACAAGCTCTACAAATTCTGTGGGTAGTCAGAAGTTTTTCTAGGCTTCAGGTAAATGCAGCAAAATAGTCAGTATACCCTATTAGCTCCTACTTCCTCCCATGTCCTGGGCAAGCAAACTGTGAATCCCCAGAGAGGGGGTTTGCCTACCTGGGAGTGTGCCAGGGATCATGACCTGCAACCATAGTTGTACAGGCTAATAAAGACTGACTTTCAGGCCACACTCCCCCTTTCCTTTCTGGGAAGGTTGACTACTTTTAAGATGGTGGCACTACCATGCTTCCTCTACCAACTCCAGAACTTTCCATACCCCATTTACACAGCCTTCTTTGGACATCTTAATGTACTATTGCCAGGTTTGCTTTGGAATCACCAACACCCTAGGATTACATAGACTAAATATTTCAAATCTGCCTTCCATGGATGCATAGAATTACCTGATATTAAATCATATCACAGGGCCTCATGCTTGCTGATACTGAACAAGCTGTGGTTTTGTTGGTTTGGGGACCTGGCCGATGCAGCGGAGGAGTGGGCTTCTCCAGCCACACAGTGGTGCTTAAGGTCTGGGATGACACACCCAGGGCTCTGTTATTCTGGATACCTGATACACAAGACCGCTCTATGGACTGGTGGTTGTCTTAAGGATATGGTGGGGTTACCGGGCTTTGAATGATAAGACCTTTTCGCCATTTCTAAATTTGGTTATCTTATGCACACAAACACACTCGTGGTCTCGTTTGCTAAGGGGGTCAAGTTTACCCTCACTACTGCCCACAACATTTGCGGTGGAGGAAACCGTGGATAAAAGCTATGCTGCTCTTAGTCAACAAATTATGACATCTCTAGACAAATTGATCCCTCTAAAGAGTGTAAAGAACAAACCTCTGAGAGTCAACGCCTGGTTTACTAGCGATCTTAGTCAACAGAAACTCCGCTGTAAACAGGCGGAGCGTGCTTGGAGGAGAGGTTACGGGGAACCGGATCGTGTGGCGTATAGGCAGGCTTTGCGGGAATACAAATTCCACTTAAGGATGGCCAAGGCGAAGTTCTTGGAAGATTCTTTGACCAAAGCCACTAATAAATCACAGACCCTTTTTAAACTGGTAAATAACCTGGCCAATCCTGCCTGCGCAGCACCAGTTACTGTAGCATCTCAGGAACTGTGTGACTCCTTGGCCTCTGCGTTTGAGGAAAAAATTAAGTTAATTTTGAGTGGCCTCTCGACCTCGGGCCACGTGGATTCGGGAAAGCTTTCTCCATTGGAATCTCTCCATTCCCCAAGTGATGAGGAGGTTAAAGGGGAGCAACAGCAACTATCTTGCTTTCCTACCTCTTCCTTGGAGGAATTTTATACACTAGCTAATGGTGTGTCCTCAGGTTCCCCACTTGACCCTTTGCCACACAAGATATGGAAGGCTCTCCAGACAGAACTGCTACCCCCGCTACATACCATCTGCTGCCAGTCATTGGCTACAGCTTCGGTCCCTGACAGTTGGAAGTTGGCTATAGTGACACCTTTGTTAAAAAAGCCTTCTTTGGACCCATTATGTCCAGCTAGCTATAGGCCCATCTCGTTGCTACCATTTCCTATAAAAATCTTGGAGAGGCTGGTCACAAGAACTTTATCTAATTTCCTGGAATCCAACTCATGTCTGGACGCAGTCCAATTTGGATTTAGACCAGCGCATGGGACAGAGACCGCCTTGATCACCGTGTTGGATGATCTGCGAACGCGTGTCGACATAGGTAAGGCAGCATTTTTAGTGTTGCTGGACATGTCGGCCGCGTTCGACACGGTGGATCATGCTGTCCTTTTGGACCGCCTTCAGAGAGCGGGTGTTGCTGGTTTGGCGTTGGGCTGGCTAAAATCCTATCTTGATAATAGGCAACAAGCGGTTGCATTACCACCTTTTCGTTCAGCCATACGTCAGGTGAAGCATGGTGTACCACAGGGATCCGCGATCAGCCCGATCCTTTTTAATCTTTACCTTCGACCCCTAATCAGTTTGATAAAATCATTCGGCATCTCAGTTATCAACTACGCCGATGACACGCAACTGATTTTTTCTTTTGAGGGTAAGGAGGCGGTCTCGAGGGACACTTTTCATCAGTGTATGTCGGAAACTGCAGAATGGCTTCGGTTTAACTCGCTCCAATTTAATGGGGCAAAAACCGAGGTGCTTCATTGCTCCTTGGACCGGCCCTCTCGCACGTTGCCAGGGGATTTCTGGCCGGCTTCTATTTTGGGCACTGTGACAGCTGCTGAGTCGGCTCGCAATTTGGGGGTCATGTTTGAATCTAGTCTGCAGCTTGACACCTCTGTAAATAAGACCACAGCAACTTGTATGGGCTTACTTCGAGCCCTATGCAAAATCCTGCCATTGCTCCCTCGGGGAGCTCGAGCAGAGGTGGTGCGTAGTACGATACTCAGTAGACTAGACTACTGTAACGCACTGCTTCTGGGGGCTCCCAAGTTTTTGGTAGCTAGGCTGCAGAGGGTTCAAAACATGGCAGCCAAACTGGCCCTAGCCCGACCACGCTCCGCGTCATCCTCAGCAGCATTATCCGACCTTCATTGGCTGCCTGTCCAGCAGCGTATTCTTTTTAAGGCCGCATGCATTGTTTTCAGGGCATTGCATGGAATGGGACCTCTGCCACTTCAAAACCTTTTTTCTTGGTATCAGGCTGCTAGACCCCTAAGATCCTCCTCGGCGTTCCTGATAAATGTTCCTAAATTTGTCAGAGTGAGGATGGGCGGCCGCGCTTTTGGCTTTGCAGCAACTAAGTGGTGGAATACCCTTCCGCTGTCGCTAAGGAGCAAGCAAGATCTAAATTCCTTTAAAAAAGAGTTGAAGACCTTTCTCTTTCCTAGAGCAATGTAGTGTATTAGATCTGATGAACCATTGAAGGTCAAGCGCCAGGATACCCTTGGGGTGGCAGTCGCGCTCAATAAGAATATAATACATACATACATACATACACTAAAATACTTTTCAGAGTTACAGGAGAAGTACGCCCTCCAACGTAACCAATTATATTGTTACTTGAAGATCAGATACGTGATAGCCCCCAACACTTTCAACCAAGATAATATCCTAGAATACAGTCCACTAGAAGGCAAAGTTTTATTAAAAGATCTCAGAGAACACAAATGTGGTCAACACACTGTACTCTTTTGATCACCTACGTGAGAAATGAGTTCAAGACCTAGATACACTTACTGAGGATGACTGCCGGGAAACCCTGGCATCCCCTAGGGAGGCTGCTATTGCTTCTCAATTCAGTGCTATCCAACTGAGGTATCTCCACCAGGCCTACCTTACGAGGAAGAAATTATAGAGGATGGTGGTTGTCAAGGCTTTGCCTATGGTTTACCACACAAAAGTTAGAATTTTTACACATAGTTTGGAGTTTTGAAAAGTTAGGGCCTTTCTGTGAGGAGGTGCTTGCATGTCTAGGTTGGTGGGTTGGATCCTCCCCATTGGACCCCATATTTGCCCTGCTGCACATCACTAGACATCACAGAAGACATTGAAGTCAGTAGGTACAAAAGAGCCCATTCTATGGCTTGGCCTCATCATAGCTAAGTGGGAGATCAACAAGGCTTGGAAAGAAACAAAGACACCTTAATTAGAGTAATGGATGAGGGAGCCAGACTGTTGCCTCAGTCTGGAACGACCCATATACATTGGTCAAGGATGCCCTTATAAATGTAGCAGGATCTGCAGGGATTGGGTCCAATAAGAGAGATTCAAGTTGAGCCTTGCAAAGGGAGGCTCTGTTTACTGGATAAGAAAGTACATGTTTTTGAGATCCATGCAGCCTAAGAAAGGTGGGGGGGGGAAAGAGTTGTTGTTCTTGGTGGTGAGATCCCCTAAAGGTAAGGAACACACAAACTGTATAGGTACTTTCCGGAGACACTGGGATGACTTGGACCCGATAGTTCTAGAAATTTTACAAAACTCGGAGCAGTAGAGGTATTGTGGAGGAAGGGTTACAGGAGTCCCGAGTAACACACTAAGCAGAATGTGTCTCCCAGCGATACCGGATTTGTAAACTCCAATGCACAGAAGTGCTGGCCTGCATTACGCGTTCTTGGTGGTGACAAACAGATCGAGCCAAGGTTCTCCCTATTTGCGGAAGAGACCTTGTGCCACCTCTAGATGTAACGGACATTTGTAATCAGAAAGGCATCAACAGCTGAGTTTGTCTGCCCGGGCGTTCAAAGATCCCTCCAAGTGCTGTACCACTAGGAAAATACCCCCGCCCAGTCACATCCAGATGACCACAGCCTCTTGGCGCAGAGTCCACGACCACACCTCACCCTGCTTGTTGCAGTTCCAACATGTTGATGTGGAGACTAGCCTCTGCCGGACACAAGAGCCCTCTGATCTCCAGCTCTCCCAAGTAGCAGCCTGACCCCAGATGTGACGCATCAGTCACATGTCAGTTCAGGGTGAGGTAGGGACCCAACTGTGGTCAAGTAGCCATCACTGCAGATCTTTCACAGTCTCCTCTGAAATCTGAACTTGATCGATGAGATTGCCCTAATGTTGGAACCACTGGGACTGCAGATCCCCCTGCTGAGCCAAGATCAAGGCTGAAACATTGGGATCATAGCCGGAATGTCCTGAATTCTCAGCTCCAGGGGGTAGGTGCGGGAATGTGCTATGTCCAGAATGGCTCTGATGAAAGGGAGCATCTGTGAGTCAGGTGTGTCTTCGTCACGTTTATGGTCAACTCCAACGATGTTAGGAGGTTCACCATAGTCTGGACAGGGAGATGACTGGCTGGGGCGAGCCTGCCTTCAGCAACAAGTCATCAATGGAAAGGAAGACTGGAACTCCCAACCTCTGAAGGCCAGCTGCCACCATCGCCATCACTTTAAGGATCCTGGCGAGGCCAAAGGCGAGCACAGCAAACTGCAAATGCTCCTGAGCCATGGTACACTGCAGGGAAATGCAAGAGGGCGTGCAGAACGGGGATGCGAAAAAAGTGTCCTGTAGGTCCAGCACTACAATCCAGTCTCCATGGTCGAGGACGGACGAGATCTGGGCAAAGGCGAGCATCTTTAATTTTTCTCTCTGGAGGAAGGCATTGAGATGGTGAAGGTCTAAAATAGGGTGGGGGCCTCTGTCCTATTTTTGGCACTAGAAAGTAGCAGGAGCCCACACTTTCTGCTGCAAAATGGACAGATGGCCCTCCATCAGCCATTCTGAGTTTTTTGGGAATGGCAGAGGGGTTTAAACCCACTGGACAATCTGCAACACTTGTCTGAGGTAATAGCCTGCATCGGAGAGAGCGTCCTTCTGTCTCCTTGCTTGCCTGCGGTGAATCGTATGTGGTAGACTAGAGAGGGCAAATGTCTGCATCCCTGTATACCCACTTTGCCAAGAGAGACTCTCCACCCAGGGGTGAACACAGCGGTTCGGGTGCAGAGATGGGCCAGCAAGTGTGGGCCAGAAGAACACCACTAGGGAGTTGTTGCAGGGGGCGCTCCTTTTTGATTTCTGGGTTTGTAGTGGTGGACTGCCTCCTGCTGGAAGCCAGTGTGTTCTCCAGCTGTGACTAGGTGTCTTCCTGACCACAACAGGGAGGGGGTTGGTATTATCTGTGTTTATTATTGATGCAGTATTATTTCTGATGTGCTGCTCTTGTTTGTAGTGTGGCGATTTCAGATTCATTGAGAATCCTTGTATTTTGGGGCATTACTATAATCTTGCTACTACATATACAATGACTGAATATCCACTGTATTGATGATATGTTATTTTAGAATGGACCAATGCTATGTTAGTATACAATGACGGACTGGCTAGCAGGGCTTTTGACCTTTCTATTGAACAAGTTACCTACCTTTGGTAATGCATTACCTGGTAGAGACTATCTAGCTGCATATTCCTTACCTTTGAATTTCCCAGGCATCAGGCTGGATCCGGAAACTTTTGTTGAGCAATACCCCTTGCATGCGCCTTCGGGTGGCTCCATTCGGCTCCGCCTGACGTCGTTGTTGCCGTCGGTTATGACAACACGGTACCTGCAAGGGCACTACCCAGGAGCGCGGAAGTCAGTACTTTTAATTTTTTTCACACCAGAAACGAAGAGCCACAAAGTACCTGATGTAGTCGTGTGCAAAACTAGGGCCCTGACAGGGGGACATAGCCCTACAACATTAGTCTGCAAGGCGGGGAGTCATGGGTGGGGATGTAAGGAATCTGCAGCTAGATAAAGTCTCCACTAAATAATATGTTATCGAAGGTAAGTAATTTGTTCATTTGATAGAGACTTCCAGCTGCAGATTCCTTACCTTTGAATTAGATACCCAAGACATACCATCCCGTTGATGGATTGTGGACCAATACCTCAAACAAGGAAGTCCTGCAGTACCAATCGGGCAAAATGCCCGTCCTTGCAGACCAGACTGTCCAAGCAGTAATGTTTGGCAAACGTGTGCAGAGATGCCCACGTTGCTGCCTGATAAATGTCCAGGACTGGGACACCCCGAGCCAAGGTGAATTTTGCTGCATCTTTCCTATCCTTAATTGCCTGAGAGAGCACAGCCTGGGCCTCCCCCGGGAATTGTGGCAGCACTTGCGCAACCGTCTCCCAAACGGAGCGGGAGAAAAGGCCCAATAAGCACGGGGTATTCACCGACCGCAATGCCAGGCTGGAGGAAGAAAACATTTTGTTCTCAAATAAATCCAGCCTCTAGGATTCCCTATCCAGAGGAGCGGAAGGTAACGCACCCTGTGCTGTAGAGGCTTGCACCACCAAACCTTCTGGGGTGCGTGTTGGCTGAGGAACTTTGGGTCGCCCAGAGCTGGGCTATGACAACAGGTGATTGTCCTATTCACAGGAGCACCTGTGCTAGGCTTGGACCATGTGTCTAGAAGGACATCAGTAAGCGCTTCCCTAAAGGGTAAAAGGGATTCTGAGGTGGAAGCACCAGGCTGAAGCACTTCAGTCAGGAGATTAGTCCTGACCTCCACTGAGGGCAGCTCCAGTCCAAGGACTTTGGCTACTCTCTTAACCATCATGGTGTAAGATGTCCCCTCCTCCGTAGCCACAGTTGGCGGAGAGAGCTTGCCAGTATCTGGAGACGTATCCAGTCCATTGGCTTCCCCAAGATCCCATACCAGTCCAACTGCCCTGCAGGGTCATCCTGGTGTTCCAGAGGGTCTCTAGTCTCCTCTCATTCCTCTCCCGAGCCTAACACATCTACAAAGTATTCAGGCGACAACATAGAACCCCTGGGTTTAATTGACGTTGGAACTGGCGTCAAGTGATGTTGTTCCGACTCCGTGTCATCGGGGATAAGGATGGGGGCTGGCATTGCCGGCGGCGCAGGCACCAACTTCGGATCCAACATTGGGGGAGGTTGCAGTGGCACGACCGGCACCGAACCATATTGGTATCGGATCTCTGAGGCCCCACTGGCACGCGGCCGGAGCCGACGAATCCGACAGTGCCCCTTCTGACCCTGCAGGCCCAAAGGCTTACGAGAGGGGTCAGTCAGCTCAAATACAAGGCGCATGGCCTCGTAGAACTCTTTGATCTGAGCGAGGGTTGCTCCGGCTCCTGGAAAGGGAGGTAGGCGCGAAGACGATCCGGGTTCCGGCTCTGTGGAACCGTGCCTAGAGCGTCTGTACTCCTCACCTGCTTCATTGACTGACAACCATCAAGTCAAAAATGAAGTCTGCTTGGACTTCTTCTTGTGCCTCTTCCCCGACGACCTTAAGTGGGATGAGGAGGACTTTGGGATCCCACAGCAGTCCTGTGACCGCCTCTTCCTCGATTGGGACCTCCATGGAGTCTTGCTTGATGGAGTCGGCAGTCGGGCCACAAGGAGCTTCAAAGCCTGCTCCCATAAAGTCTTAGGAACCATGGCCTGACAGTCCGAGCACGACTTCGGATCGTGGTCACGCTTGAGACACCAGAGGCAGACGAGGTGGGGATTGGTGACCGACATTGTGCAGGGACAGGCCCCGCATGGCATAAATACTGTCTTCCTCAATTACACCCACTGCACACAATGGAAAAAAATCGGGAAGTCGAGAAAAAGCACGTCAAAAAGTGACAGAGGATTAGCTGTTCCAAAATCGGCTCTTAACTGGCACAGAAAGAAAAGAACTGATGTCCACGTGCCTGGGTGGCGCATATATAGGTACTGCGACGTCATAACCACACATTAATCACGCCGACAGCATTGCACGGAGCAGAACGTAGCCACTCGATGGCGCGCACAAGGGTATTGCTCAGCAAACGTTTCCGGATATAGCCTGATGCCTGGGAAATTCAAAGGTAAGGAATCTGCCGCTAGAAGTCTCTATCAGATATATTGTGCATTTATCCTCCGCCTGTGCGGCACCCCTTATTATACTTGATATCCCCATTATTCTCTTACTATACTTGCTATTGCTCTTCTGGGACTGGGAGCCTTGGGTACGGTATAAGGTAGGACAAAGCGCAGCTGCGCAGGGAAACTATCACTGCACTGGTGTATTCTATGTAAACGAGTGGATTGTATGCAGTGTTCACCATTATTGCACTAAAACTCTGGATGATACCTTGCGGTGGATTCAGTGGGCTTCGTTTGCACTCAGCTACACCCGGCCCTTAGGGGAGAAAAGAAAGGGGTGCAGACACCATGCTCACTGCTACTCTACTGTCTCCTCCCTATTGGCTGTAAAAGGACACCAGTTACCAGCACATTTAGCCTCTTTTCTATACCATTCTCACTTGTGAATGTTTTAGGGTGAACTTGTAACAACTGAACAGCAATGTTGCCTGGTGCATCGCTGTCTGCTTTAATTAACAGACGCAGCTGGTTGAAGGAGTACAGGGTGTGACACTGGATGTGTTGTTTGTTCTCCTTCCCCATGTCCCCTGGGTATGAAAAGTGGAGTTAGTCTACCGACTTCCTTTTGTGTCATTGAACTGAGGTATGTCTGAATGTTTGTAGCTGCTGTAGGGTTAGCTGCTGACACACCACGTCATGGGAAGTCCACTGGGACAAAATTGACTTGTACAGTAGTCACCCGGCCCAACATGAAATGCCATTGCCTACTAGGTTGCTATTTTCTTGATGGCCTGAGTTTGAAATGTCGTGCTTTGACAGCCAAAAGACTAGACTTACAGTGCCCATCGACGGACGGATGTGATATGGTGCTGTTGTCATATTTGTGACAGGTATTGGTTCTAGGAGGGAAGAACATTTGGTAAGGGTAATGAGAGCCCTTCTGGGCGCGGGACCCGACTTGCTAAGATCTGGGTATTCAAACAGCTGTTGAAGAGAGGATTTTTTCCTGTGGCAAGTGCACAGTCACGGGACGTAGGACAGGTGCTAGTGCTAGAGATTATTATGGAAGGTAGAAGTATACCGATTGCTACCTCTGCAGGCAGAGATCTTCGATGCTCTGCCTCAGTTACTGAACCCTAACAGCTAGCCGCTGCAGGGCAGATTTAGACACTTCGGCTGGCGATGAGGAAGTGAGTCGCGCTGCACTGAAAGCAACTGAAATATCGACCCAAATGGTGAACATAGGCAGAGGGGAGGAATTAGTGATACTGATCTGTTCTTCTCCCCTGATTTTAAGTGTACAGAACTCGGGAGACATGAAGGGAGACAAATTGGTGGAGTGGAATATTCACACACTACACCCATTTTGTACAAGGGCGCCTGATTTGAATATAGGAACAGTAGCTTCTCAATTAATGCTTAAAGAGATGTCCACATCTGATTTCCAGTTTTTAATGTATAAGGATACTCTGGACAACGTGTTTCAGACTACTAGAGGGAACTTGACAAACGCATATCAAGCTCTACACAATGTTATTCACCAGTGTTTGCAGGAAGGGGTAGAGGTTCCTTCTTGAGTGACAGATAGCATTTCTTGGCCTCAAAGATTAGAGGACACATATCCCCTATATGCAATGATGGCCTCTACACTTAATAGGCTCATCTAGGAAAGGGTTTCTAAAGGGCGACAATGACGTACATACAAGTATGGTTAATTAAAAACTCTGGAAGAGGATAGGGACAATAAACGGGCCCAGAATAAACCCCGAGATACAGGTCCAATATATTTGCTCACAAGCACAGATGCAATTGCATCTACAATGTTGTTAGACAAGCTAACAGCCCCACAAGTTGAGATACCAGACTTGGCCCCATGCATAGGTTCATAACATCAGTTGCATTGCATGTGATTGCGTGGTAGAGGACGCATGTATTTTCTATGGCCTCTATGAACAATACACCAGGAGATCAGGCGTATTGTTTGGGGTTAGCCAGGGAGACCACGATATGCATGATACATACAATGCATCCCCTTATAGGCTCTATTTTAATACTAGCAAAATGTACACTTGGTGTTCAGTCAAATTACAGCATAACATTAAACAGGTCATGGCCCAAATACAGACATTTAGGAAATAAATTCAAGAACTTAATGGTAACATAATTCGGTTACAAATACAAGAAATAACATCTCCTGAAACACCTACCACTCCAGATAATTTTTTTAACTGAAGAGTCAGGAATTGACTTGACAATGGTTGGTGAGCCTGGTTCCTGAATTAATGCTGTCCAGCAAGGGTTTTCATATTAAGATATGTTGGGGAATTCGGAATTCCTCTTTTGGGCTGCCTTTGTATTTACTCTACTAGCTGGCTACAGACTCTGGGCATTGAGCCAAGAACAAAACCGCATAATGCGATAGTTTCCTGTGATTATGAACACAACAGAAACACGCAGGATAGTGTTGTCAGTTTAAGCATGTATTCTTCGCAGTGGAGAAAGGGATGAACAAACCATAATATATATAAATAAAATAGGTTTGGATCCTCTTACAATTTGTAGTTTGTATAAAGTTCACAAACGATGGACGAAGGGAAGTGTAAATACATATATTTGTACTTTAATAATAACTTTGGTGCAAAAGTATTTTGTTTTCTCACGATTTTATTTTTCAGGTACCAGAATGTCTAAGAGGAGATGTTTGTGTTTCGTACGAGTCTATTTATGTTTTGTTTCATGGTGTGCTTGTTGTCAGCTGATACCCCTTTCAATGCAGGGGGTTACACAACGAGTGAAGACCGGGGGCTCGAGGGATGGCACTCAAGGTCCCTCACCCCTGCCAACTACCTCCCAGAGTCCCTTTCAACAAAGAGAAGAGATGTATTGTTTTGAAGAGTGACAGATCTCATTGTACCGCTCTAATAGCTACTTAATTACGTAGTAGGGGTAAGTATTTAGCAAGTCAACCTGCAGGAATGCATGATAGGCTACACCGAGGCACTGTGCTGGGTCTGGTGTGCACTCGTTTCATGGGTAGTGTATGTGGCCCATATACACAGCAAGTCGGACTTGGCTCACGGACCTCCCTTGCTCCAGGAGTACAAATGAGATCTCTCTAAAATTTGCTTACAGAGTCCACTTTACGATCTTTGATGATTGCCAGAATAATTGACACACTTCAGTATGTAAGACACACGATGATGGAGGAACTGGTGGGTTTTGTGACAGCGATAAGGGTGAGAAAATAAAAAAAAGTTAAATAAGGGCGTATGTCACTATGTGAAATATCATTAGCATCACAGCTGCCTTGAAGAATAGCCAGTTAGGTCTATATGCATACACGTCCCACCATCACACATTTTTCCCCCGACCATGACTGTAGGAAAGTGGGTTTCTGGTGCAGTAATCCCCCCACACTTTTTGCCAGATTTCTGATGCACTTTGATTTGATGTGCTCTGGGTCCCTGCCACTTAGGTTCCCAAGGCCTGTGTACTTTCCCAAAACTGTACATTTGTACTCACAATTGGCACCTCTCTGGCTACAAGCAAGTCCCTTGTAAAAGGTAGCATGGGTACCAAGGGCACTGTGACCAGGGAAGGCCTCTAGTGGCTGCAGCACCTAATGTGCCACCCTTAGAGGCCCTGTACCTTAACACACACATGCTGCCATTGCAGGCTGCGCGTTTTGGTGCAGAGAAAAGAGTCGACATGGCACACATACATGTGTGCCATGCCTGCAACCCACTGCCTATGGTATAGGTAAGTCACCCCTCTAGCTGGGTGTACTATACCACTGGTGAGGGTACAGTAGCATGAGCACTGTACCCATACAGTGTCTAAATCCATTCGTAGGCATTGTAAGTGCAGTAAAGCCATAAAGAGTATATGGTCTGGGAGTTTGTCATCATGAACTCCAGAGCACCATAATCGCTTTACTGAATTCTGGGAAGTTTGGTGGCAAATTTCTCAGCATAATAAACCCACACTGATGCCAGCGTGGGATATATTATACAATGCACTTAGCGACTTAAAGATTTCCCAGAAAAACTACCAGCCTCTGGTGGGTTCCCTGACTGGTAAACACCAGCTTGCCACCACAAAACATGTTTCTGGACCCCTGGGGTGGGAGTCTTCGCTCCCTGGGCCAGAAATAAAGCCTTTCATGGGAGGAGCTTTTCACACCTCCCCCAGGCCAGGAAGAGCCCTCTGTCGCAGGGAAGCTTCAAAGGCCTTTGCCATCTTTGCAACCAGACCCCATCCTCTTCTATCAGGAGCAGGCCCCCTTTCTGTCTCACCCCCTTTTCGGTGGGGAGACAGGCAGGAAAAAATAGAGCAGCTCAGAAGGTGTGCCCACCTCTGACAACCCCACCCCTCAGGTGGGGGAGGCAAGGTGAAGCCCACTCTTCAGTGCCCGCCATCTTGCAGATGGCAGGCACTCTTCAATCAGGATGAAGGACTGTGCCCACTGGGGTGAGCCCACCAAGGGTGTAGTCAGCCTAAAGTCAGTAGCCCTACATTGAGAACACTAAAACACCCCCTAAATACAGTATTTAGGGGGCAGAACTGCCTTGGCTCCAGCCCTACCAGCCTGTCCCGACCTCTACCTGCTCCAGTGGAATGCCAGCGTGTCCAGCAGCCAGTCGCCCCCCCAGAACCCGGAGGATCTGGCCTGCCTTCCCTGCAAAGACTTTGTTTTCTGTGAGCACCAGACTTGCTCAAGAACCCGAATCTGTGAGTCTAAACTCTGCACCTGACACTCACAGCCTGAGTTCGAGTGGCCCAACACCGCAAGGAGCTCCCCCCAGCAAACCTGACTTGGGATCTTGTGATCCTGACCTACCTCATGCTTCGCCGACGACGCCTGCAGCCTCTATCTGGAGAATCCCCTCAACTGCAGCTCGTAAGGAAACCCGACGCCTAAAGACACCCGCACACCTGACCCCTCACGGCCTTGAGTGGCCCATCTGACGGTGTCTAGGCAAACCCCTGCATCCCAACCCAAACACCGATTGCTTATCTGCAAACCGATAACCACATTTTCCTCCATAGGATTGCATTGACTGTTTTTCCTCTGAAAACGTTCGGAGTGTGGATTTTTGTTTGTATGAAAACCTAAGCAACTGTGTGTGTTTTTTTTTTAATTTCAAATACTTTTATTGAGTTTTTCAAACAAATAAAGTACAGAGATGGGCCAATAAACAAGCAAAAAATATGTATCAAACTTAAAAAGTATCAGCGTGTATAATATGTAAGATATCAATAACGGAGTTCCAACCCATACCATATATAAACCAAGAGTGAGCGAAAGAGAAAAAGAAGAGAAAGAAAGAGAAAGAAAGAGAAAGAAAAGAAGAAAGAGATAGGGGAGAGATAAAAAGAAAAAAATAGCTAAAAGTTACCAAGAGGAATCCTATATTAATGGACTAATATCATAATATAAAAATATTGGTTCACTCCCTGTTACCACAGCTAATAGATAATAATAATAATAGTAGTAGTGATAAAGGAGAACTTGTATACAAATATCACCAAAAGAACATTACATCCAACCCAGACCAGGCTTAATTGTTCACGGAGGTTTGTGGGTATTGAAGTAAATGTCCAAGGGTATCCACAATGATCTAGATGAGGTTTTCCATGGAGAATTCGGTAACACAATATTATCTGCTCCTCTAAGGTGAATAACCCAGTTCATCCAACCTTTATATGAAGTCTTCCATATGTCCTTCCAATTATTGAGTACCATCTTTACTGCTGAAACAATTAAAAGACCCAAGAGAGCTTTGTCTGTATCTTTACATCAGTCGACCATCAAGAAACCAGTTGTTAATACCGAAAATTCTCTTTTCAACTCACATTTGAACACCTCGAAGAGAAAGTCAAAAGCTTTGTCCCAAAAGGATGCAACTGCCTTACAATGTAAAATAAGATGGGCCAGATCCCCAGTTACCTCTTTACAGTTCCAGCACAATAGGTCATCTCGAATATGAAGAGAGTGTAATCGGGCTGGAGTCCAAAATGCTTTGTACAGAAGCCAGTATTTAGTTTGAGACAACACAGGGGATATTTTATTACTGGTTGTCGAGTTCCACACTTGAGGCCATATGGAATCAGGAATCGGGTCAGCAGAATGTGAGTTCCAAAAAGTAATACGATTTTCATTAAGTTTGGGAGTTTTAGGGCACAGTAGTTTATATATATGTGAAACTTGGTGACCCAATTTATTAATCTGAGTTACAAACGTTGGTAGGGATGGGGGTATATTATGAAATTTGGCTTTAGTTAATGCAGCTCTTATTTTTTATAAATTATAAAATTATATATTATCTAAATTGTGGTTGGATTGAAAGTCTGCAAAAGTCACAGGGTATGAAGAGTGTTCCAACTGATCAGGGAAGAAAATACCCCGATTGATCCAAGCGTCAAATTTTAAATTTTTCCCTTTGTATAATACTCTACGATTAAACCACAAGGATTCCATTTTGGAACCCCCAAATGCTCACATCCAACTTCTTATCTATTAACAATAGTGCCTTTTTTGTGTTTTTAAAAATAGATTTAGATCTGGTTGGATAAAGTTGGTTAGAGGTGAGCAAAACTAGGATGGATTTTTCCACTTCTAACCACACCAGATTATAATGGGAGGGTGGCGAAATCCAGTATGAACCCTGTTTTGCGAGAAACGCTGATTCATATAACTTGAAATCCGCTAAATTTACCCCCCTCTAATGATTTGTCAAGTCTCAATTTTTTGGTGCTAATACGTGCTTTTTTGCCACGCCATATAAATTTTGTAAGAAGGATGTATTATTTATGGTGGAAGTTCTCCATCAAGAGAAGAGGGAGCATATTTAGCAGATAATTGACCAATGGTGTAATCATCATTTTTATGGTCTCTACCCTACCACACCATGTTATAAATTTCGGTGACCATGAATCCAAAAGTTTTGCGATCTTTTCTAAAGTTTATTTCTCGTTATGATGCAGTGTATCAATGACATTACAGCCAAATTCTATCCCTAAATACTTTATGTATCCCGGTTGCCATGTCAAACCCGACTCACCTAAAACATTTTAAGTGCAGTGCACATTCAGGGGTTTCACCTCCGACTTGTCTCTATTAAGTTTGTATCCAGAATGAACAGAATATTCTGTAATCGTATCCATCAAAGCAGTGATTGAGGGGCCCGGATTTACAGTCATAATCAAGATATCATCTGCATAGGCAGCTAATCTAACCTGAATATCTTTAAAACCTATCCCTGTTATGTCTGAATTTAACTTAATATCTTGAATTAACGGTTCCAACGCTAGTAAAAATAGAGACGGAGACAAGGGGCAACCCTGTCTAGTACCCTGTTGGAGAGAAAAAGAATCAGAAAGTGTTCCATTGATCGCAATACGAGCCGATGGTGATGCATACAAAGACATTACCATTTTTATATATTGTTCTCCCAGATTAAACTTATACATGCATTGTTCTAAAAAGGCCCTTGAGAAATTATCGAAGGCCTTTTCCGCATCCAGTGTAATAGCAATCTGGGTTGAACGCTGCATTTTCTAAGACGTGACACAGCAACCTTGTATTGTCGTTAGACATGCGATTCTTCAGGAAACCGACTTGAGTTACTTATTAAATGTGGTAGAACTGTATTAAGACTTGTAGCTAAAATTTTTGAATATATTTTACAATCAACATTGATGAGGGATATTGGTCTATAGTTCTTCGGTAGTAAAGGATCTTTCACTTCCTTAGGTATAACTACTATATTTGCTTCCACCATAGAGTCCGTCGTGCATCCTTCCCTAGCTATATTATTAAAGACTCACAACATGGTTGATTGAATTTGACTTGAAAAGGTCTTATAAAAGGTGGCAGTAAAACCGTCTGGGCCCGGTGCTTTGTTATCTTTCAAAGATTTTATTGAATTCACAATTTCCGCCATACTAATTGATTTCCCTAGTGCCAGTCTGTCTGTTTCTGACAACTGAGGTAGTCGGAGTCTATTTAAATACTGAGTGCATTTTTCTAAATTAAGATCTTGGCCTTTTTTTATATAAATCTTCGTAGAAAGATTTAAAGGTATTTAAGATATCTTTCTGTTTTGTGTGTATAAGATTGCTGGTTTCCCTAATGGACGAGATAACATTTTGGTTCAGTTTATGTTTCAGGTACGAAGCAAGTAGTTTACCTGCATTATTAGCTTTACAAAGATTAAGCGCTTTAAATTTGTTAACCCATACGCCCGCCCGTTCGCTCAGAATTTAATTGTATTCATATTTCTTTTGTGTTAGTGATATAAGGATGGAGTTATCCTTTAATGAACTAGCATGACGGGACTCCAAGGTTTTAACTTCAAGTTCCAATCTGACTAAATCAGCATTAATCTTTTTGTTTATCTTTGTTTTAATTTCAATAAGTGTACCTCTAATAGTGGCTTTCAAAGCATCCCATAGGGTATTAACATGTCAGCAGTGTCATTATGTATAAGATAATCTGTAATAGCCTCTTCAATTTTTCTTTTGTCTTCAGGGTCTGATAAAACATCGTTATTAAAACGCCAGCGTTTAGGTAAAGGTTCATTATGGCTACCCGCCAGCTTAACGCTAATGCATGAATGGTCCGACACCAGCTTAGGGGATAGATCGGAGTGTTCAATTAAATGTGTGAATGAACCTGAAATAATATTACAATCAATTCTAGTATACAAATTATGTGGAGGTGAGTAAAATGTATAATCTCTAGAATATGGGTATTGAAGTCGCCAGGCATCCTTAAGGTTATATTTGGAACATATAGTATGGACTATGGCATGCGATTTAGTAGGGTGATATCTGCAATTAGATTTTCTATCTAATATCGGGTCAAACAGGATATTAAAATCTCCACCAACTATGATAAGATCGTCCTGAGGAAGATCATCTATAGTTTTTGATATGCCTTCCCAAAAGTCTGGATCGTCTGTATGGGGGCCATATATATTCACTACATGTATGGGATCATCTCCTTTCCTTAGGTGAGTTACTAATAATCTACCATCCTTGTCATGAGTTTGTGATTCTAATGAAACATTCGCCTTTTTAGCTATCAAGGTGATCACACCTTTCTTTTACCATCTGCTTGTGAGCAGCAATTTGCGAAATCCAATTATGTTTGATGAAGGTAACATCTTCTTTAGACAATTTTGTTTCTTGTAATAAATTAATATCTCCCTTGGTTTTAGCTAAATAATCAAATATTTTCGGCATATCTCCCTTGGTTTTAGCTAAATAATCAAATATTTTTCGGCGTTTAATAGGATGACTGAGTCCCTTAACATTCAATGATATTATACTAACGTCTTCTGCTATGCTACTTGTTCCAGGGTGTTTTATCATATTATGATTTGAAACCAGGGTGTAATAAACACATGCGAACCAGAAAAGTTACTGACTTCCACATTAAACATGGATTCATTATCATAAAATACAAACATTGCATAGATATAATATTGACGGCAAGAAAGTAGTCATTAGTTCCAATCATAGTTATAGGGAACATATCAAATAGGTACTCTTGTTCAATGGGGCTGAGAAATAGCCCGACTGCGAATGAAAGAAAGGCAAAGAGCCTAAGAAAAGAGAAAGAATAAAGAGAAAAAAGATGAAAGGGGATACTCAAGAAACAAATCACATCCCACCAAGTAGTATCTCTTCTTCTTTGAGTATCTCCACTCACCCACCCCACATCCCTCTCCCTCCCCACCCCACCCCATCCTGCAAATCTTGAATATTGGAGGTGCGACGGCAGGATCGTCCCTATGTCAAACGGAGACATACTCAAGATAACATTATAACTATTTCCAGAGAATATTATTTATATCTCAGCAATTCACATATGGCCAAACTAGATCATAGTTCTTGTAACTACCAAGGGGAAGAAGAATCCCGTAACAGAGATTGGGAACCTGATTCCAAAACACTTAGCTCCCCTCTAGAGGGAAGAGAAACAACCAACTATGGACATCCAAGAGAACAATCTCACATGCGTTCTCCCTGCATGGTGCCAACCTGTAAACGAAAAGAATTAGAAGCATGTACTTGTCACGACTTTCTCTTGTTGGAAAAAGATGTGGAGGAATCCATATCCTGCGTGGCTGGACCCTCTAGAAAGTTAGATAGTTCCATTGGATCTGTGAAAAAATGCTGCCGACCCTTGAGTATGACTCTGAATTTGGACAGTCCAACAAAGGAGAACATGATATTATTTTCTCTTAGTTTCTCACATAGTCTGAGGAAACCTTTCCTTGTATCCACAGTAGGTTTAGAGTAGTCCTGAGCAAAAATTATTTTATGACCATCCCAGATGATTTGTTTACTTTTACAGGCATAGTTGAGGATAGTTTCAGTCTTTTGAAATCTTAAAGGCTTACAAATGATAGGGTGAGCTGTTTGTCGTGAAGTAGAGTTGAATGTAGGGGTTCTGTGCGCTCGATCAAACTCCAGAGGATTTGGACATTTTAGACCAGTTAACTTAGGTAACCACTCTTCCAAGAAAGCTAAACAGGATCCCGCAGCATCTTCGGAACCCTCTGGAACACCTAAAATTCTAATGTTGCCCCTCCTGTTTCTATCTTCAAGTTCGGCTGTTTGTTTTTGGAGAGTGGACGTCAAATCTCTGAGTGACTTCAGTTCTTTACCAGCTCTGAAAGAAATCTCCTCAACATCGCTAATCCTTTGAGCCGCAGCTGTTATTTTAGAGTTGATAGTACTCATGTCCGCACGGATGGCTGTTAGTTCTAGCTGCATAGTGTCTGTATTGTGTTTGGTGGACTTAGCTAGATTGTGAACCTCCGCCAATTTTTTAAGAATCATGTCCATGGTGCTGTTGATGTCAGCTTTGGCTTTAATAGGAGAGTCAGATAAAGTAGGTTCACCCTTATTCTTTTTGAACTGGATCCTAGATTCCTTTTCAGCCATTGTAATCACTAAACCTTGATCTAGATATACCAAGGCAAGTGATGAGGACAACCTAATGTTACCACAGATACAGTGGAAAGCTGGCGAGGTATTTCCGTTTTTGTGTATTAAGTGCCGTCACAGTATCAAATATTAGCTGGTAGGTATATTCCCAGGATATAGCATTATTTGGTTAATTCCCCTTTGCCAGAGCAGTCACTAACTCAGCAGTTAGTTATTCACTTGATAGAGCTGTAGCTTACAAGCTTTACCGAAGCACTTCGCCTCAATCTGCATCCGCCCTTCCTAGATCAGCAGTTGTGTTATAAATTAGCGCAGCCTTCTCATTAAGCACTGCACTCACCCAGATTTTACATATGCCCAAACTGTCTCAGCTCCTCAATTCCTTGCAATCTCGAAATCCAGAGAGTATCACACCACCCTGTCACAGATCAGTAAAATCCAACGTGGGAACAAGATCAGTTATACATTGACCCGCTCTCCACAAGACACAGACGTTGTACTCCTCTTTATCTCTCTAGTACATCGTGCTCAGATTGAGAAAATGAAGCGGCTCAATAATGGTGCCCACAAGACTCTGACAACTCAGCCTTCTTAATTCACCGTCTTTCTCGCTTGCATTCTGTTTCTGAGTTGGCGCATTTTAGCCAAAATCATTGAAAGTGGGGATGATTTACTTCAAGATTCCCCAATGGTTTCTTTATTGGTGCCAATGCTCAGAATACGATCGTGGCTGCTGCTGTTTGTGACAGAGATGCTTGTTTTGTGGTCTGTTTGCAGCACTGCGATGTTATCGCCGCCTTATACAATCTCCGCTCCTACATTCCGGATTTGAAGCATTAGGCGCGCATTTACCTTTTTGTCAGCGCTGCAATATTCTTTAGGGCTCTGTACTTCCGCAGTGTTGATAGTTGGACGCCTCTTGTTATCAGTAATCGATGTCTTACCCTGTCGCCATTTTAAAGTCAGGCACCGTTCAACCGGAACTCATCTTGAACCCTCATTTGGATGTGAAACACCAAAATATATTTAAAGTTGCAGGCATTACTATTTTAGCACTTAACTAGCATTGCGGTAGCAGGACGCCAACGTTTAAATCTGCAAAGCTCCGTATTTAGCGTGGAACCGCCATTTTGTGATCCGACTGCTTAAGATGAATAAACATCGCAACAGCCTCTAATAATGCCAGTAAAGCCGCAAATACCTCGAGTGTGCGCCCAGACTCAGGCTCTCGGATCCGATGTTTGATGAAGGAAATAGGGTCATTGGTGACTCTTAAACCCCTCCGCAATCAACTCGATCTAATCCGCCATTTTAGTTTGTCGGGTCACACAGCCAGCAAAGTTATCGGTGATATTAATCCTTGATCCCACTCAGGATTAGCGATGATAACGACACCCAAAGAAGCAGCAGACCATCCGAAGTCGGTAAATGGCTTTCTGATGCGTCGAAAATCACCTATACTCTGGAATATCTCTAATTTCCACTCCGTGTTTGACAGCAGAACGGGCACAAGCAGCCATTGGCTCTGCCGTCCAAGCCACGCCCCTAAGCAACTGTGTTTTAATGCAAAAGTGTCTTACTTACCTTTGTCTAGGAAATGTCCCAGTGTGATATCTAGGCATACCACGCGGAGTAGAAAAAGTCAGCCGAAAAGTACTCTCAAGAGTAATCTGAAAAATGTAATCACAAAGTAATTACATATACCTATTGTATTTAAATATTTTACAAACCTGTAACTAAGTTGATTTCATCCAGCTTGCTTATTTTGAAGAACCTGTTCTGAAAAATACAATTCTGCTTACTTGTACCAAGTCCTGCTTAGTTCTAAAAATAAAATACAACTAAAGATATATTTGTTATACAAACAATTGGTCTTAGTTCAGTCTTTGAGTGTGTGACATAATTTCTTGCCTGAGTGTATACAATAAATGCTTAACACTACGCCCTGATAAAGCCTGACTGCTCGACCACACTACCAAAAAGAGAGAGTAAGTTATTATTTACTTTTGCCTCTGTAAGCCTTTGGAGAACCACTGGACTCTGTGCACACTATACCTTACTTCAGTATAGTATATACAGAGCCAGCTTCCTACTCTGGCCACGAAGGGTGGCGAACTATTGCAGGCTTTCACTCACATATACGTTGAAGACACAATGCTGTATCCTGGCGATTCTGACATAGTATTCTACACAACCGGGATATGGCACAAGGACTTTCTGCGTGCGCTACAACGGAAGAGGGGGTTCCTAACTGGGGATGCTGAATTTGTTGGCACAACACAGTGCCATCAAATGGTGCAAAGCAGTGTCTGCCTTTTGCATAAAGATGCTTGTGTGCTCGCCTCTCTCAGACAGACTAAGGCAATGACGGCAATACTTGTCAGGGTGAACAACAAAAAGCCACTGAAATTTACTTGGGGTTCATCCTTGGTACCTTGTACTGTATTTATGCAGCAAAGAACATGTAATACAATGAAAATGCAACACGAGAGTAATACTAGATATAATTTTCCAAAAATAGAGTATTTTTCAATGGATACAATTATTCAAGGATTGCACATACCTCATCATCATCATATTTACTTTATTCGCATTTGGTGAATGGATAAAGTACAGAGAAATTTAATAGCGCAAAATATGCAAATAGATATTAATAACATACTGATTTCTTGTTAAAATACCAAAGTATTGTATCCTAACTGTACATTAAAAACCAAAAGAACGACTTGGGGGCGTGGCTAGGCGCCGACGAAGATGGCCGCCTAGGGACCGAGCTCCGCCGAGCTTACTGTACTACCCACGAATATCCGCTCATTTCTCCGGGTTGCGCGCACCAAAGTCAAAGCGCCACCACCCTTAAGTGTAGCGCGGCTGAGCGGCGTCCGGAGGCTAAGGGGAGACCGGCAGCAGCAACTGTTCGTACCGCGGCGGAATTGGTAGGCGGCTGTAGCCCGAGGCGCGGGGTGGCCGCTACCTGAGGTCCCGGCGTGTGGCCTATATCGACTTTGTGGCTGGCGCAGGGCGGACTATTGCGGGCTGAAACCAAGCTGCTGCCGCACGTCGTCACTGCCCGGCCACTGGCGGATATCAGCGGAGACCCTGGGGAGCACGCTGGAGCGGGGGGCAGAGCCACGCAACTCTCGACCCGGCCGTTACGGGCCTGTGGAGGCGGCTGGCCTACGACGCGCCGGGCTCCGGGGGTGGAGCTCAGCGCAAGGACACGTCAGGCCTGCAAAGGGAGCCCGGTCATCCGTGGAGGCATCATTGAGGTTGGCGGTGTGACGGAGAGTAAGGCGGCCCTGGGCGATCAAGACTGGCGGTTGGAATACGGCCTGGGTGGTAGGCCTGCTGGCGGCGCCTTCAGCTGGCGGCGGTAGCACAGGTGAGCCGGTGGGGCCTGCCCCGAGGGAGCGGCGTGAACAAGCCCACGGCCCCTCGCCCAGCATTTGAGGGACCCCTATTGTGGCGACCGCCCGTGGTGGGCTGCACTGCTCGAGGTGGAAGGCGGTCCATGGTGTGGTGGACGAGTGGTGTAGTGCGACGTGGCCGGCCAGCGGTTCGGTGACGGGGCACCGCCCGGGCGGAGTGGAGGTGAAGACGAGGCTCCGGGGGTGCTTGCCGGCGCCCGGGCTGGGACACAGTCCTTGGCGGAGCAGCAGACTACATCCACCATGCGCCCGAAGGTGGGGAAACCCACACAAACCAATAAACTGGATAAATACGCGGTGCCCACCGGTCAGGCGCTGTCTGGGGCAACGGTGGAAACCGCTGTGGAGAATGCGGAGCCCTCCCTGACTTCCATCATGGCCGCGATACAGACGCTGGGCACTAACCTTGAGACAAAGATGGACAAGATCTCGATTGAGGTTAATCTGCTGTGCACGGACCTTGGCAAGACTACGGAGAGGTCGAAAGCTAATGAGACTGACATCAAGGCCCTACAGGCCTCAGAGAAACGGCTTGAGGGGCGCATCAACGAGCTCGTCCTCCAACACCGCCAAATGGCTCTTCGGCTCGAAGACCAGGAAGGGAGGGCACGACGGAGTAACCTCCGCGTAGTAGGTGTGCCGGAAGGAATGGAGGGGCACAGCGTGGAGCTCTTTCTGGAAGACCTCATTCTACATCATCTGAAGCCCAGAAGGCTCTCAAAGCTCTTCACCATCGAGCGTGCTCACCGGGTCCTGCTCCCTAGACCCAGGCCGGGGGCCCCGCCAAGGACAATTATCGCTAAGATATTGAACTATCGGGACCGGGACGCCATCCTCCAGGTGGCCAGGCTGCAGGGAGATCTCCAGTACGAAGGGGCCACCATCAGATTCTTCCCTGATTTCACGCTGCGGGTTCAGCAGGAGCGCCGCTCGTTCCTGGGTGTCAAGGCGGCACTCAGGGACCGAGGTATAAAATATATGATGTTCTTCCCCGCTTAACTGAAAATCATCGCGGAGGGCAAATCGCACTTCTTCACCTCGCCGGCGGCGGTCCAGGAGTGGCTCGATACGGCGATGACGGAGGTGCGAAGCGGGCGCGATCGTGACCACACGCCGCAGGGAGGAGCAGCGTCCCCCGGTTTAGTGGACGGAGGAGCAGTGAGAGCCGAACAGAGCCAGGGGTCGTGGCGGTCCATATCGAACAGCCCCCGCTGGGACTCGCTCCCGGACACAGCGGCACGATGAGACTTCCGAACATGGTATCAGGCCACACCGAACAGTAATGTATATGGCATGAACTGGGGTCCTGGTTGACGTGGCTGGGATGTGAGGCGGGCGTGTGCGCTCCCTCCCTTAATGATCTTGAGATAGACCCCTGATTGCCTCACACACTTAAGGGACCTATAGTTTGGGGTAACACAGTGATGGCAGCTGGAGTTGGGGCCGGCCTACGTTCTCCCTAACAGAGTTTCTCCGGGGGGGGCGGTCACTCTCTCCGGGGTGGGTCGGGCGACAGGCGCTCTGCTAATTGGGGCAGTGGGTAGTTTAAAACCTGCGGAGCAGGGTGGGGGGATCTGTTCGGAGGGATGTTACAGCGGTTACTGACAGGCTGGTAAGACAGACGGTGACGGATCCACGAAGTGTAGTCCTAATTGTTGTGTATATTGTTGTGAGCTGTTGGGGGGGTGGGTGGGAGGGGGGGGTAAGTTAGACGGTTGGTATGGTCACACACTGATAGTATGAAAGGGGTGGCAGGCGGCACCGGTACTTGGAGACAGGCGGGCTTCTACAGTAATGAGTATGGCTAGTAGCTGGGAAGACAGCCTTAGGGTCCTTAGCTGGAATGTTAATGGGCTGGGGGATGGGCTCAAACGTACCATTGTCTTACAGTGTATCAAACGCCACCTCCCGGATGTAGTGTTATTGCAGGAAACGCACTTGATGGGAAATACATGTCAGGCCCTCCACAGATGGGGATACACTCTAGCGGTACACTCCGGCTTCACCTCTGGCTCTAGGGGAGTGGGGATCCTGCTTCGCCGTTCCCTGCCACTCCACATTGACCACACGGAGACAGACCCACTGGGCCGTTTTGCGGGCCTATCGGGGAGATGGGCTGGCCGTCGGTTAAATCTCATTTCTGCATATATCCCCCCGGCCTTCAGACTCAAGCGTATGTAGACCTGGGTAGACTCGTGCTCTCCCTCCCTGACGGGAAGTTGATCATCGGGGGTGTCTTTAATGCAGTGATCTCCGGAACCCTTGATAGACATCCCCCCAGGGAAACGCCTCAGGGGCAAAGGTGGCTGGCAGACTTCCTCGAAGCCTTCGGGCTCACGGACGTCTGGCGGCTGTTGCATCCCACGAGTAGGCACTTTACCTTCCACTCTGGCCCACATCGCTCTTTTTCCCGCTTAGATTACATTTTGACTTCCTTACAGCCTGACATGACCATACGGGAGGCCTCCCTCCTGGCGCGCAGCATTTCTGATCACTCACCGGTATACATGCACCTCACGCTGGGGGGTGGCCGGGAGGGCTGTGTCTTGCCTATACCACCCTGGCGTCTCAAGAGTGAGGACATGCGAAAAAAGCTGTCCAGCTCTATCGAGCACTACTTCGAGCTAAACGTCGGATCGACAGGCTCCTCGGTCACCCTGTGGGAGGCTTTTAAAACGGTGCTGCGGGGAGAGGCCCTTTCGGCCATCTCCGGCAGCCGTAAGGAAAGGGTGGCGCAGATCGCCTCGGTTGAAACGGACCTTAGGGCACTTGAAGAGGCCGCGTGCATGGATACTGAGCCGGGGGTGCAGCACCGGTTGCGCCTTAAAACCGCGGAGTATAGGGAGCTGGTCATGCACGCTGCCCAGACTGCCATTCAACACAAGGTGGGCAGGATATACGACCTGGGCGACAAAGCGGGCAAACTTATCGCTTGGCTCGAGAAAAAACAGCGGGCCACTACAGTGGTGCCAGAGATTAGGACGGCGTCGGGAGACGTGGTAACGGAGCCCCGAGAGATTGCGGCGGAATTTGCGAGGCACTTCCGGCAGGTATACAGCAGGGGGTCGGACCGTCCGGAGGAGGACTCTGATGCCTTGCTCGCAGATATTCGCATGCCCTGCCTGTCGGAGGCCGACCGTGAAGCCCTGGAGGCACCCCTTGCCGCGACCGAGCTGGAACGTGCGATCGCGGACCTTCGCCCGGGTAAAGCTCTTGGACCTAATGGTCTGCCGATTGAGCTCTATAAGCTGAAGCCCGACGTCCTTAGCATGCACCTCCTCCGTATGTTCGAGGAAAGCACAGCGACGGGGAGATTGATGCGCGATCAGCGCCTGGCCACTATAGTGACCATACCAAAGGAAGGGAAACCGAGAGAGGCCTGTTCATCGTATAGGCCGATCTCCCTGCTCAACGCAGAGCCGAAAATACTTGCAAAAAATCTCGCCAATAGGCTTCACTCCATCCTTCCCACGCTGGTCCATCCGGACCAGTCCGGCTTCATGCCACATCGTAATACGGCACTAAACATCCGCCGCCTGAATGGTGTATTGGGGAGGTGCCACACGATCCAGGAAGACGCGGTGGTGGTGTCGCTTGACGCCACCATGGCTTTTGACACCCTCGAATGGCCCTACATGATGGCGGTACTCCGCAAAATGGGCTTCGGCCCGCGCTTTATGGCATGGGTCCGCCTCCTATACTCGGAGCCCCTGGCCCAGGTGGTAGTCAACAACAAGGTTTCTGAGGTTTTCGGCCTGGAGAGGGGCACCAGACAGGGATGCCCGCTCTCGCCTCTCCTATTTGCGCTCTCCCTTGAGCCTCTGGTGGCGTGGATCCGGCAGGACATCTACCTCACAGGGTTACGATGGACGGACGGCTGGGAGGACAAAATCTCACTATACGCCAATGATATCCTCCTTTACCTATCCCAACCGCAGAGATCGATAGTGGGAGCGATGGATATACTTACTAGTTTTGGGCGGAACTCGGGGCTCCGCATCAACTGGAACAAATCCGTCCTCTATGTCCTCCATGGCAGCCCTCCAAGGCTTCCCAGCGACTGTCCGCTTACCTTGGCGGAGGACGGCTTCCGGTACCTCGGAGTGTTTGTCACTCTGGATAAGACTCTCCGGTATGAAAAGAATTTACTGCCGCCACTGCGGCGGCTCCAGCGTGACTCAACTTCCTGGCAGCGACTGCCATTGTCACTGCTGGGCCGTGCGGCCCTCTTTAAAATGATGGCGCTCCCTAGATTTTTATATGCCCTCCCAAACTATACAGACTTGGTGCCCAATTCCTACTTTGTGGCTATAGAGGCAGCGCAGCGAGCCCTCCTTTGGTCGGGTACGCCTAGAATAGCGCTGCGAAAACTCACGTTGGGATGGTACGACGGGGGGATAGCCCTCCCGGATATCCGCAAGTACTATTGGGCCGCTCACCTCTCGGCGATCAATCAGGGGACGTATAGTGATGGGAATGACCCAGGTTACGGGATGGACAGATGGTTGCTCCCGGGGGGGAATTACGAGGTTGCGCTGTACTCTAAACCCGGCAAGTTTCAACTCACGGGACCGACGAAGCACTCGGTGCAAATATGGTACGCTGCACATCGTAAGTTGGGCTGGTCCAACACTTTGACCCTGGCCACCCCCCTGTGGGCGTCGGAGAGACTGGGTAGCCTGGGACACACAAAGGGGTTCCGTAGCTGGGACCTTATCGGGATCCCCCAGGTGAAGGACCTGTGGGGGCCCGAAGGGATCAGATCCTTTGCTTACTTACAGGAAACGTATGACCTGGCGCCTACGGAGTATTTCAGATACCTGCAGATTAGACACTCCCTCCAAGCTAACATTCCCCCGGGGACTCGACCCCCGCAGGCCTCCCCGCTTGAAGATAGGCTGCTTGATGGACACATGCCGGAGCATGCCATCTCGCTCACGTACAAAAAACTGATCAATAACCCCCCTGATCCACTCGACTCCCTGAAAGAGAAGTGGGTGGCTGATGGACTTGAGATTGACGACGAGGAGTGGGTTGCCGCTCTGGCGTCCCCAAGGGAGGTGGCGATATCGGCTAGACTCCGGCTCGTGCAGCTTAAAATATTGCACAGAGTATACATTTCCTGCACAAGACTTCAGGCGATGGGGGGAGGGGGGGAGGGGCTCTGCCGGCGGGGGTGTGGGGCGACTGGCTCCTTTTTCCATATCTTGTGGGAATGCCCAGGGGTGCAGAGGTACTGGAGGCGAGTTGTGTCCTGCATGCGGGAGGTTGACCTTCGCACAGAGGCTAAGAGATGTATACTGAACATATGGGAACCCACGGACTTATCTAAACGGGGGAGACTTTGGGTCACGCTTGGGCAAATGGTGGCGAAAAGAAACATAGCCCGTCTGTGGGGTGCATCGACGCTGTCGAAATTGGTGGACTGGCAAAAAGACATGGATTGGTGCATGTTGCAGGAGAAGACCATCTACACGGTACGGGGGTGCCCTGAGGTGTGGTCGCTTTGGAACGCCTACAGAGGTGACATTTGTGAGCCTCCGCAGGCCCGCCTGTCCGGCCTGGAGATCATGGACTGAATCTAGCCTACTTTCAGAACTACTGTGCATACGTCTAGTCCTACACTGTCGCTGTATGTCGCCGGTGCTGCGACACCTCTGCTATTTTGGCGAAACAAAATTTTCTTTTGTGACCTTGTTCTGTTCGTATAAACAATAAAAATAGTTTAAAAAAAAAAAAAAAAAAAAAAGAACAAGTTACTTACCTTCAGTAACGATATATCCGTAAGAGACATAGATTAGTTATGGATTCCTCACCTTAGAATTACCCCCAGCCGTCAGACTGGATCCGGAGAATTTTTTCTTCAGCAGTAGCCCTGCGCATCGCTAGGTGGCGTCGGTCAACTCCGCATTCGTCGTTGGAGTCGTGGTCGCCGGAATAACATTGTTGTATCTATTTAGACGTCACCCTCACGGGCTGACGTCAGTTCTTTACATGAAATTCCACTCCAGAAGCGCAGAGCCATGCAAGACACTGACCACTGGTGCACAAAAACTAGGGCCCTGAAAGGGAGTCCCTTACACTAGAAGTCAGTTCACAGAATGGTGAGGACGGGTGGGGCGGTGAGGAATCCATAACTAATATATGTCTCTTACAGATATATCGCTACCGGAGGTAAGCAACTTGTTCATCTGAAAGAGACAATTAGTTATGGATTACTCGCATTAGAATAGAAACTCCAGCAATACCAACCCCAGTGGTGTGTCTGCGAACCAAGTTCACAGCAGAAAGTTCTGGCGAACCGAACGGCCGAAGAATCCATCTCTTAGCTGTCCAGGCAGTAGTGCCTGGTAAACGTGTGAAGTGAAGCCCACGTAGCTGCCTGGCAGATGACAAGAAGGAGGACTCCACATCCCAAAGCCTTAGTGGCTGCCGTGGTCCTGGTGGAATGGGCACACAACCCAAATGGAGGTTCCTTTTTCGCTAAGGAAAAGCAGATTTTGATGCAAAGAAAGACCCATCGGGAGATGGCTCGTTTTTGCATGGCCCGACCTTTCTTGGCACCCACATAACCAACAAAGAGCTGGTCATCCACCCGGAATAGTTTTGTGCGATCCAGATAGAACGAAAGCGCACGTTTTGGATCCAGGCAATGGGGCCTCTCTTCCTCTTTAGAAGAATGCGGAGGCGGAAAGAAGGTGGGCATAGTGATGGTCTGTCCAATAAGGAAAGAGGTAACCACTTTGGGAAGGAAAGAAGGCCTAGTGCAGAGGACAACTTTGTTTGGATGAACAGCCAGGAAAGGAGGCTTAAAAGAAAGGGCTTGTTGCTCACTCACCATGCAAGCAGAGGTGATGGCAACCAGAAAGGCAGTTTTAAGGGTCAGGAGTCTGAGAGGACAGTTATGTGGCGTCTCGAAAGGAGCACACATAAGAAAAGTGAGAACCAGGTTCAAGTCCCACTGGATCATCACAAAAGGAGTTGGAGGAAACAAGTCAGTAATGCCCTTAAGGAAGCGATTTACAATAGGGGACTTGAAAAGAGAAGGCTGGTCAGGCAGCCAAAGGAAGGCCGAAAGATAGCCTTTGAGAGTGCCCACAGCAGAGCCCTGCTGGGCCAAAGAAAGAATGAAGAGAAGAACCTCTGAAAGGGGGGGGCAGAAAGGGGATCCACAGCCTTTGCTGTGCACCATGCCACAAACTTGTTCCATCTACTGGTGTATACCGTTTTGGTGGAGGGTCGCCAGGCTGCCAAGATTACATTACAGACTTCGGGAGGAAGGTCGAAAGCTGTCAACTGTCGCCGCTCAATCTTCCGCAAGGAGGAGGAGGCTGGACAGGTTCGGGTGGAGGACTGTACCCTGCTGCATCAGAAGATCCTCCCAAAGAGGCAGTCTGATCGGAGGATCGATATCCATGTGTAAGAGCTCGGAATACCAGACTCTTCATGCCCAATCCAGAGCCACAAGAATGACTTGGGCCCGGTCACGCTTGATCTTCTTTAGCACTCTGGGCAGAAGTGGTATAGGTGGAAAGGCGTATAGAAGACTGCAACGCCACTCGCAACGAAAAGCATTGCCTGGTGAGTGCCTCATTGGAAATTCCAAAGCGCAGAACTGCTGACATTGCTCGTTCTCTTTGGTGGCGAATAGATCTAACCAAGGTTCTCCCCACTGCTGAAAGAGACCTTGCACCACCTCCGAGTGAATACGTCATTTGTGATCCATCATGCACCTGCGGTTGAGCTCGTCCGCCCTGGCTTTCAGAGAACCTGCCAGGTGTTGAACCACCAGAGATATGCCCTGATGTTCCAGCCATGTCCAAAGGCGGAGAGCCACATGACGGTGGTGGTGTCTGTGTCACGAAGAGCGTACCTTACAAACAGAGGCAGACTATGAAAGTGACAGGTAGTATTTTCCTGATGGAAAAGATCCTCTTCTCTTTTGACAGCCGACGGATCTGCACGATTGGACTCGGGATCAAACCCTCCGGATACACCTGCACCCACGGTACTTAGCTGCTCCCTTAAGTGGGAGTGTTCTCATAATGACTCCTCCCCAATGACCGTCGTCATTGAGGGAGGGCCAATGAAAGATGAGCAAACACAGCGTCAGAGGAGGAGAAGGGAGAACCCGGAAAACGCCACTCGGGAGGAGACATGGAAGAAGCAGCCGGCGCGTAGGAAACAGAGACTGGACGAGAGGTGCCTGTTGCTTGACCCAGCGCAGCGAAACAAGGACAGCGAGAACCATTGGATGCCAGGAGGCCAACGATCCTGAGCTTCGCTCCACCACACTCTTGGAGGAGCGTGGTTAACACGTACGTGCACTGCTCCTGGGGTTCGCTGCGATGAGGGAGAAAGTCAGTTAGTGGGAGGTCGTAAAACCCTCAAACCTTTTCGACCACCCTCCCTTCACAAAAGCACGTCACTCGGGATAGGACCGGAGTCACCTGGTGATCCCTCACTCCCTACCCTGAAGAGAGAACGCTTTTAAACCTACTCACCAAATGCCGCTCTTCTCTTTTCTTCGAGGGTGAGACAAGCCAAGCCTACTACCACACCAGAGAAGAGAACGAGAAGAGGATTCATAAAAACACTAAAGAAAAGGCGAACAGAGAACGGATAAGAAGCATTATCCAAACGGAGTCTGGAGATCCTATTACACCTCTGTAAAAAGCAGAATAAAGGAAGCTAAATTCCCCCTTATTGTCCTTCTCAGTTCTTTTGATCCCTCACAAGTGGTGGAGAATGCGGGCAAACGTCCATTAGTACAAGTAATAATGGAGAGTCTAATACAGCACTTAGTGAAAGGACAAGAGAAGCTAGAATGGGCCTTGGAGCGTCAGATAACCTCGGCCCAAGCTGACCGAGACCTGTTTAAAAATACAATGACGTCACGGATGGAATTGCTACAGAAAGTCACAGAGGATCAGGTCCAGTTGACCTCCAGACTGCAGGAGACCGGAGGCAGTCCTCAGGGCACACCGAGTATTGCTCTACAGAAGTAAGTTGCCGAGGAGAACCCAGATGCTTTTCTTTTACATTTTAAGAGGGCTGCAAAAGCCTGCGGCTGGCCCATAGAGAAATGGCCGTTTCTGGCTCCTCTTCTCACCGTTGAGGCGCAGGCCGCCTACCAGGTTGCGAATCCTACAGGAAATATCGCTTACGAAGACATCAAGGCTATTATTCTGGACCCCTTAGGAATGGATGCAGAGGCATACAGATTACGTTTTTGTAAAGAAAAAAGGGGACCTGGGGAAAACCCCAAGACTCTCTTCTTTAGGCTCAAAGCAGCTGCTGCCAAGTGGTTGAAACCGGCTAAAAGCAGCAAAGAAGAAATTATGGACCGTATATACTTAGAACAATACCTAGAAACCCTTCCATATAATACCCCAAGATGGTTGCGA
This sequence comes from Triturus cristatus, assembly GCF_964204655.1. Classification (NCBI taxonomy): domain Eukaryota; kingdom Metazoa; phylum Chordata; class Amphibia; order Caudata; family Salamandridae; genus Triturus; species Triturus cristatus. The sequence continues at coordinate 854,106,557 of NC_140592.1, read as the reverse complement.
CAACATACACACCTCACCACCGAACAGGCGGTCGAGATAGCCACAACTTTTTCCTGTGCCCAACCTGGCACCCTTCCCTGGGAAGTAGAGAAAACACCTCGTCTCAGCCAAGGGAAACACTAAAGAAAGAACATGAGCAAACCTACCCCAGAGCCCACGAGATCTCGCCCATACAAACCAGATGTGCCTACTCATCGAGGACCTCAATGTTTGGATTGCGGAGACTGGGGCCACATTGCTGGTCTTTGCCCCCATAAAAAGCCCTCTGAAGAGCCCATGGATGTCAGCTACCTCCCTAAATTGATCCTTTACAATGCAGAACTAGGGAGCTGTTTTTATGTAAGTGTTCAGATGAATGGGAAATGTGTGATGGATTTGTTGGATTCGGGCTGTCGTCAGTCCGTCATCCAAAACTATTTGGTTACCTCCGCCCAGCTCATTCTAGATGCCTTAGTGCATATACGGTGTGTGCATGGTGACCTCAAACCCTATCCCATGGCGGAGGTTCTCCTTACACCTGTCAGTGGGTCCACATCTACCATTAGAGTGGGTGTATTGAGAAACCTCTCAGAGGAGTTGATAATAGGGACTGACAACCCTAACTTCCAAGGGATGTTTCTTTCTACTGTTCAGTCTCAACCAGGTGGAAGGCATGGGGTTAAACCTCGTCTGGCCCTTATAACACAAGAACCATGGCTCCTTGATAAGAACTTCCAGTTTACCCAAACTAACGACCCTACCTTACAAAACGCTTGGCGGGAGGCCCAAGTCACTGTTCACAGCACCACAATTACCGATCCAAATTTTTTGATTGAAAATGAGTTGGTATATCGAATAGGAGCAAAAGACGATCCCCATCAATTGTTAATCCCCCTAGTGTTTCGGTTGAAGATCCGATTCTTTTCCCATTCCCATCTCACCGCAGGACATACAGGGGCCAAAAAAATGACCTAGAACATCCTACGGCACTTCTACTGACCTGGTATATATGGTACCATAAAGAAAATACTGTCAAGAGTGCGAAATATGTCAAAAGAGAAACCCGTATCGACCTCCTCCTGTACCCCTACAACCTCTCCCGGTCATAGGAAAGCCTTTTTAGAGTGGGTATGGATTAAATTGGTCCATTACCTAAGACAAAAAAAGGACATAAATACGCCCTAGTGATAGTTGACTACTTCACTCTGTATCCTGAGGCCTTCCCTTTGAGTGCTCCTACTACTAAGAACATCACAGACAAACTCATTGAACTCTTCTCCAGGGTAGGTTTTCCCCGCGAGATCTTGGCAGACCAAACCACCCCTTTTGTCTCCCGTCTTATGAAAGAAGTCTGTCGGGCCCTGAACCATAACCACATCAAAAAGTCTGTCTATCACCCTCAAACAGATGGACTTGTAGAGAGGTATAATGGGACCCTCAAATTAACTCTAAAAAAAATGCTGAGGAGTGAAGGGAATTACTGGGACCTATTCCTTCCCCTCGCCTTGTATGTCATACGTAGTCAAGTCCAGATTAGCCTTGGATGCTCCTCCTTTGAGTTGTTATATGGGAGACATCCGAGGTCTCTCCTGGAAATGACAAAGAAAGCTTGGGAGAAGGAAAAAGACAAAACTATAGGGGGTATATTCACAAGAATGTGTGATAACTAACACAAGAGTAGCGTAACACAACTTTCAATATTGCAGCCTATCGCAGGAAAATACCCCTGTGTCAACGTGGAATTCACAACACGGCGGTACCATGCGATAGTCTGCTGATAACGCGGACAATGTCCACGATACAACCACCTCGACGGAGATAAAAACACAAACCACAACACCAGAAAACCTGCAATGAGCCCTCTCACGATGAGGAAAGCAGGGATAAGCAGCGCGAGGGCAGCAATACTCACGCGCAATGTGTGAACAAGCACAAGAACAGCATACGGAAAATGCCACTGAACAAAATACAGAAACAGCGGAGTACCACGGATGCAACCTGGCCAACTGCAGAGGACAACATGCACACCACAACATCCAAACAACGTGGAAGGACAGAACTGACAGGCACAGGGCATGAAAGAGACCAGTGCCAGACAAATCAGAGCCGCAGGAGTGACATACCCACCGTGCAGCAAACACACATATGCAGTGCACCTCGACATTGGCAATATCCCGGTACAAACAGCAACCCCTCCACAACTGAACACAGGATACAACTGGATCGGCAAATGTGCACAACCAGGCAAATCACATCTATAACCCCAGGGATATGTAACATGACAATGCACAATTCCAACCTGTAACCTGCAAATATGTTTTATTCACACATGCAGTGCAATTGGACATCTACTACTGTCCCATGATTGCCACGGACGGACACAATGTGACGTGCTCATGAGAAGTAGGTGTCAATGATGTAGTTCCTATGGGCCATTCCTGCCGCAGCTGCAGTGGGATGTGGGCCACCAGTCCCATCACCATCATCATCGTCCGGTACCTCTGGAACTGGGATCCATGGGGCCCTCTTGCGAACGCATATGTTGTGCAACACACTACATGCAACTATCATTTTGCACACAACGTCTGGGATGTACAGGAGCTTCCCACCTGTGCAGTTCAGGCACCTGAAACGTGACTTCAACACGCCAAATGTGCGTTCAACGATGCCCCTGTGGGCCGCATTGTACTGCCTCTGGGCGGGTGTGTTCGAGTCCCGGAGGGGTGTCATCATCCAAGGGCAGAGTGCATATCCTTGATCACCTGTGAGAGTGCAGGGAGAAAAGAATCAATACTCGGCAGGATGTGACGGCAGGCCCACCAATTCAGTGACGCCTGTGCTGGCTGTGTGTGGGGTGAGTGTAAGTCAGCCCTCAGGGAGTAGCTGGTGCTGGCAACTACACCAATAGTCATCAGGCAATCAGACATGCAATGTCAGAACCACAAGGGGGGATGACTCGAGTCGCACAGGTCCAGTGGCCCCAGATGCGCAGCGGCCGACAGAGGCCCACCGCCATGGGATGCTGACCTGCGGGAGAATGGGGCAGGGTCATGAGGGCAGAGCAGTACCTCATATGTGTCACGGCTGCATCCCGCATCGCCACACGTCCAGCCGTTGTGTGGCTGTGGGATGTGTGGTGTGTTGATTTGGTACTTACCAACGAGCAGCCCTGATCAATATGTGCCATCCTGGAAGCGCAGGTTGATGATGGACTGTTGGAAGATGAAGGAATCGTGTACACTGCCTGGGTAGTTGGCGACGACATTGGTGAAGAGTCCCCGGTGGTCCACTATTGCCTGCACATTGATGGAATGCGTATGCTTTCTGTTGCGGTAGTGGTGTGCAGTATCCGCAGGGGGCACAAGTGGAACATGTGTGCAGTCAATTGCCCCCAACACGGCCGGGAATCCGGCTATGGCGTAGAACCCTTGCTTTGTCTCCAGCTGTTCCTGCGCAGTGTTGGGGAAGTGAAGGTACTGAGGTATGAAGCTGAGGATGGCAATCCATGACAGGTGTGATTAACTTTGATAGGGCTGGCTGTGAGACTCCTCCGACTCTGGCAGTTGTTGGTTGGAATGTCCCAGAGGCCAACAGGTGCAGCACAGCCAGCAGCATTGTCTGAGATGGGATGTTGGTTCTCCGCTGTGTTGGGACCGTCAGCCTGTGGGCGATGTGGGTCATGATGCAGAGGATGGTTGTCCTTTTGAGCCTGTAGTGGGCAATGACTTCCGCGGGCGTTAGGTCTGTGAGAGTGGTGTGTTTTCAGTAGGTCTGCTGTCTTACTCTACGCTGCCTCTGTGGCGGTCCGGGGGGCGGATCCCGGTCCTGGGAGTGGTGGTGGTCCTGGGGGTGGTGGCGGTCCTGGGGGTGGTGGCGGTGGGTGTTGTGGCCCTGTTGGGGCTCTGAACTGCATGATGAGTAGCTCCATGGCGTTGTTTGTTCTTTGGGTGTGGCTGTGTGCGGGGCTCCGTTGCCTACTGCAGGGAGTCGTCCGTCTTTACACCTGCTTGGGGCAGGTGTTAAATACCTGCGGCCACCGCGGCTTATCGCCTGTTTTTGGTTCGCTTCGCAGTTCTGTCAGTTCATTGTGAAAGTCGTGGTGGTGTTTTTTTGTGTGTTTTTGCACGGGAACGCCTACTGCAGTTTGCACCTGCTTGTGAATGGGGTGTTAAATCTATCTCCACTTTTGTTGCGTTAAGGTGGAGATAAATCGGAGTAGTCTCCTTGTGAATATGGCCCCAGGTTTTTTAGAGTATACCCAAGAACTCAAATCCCGAATAGGGAAACTGCGAGATTTAGCTTATTCCAACCTGGAGAAAAGTAAAAGAGAACAGAAAACCTTTTGTGACAAAGGGAAGAAATGGAGGAAGTTACGGTTAAACAACTGGGTCTAGGTATTGCTACCCTCCTCCTCTAGCAAGCTTAACCCCTTCCCCGCTCATGATGGAACCACTCCGTCATGAGCCACGGTTGCGCTGTGCTCATGACGGAGTGGTTCCGTCATGCTGCGGCCGTTGGCCGCCGCTCCGCCCACGCGGCGCTAATTCCCCGCCTGTGCGGGCGATTAGCGCAGTGGGCGGAGACGTGACGGAACCACTCCGTCATGAGCACAGCTCAACCGTGGCTCGTGACGGAGCGGTTCCGTCACGAGCACAGCGCCACCGCGCTGCCCCCAAACCCCCCCCAGCGCCGCGGCGGAATTCCTGCCGCGGCGAAGGGGTTAAAGCAGAATGGATGGGTCCCTACAAGACAGTAGGCACAGTAAGATAAACCACCTATAAGGTTCAGATAAAACCCTCAAAAATACAAATCTATCACATCAACCTGCTCAAAAAGTGGTTGGGTCCTCTGCCCGAAACAACCCATCTCATATTATCGTCCCCAGTTGAAGCCACATGTAATCTTAATCAGCTTGTGGTAAACAACTCCTTATCCCTAGAGCAACAAAGGTCCATAACAACAGTGTTGCGTCCTTTTTCTCTTCTTTTTTCTGACCTCCCTGGGAGAACCACCCTAGTCGAACATGCTAATATTACGGTCCCTGGAAAAGTCATAATGCAACGCCCATTGAATACTGGCCACAAGAAGACAGGCGTAAGGGACGAGCTCAAAACCATGTTGAAGATGGGTGTTATACGACCGTCCAAAAGTGAGTGGTCATCTCCTATTGTCCTGGTTCCCAAACAAGACGGTTTCATCAGATTCTGTATAAACTTTACGGCTGTTAATTCTGTCTCCAAATTCGATTTGTATCCTATACCAAGGATCGACAAATTGATTAAAAAATTAGGAGACGGCCAGTACATTACGACTTTGGACCTCACTAAAGGTTACTGGCAGGTTACCTTAGAGAGAAGGACCAAGAAAAGACCGCCTTCGTTATGCCTGATGGCCTATACAAATTCACTGTCCTACCGTTTGGGCTCCATGGAGCGCCGGCCTCGTTCAAGAGGTTAATGAACACAGTGTTCCGCGATCATCAGGCTTACTCGTCGGCTTATCTCAACGACATAGTAATATTCAGTCCCTCCTGGAAAGAACACCACTTACACTGTCAGAAGATCTTTCAGGACCTAGAAGGGGCCGGATTGCATATAAACGCAAAGAAGTCTAGGGTTGGTTTTAATAAAGTCAAATACCTTGGCTATGTGCTGGGAAACGGAGGAAGAAAAAGTGAAGGCTATTGTAGAAACCCCTTTTCCCTCCTCAAAAAAAGAGGCGAGGGCCTTTTTGGGGTTATTGGGATATTATAGATGATTCATACCCCAATACACAGAAATCACAGGGCCTCTCACAGACCTCCTACGAAAGGAAACCAAAGCGAAGGACCTCCTAAATCCTTCTGAAAGAGCCATTACCACTAGTCCTGTCTTGACCTCTCCCAACTTTGACAAACCCTTCATCCTCCACACAGATGCCTCAGACTGTGGGCAGGGTTGTCACAGCTCTCCCCTGAAGGCCTTGAGCTACTGATCCTTTTCATCAGTAGAAAGTTGTTTCCACGTGAACAGAGATACCCTACGATAGAAAAGGAATGTCTTGCCATTAAATGGGCCGTTGACAAGCTCCGTTACTATCTCGAAAGCAATAGCTTTACGCTGTTTACTGATCACGCTTGTCAGGATTACGTGGCCGGTTAACACGCTACCTGCCATTCCAGAACGAAACCAGCAGTTCCCGATACCTTCGTGGAACCACAGTACCCATGATGCAAAGCGGAGAACGTCGTACGCACAGCGGAGGCGGCGCAGGAAGCAGGAACTAAAAGCCGCTGGAGCCCCGGGCGGCGCTGCCGATTATTCGATCCAAGAACCTGCTCGCAAGCAGGACGAACCTTCCGGCTGCTCCACAGGGCAGTAAGAGTGTCTCAGACACAAAAAAACTTTCGAACCGCCATTCTTGTAGGGAACCGGTGACGGATTCCCCGGTTACACAGAACTCCTCTGTTGGATGAGACTCGCGAGAGAAGCGGTCTCGTGCAGAGGAGTGTTGACGCCCGTAGAGGCGCTTGGGCTGCTTTCTTTCTGCTGGCGAAACCAGGTACGTTTTCATGCAGGGAGAATATCAGCGCCCGCAACACCCTCCCATTTAGAGAGTGTGTGTTCCTTTCTCCAAAGGCAAAGCACGCATAACGGAGTATACACTGCATTTGTGTGGGGGCATTCACTCTTTGACTAATATTTCACAGCCCTAACAGACCGTGTGTTTTATAATCGAACTGCTATCATTAGCGATTGGAAGCTTTGAGATTAGCCGGGAGAACGCACTGGCAATCATTTCTCCCTGGAGTTTGAACGGTCAGGAGGGTTCCTGGCGTTATAACATATTCTTGTATATGTTCTTTGCTGTTTCAGTTTTATTTCCTTTTAAATACCACAGGAGAGAGAGAGCGCAGAGAGGGAGATGAAAGACAAAGCGGGACTAAACCAGGTGGCGTTGAACAGAAATCCCTGGGCTTGGTTCTGAAGGCATCACCCTCAGCTCTCCTCAGAAGTGCTCAGTTCTACCTTTCTTTTCTTTACAGGTAGGAAAGGGTGGAATAGAGGGGGTTCTGGGAAAGAAGGGGTTAGTGGTAGAAGAAAGACATAGCAATCAGAACTTCACAGTGTCTCTTTGTTTCCCCCTACGGTCCCTCTCCCCGCAGTCCCCACCCTTTCCTTCCCCCGCTCAATTGCCCCAAAAGTCTGTGTAGATACACATACGCCAGACTTGGGTCGATTCAGAGGTGGGCCCTTATTGAGCATCGGCACAGCCCTGAGGATACGGAATTGGAGAGCCTGACTGTATAATCGGCCCAAGAATTAGTTTCCTCCTGGTTGTGTTGAACTCCGGTATGGCTACCCTGGAGGATGTAGTGGCGGCTTTGGCGCTGGTCCAAGCGGAACTGGCTGCCTCACGGCAGGAGACAGCAGCACAAAATTTCCGGGTTGATAGGCTACAGAGAAACCCTTTTGACATAGGGGGGACCCCACACCCAACGTCGGTTGTAGTGGAGATGCCTGCCCAGATTCCGTTGGCCCCCCCGAGAGGTTCTATGGAGACATAAAAAAGGTTCAGGTGTTCCTCACCCAGGTGCTCCTGCATTTCTCCTGCAAACCAAAAATGTTCGCCACCAACCAAGCAAGGGTGGCGTTTCTAATTTCATACCTGGGTGGAGAGGCGGCTCAATGGGCGGTCCCCATAGTGTGGAGAGACAAACCAAAGCTCTATGATTGGGATGAGTTTCGGGAGAGCTTCGAAAAAACGTTCACCAGGAGGGCTGAGACATTTTCCGCGGACAGAGACCTATTGGAGCTGCGACAGGGGTCTTCTGACCTGGTTAGTTACCTGAATAACTTCCGAAGATTAGTAGCAGAAACCAACTGGCCAGAAGCGAAACAGTCGGCTATATTCTACCAAGGGCTCACAGAGGAGCTAAAGGACGTGTTAGCCCAGACTGATCCCCAACCACGGACATGCACAGCCCTCATTGACCTCACTCTCAGGCTGGATCATAGACTGAGGGAACGCCGAGGAGATCACAAGAGAAAAGAAAGGAACAACTCGTACCGCGATCGTACCTCCGCCCTCGAGAAGACAGCTTCGCCGCCAGAGCCGATGGAAATAGGAACAGTAAGGGCCTTGCTGACGTTAAGTGAAAGAGACCATCGCCGTAAACAAGGACTGTGTCTCTACTGTGGGAAGAAAGAACATTTCCTTCGGGAATGTCCTGTTAAGCCCAAGAATGGCAGGGCACGGCCAGGACAAGCGACCGTCCTCACCACCGAAAGAGAGGAGGGAAACTACAAGGCTTGAGGATGCAAGAAGGGAGGTCCTCAAACGGTCGTACCATCCCTTCAGTGGACACATTCGTCTTTACAAAAACAGACAATTTCTTTATTCCTATGGCCATCGAAATCAATCAGGAAACCAAGCACGTTTGGGCAATGATAGACTCGGGAGCCACGGGCTGCTTCATGGATCAAGGAGAAGCGCAACGGCCTGGAGTTCAACTGGTTCCCAAGCCCAACCCAGAGACGGTGTACGCAGTAGACGGCAAAGAACTAGACTCCGGTCCTATCACACATAGCACACCAGAATATGGGTTATGTTACGTGGGGTGCCATAGAGAGAGGCTGTCATTCAGTATAATACACGCCCCGCAATACGGGGTTATCCTCGGTCTTCCCTGGCTTCAGAAACACAACCCAACCATTCGGTGTGCCACTAAGACCTTGTGGTTTGATTCAGAACACTGCTGGATTCACTGTACCCCAGCAACAGCTCGGCCATCACAGCTCCTAGTGACCAGACAACACATTGCAACCGCTCCCGAAAAGGAAGTATCTCTGCTTTCTTGTTATTCAGACTATGCCGACGTCTTTAGCGATACCAAGGCAGAGAAGGTGCAACCCCACAGAGACTACGACTGTCGAATATACCTGATTCCGGGATCGGTCGTCCCTTGCGGAAGGATATATGCGCTTACGGTGCCTGAAACAACCTACCTTCATGGATACCTAGATAAACACCTGGCGCTTGGTTTCATAAGGCCGTCCAGATCACCAGCAGCCTCCCCCCTTTTTTTTATCCCGAAGGCCAACGGAGACCTGCGCTGCTGCATTGACTACAGGGCGTTAAACGCCATAACTATAAAGAATCAATATCCGCTTCCCCTGATACCGGTGCTCTTGGAACAAGTACGGGCGGCAGGCATCTACACCAAATTAGACCCAAGAGGTGCCTATCATTTGGTTTGGATAAAGGAGGGGGACGAATGGAAGACCGCATTCAAGACACGGTACGGGCTCTATGAATACCTTGTGATGCCCTTTGGGTTGTGTAATGCTCCAGCGGCGTTTCAATTCTTCCTCAACAAGGTCCTACGGGAATATCTGGACCTCTTCGCCGTGGTCTACATCGACGATATCCTCATATATTCCACCACAGAGAAAGAACACGTCGGTCACGTACGCCTGGTATTACAAGCCCTCCGGAATCATTCGCTGTTTTGTAAGATCACGAAGTGCGAGTTCCACGTCACCACCGTGGAATTCCTGGGGGTCATGCTTACCCCCTCTGGCCAAATCATGGCGGAAAGAAAGGTGAAGGCCATCATAGAGTGCCCCCGTCCCCGCAACATGAAGGAGATCCAGAGCCTTTTGGGTTTTGCGAATTTCTATCGCAATTCATCCGGCAGTTCTCGGACATGGTGACACCTTTGACCCGGTTAACAAGGAAAAAGACACCGTTTTTGTGGACCGAAAACACCCAGAAGGCATTTGACAGCCTCAAACATGCTTTCACGACGGCCCCGGTTCTCAGTCATGCCAATCCGTCGTTGCCATTCATAGTGGAGGCCGATGCTTCCGAATTAGCGATCGGAGCGGTGCTCTCGCAACGACATGAAACCACCAGCTACCTGCATCCCATAGCGTTCATGTCCAGGAAGCTAAATCCAGCGGAGCAGAATTACACAATTGCGGAAAAGGAGCTGTTGGTAATCCGAGACGCGTTTCTTGAGTGGAGGCATTGGTTGATGGGGGCAGTCCATCAGGTTACGGTGTATTCTGATCACCGCAACCTCCAGTTCATGAGGGCCGCTCGTCACCTCACCCCCCGTCAGCTCTGGGGGATGCTCTTCTTCACCGAGTACCATTTCGTGGTGACCTTCCGACCTGGGGTGCAGAACAAAAAGGCGGATGCTTTGACGAGACAAGATGCTACTCCCCATAGTGTTAGTCCTACAGAAGACTCCATCATCGAACCTAGCCGGGTTCTGTGTACAATGCAAACCAACGGATTTCTACGGGGAGTACGACTAGGGATACAGACCTTCGCGTGGAAGAGCTGGCTCAAGGCACATCCGGAGTGGCGGATGCGACAAGGTCTCCCTATGAAAGGTCGACAATTGTTACTCCCTACCCAAGGGCTACGCAAAACCGTGATCGCATGGTGTCATGATCTCCCGTGTGCCGGACATCTCGGAGGCACAAAAACACTGGAGAAGGTGCTGCGCCAATTCTGGTGGCCGTCAGTACGCCCGACGTGTTAGCTTGGGTACAGGAATGTCCAAGGTGTGCCCAAAAGAAATTAGACCATCAGCAAACACAAGGACACCTGCAAATCATGCCCACTGCCAAAACTCCGTGGGAAAGGTTTTCAGTAGACTTCGTGGTGGGGTTGCCTGCAGACCAGGGTAACACCGCCATCATAGTAGTAGCCGACTACTTAACCAAAATGGGCCATTTCATAGCCTGCAAACAAGCACCCACAGCTAGCCAGTTGGCTAAACTATTGTTGGTCCACATCGTTAGGCTACATGGCCTAACCAAGGACATTGTCTCAGACCGAGGGGCCCAGTTTACGGCCAGTTTTTGGAGAACTTGGTGTTCTGAGCTGCAAATAACCTCCTCTCTCCACCAGTTTTCACCCACAAACGGACGGCCAAACAGAAGCTTAACCAAATGCTAAAACAGTTCCTTAGGTGCTACGTTAAGGTGAATACTGATGCGTGGGTGGCTGGTTGTGGATCGCAGAGATCGCATACAATAGCGCTAAGCATTCCTCCACGATGCACACCCCATTTTATTGCACATATGGGTTCCACCCTCGGTTCACCCCCTTAGTCCTTCCTAGCACCCACATCCGTTTTCCTGATGTTCGCGCTAGACTCTTGCACATGCGCAAAACGCTTCTGGCCACACGTAACAACCTGCTCAAAGCTAAAGAAAGGTATAAGGCACAAGAAAATAAACACCGAAGGCCAAGTCCTATGTACGGGAGCGAGGATTGGGTCTGGTTGTCTGCAAAACACATCAGGTTTAAGAAACACAACGTGTTTAACCCCAGGTTCATAGGCCCGTACCAGGTAGTCATATAAACCCGGTGGCGGTCAAGCTCCCTTCCCATCTACGCATACATCCCGTGTTTCATGTGTCCCTCCTGAAACCCGTTCACGGTAAGGTGCAGAAAAAGCCAGCTCCAGTGTTCGTGCAGGGGGAACCCGAAGAACAAGTTACTTACCTTCGGTAACGATGTATCTGTAAGAAACATTAGTTAGTTAGATTCCTCACCTTAGAATATCCCCAGGCGTCAAGACTGGATCCGGAAGATTTTTCGTCAGCAATACCCCTTGCGCGTCGCTAGGCGTCGTCTGCGGCTCCGCGTCCGTCGTCGGCGTCGTGCGCCGGAATGACGTCGTCGGAGTACTTAGACGCCGCCCTCGCGCGCTGACGTCAGTTCTTGTACATAGCTTTCCGCGCCAGGAACGCAGAGCCATGCAAAGACCGACACTGGTGCCAAAAATAAAATCTAGGGGCCTGAAAAGGATAACCTTAACTCTAGATGTCAGTTCGCAGAACGGGGAGGATGGGTGGGTCGGTGAGGAATCTAACTAACTAATGTTTCTTACAGATACATCGTTACCGAAGGTAAGTAACTTGTTCATCTGAAAGAAACACGTTAGTTAGATTCCTCACCTTAGAATAGATACCCAAGCAATACCATCCCCGGTGGTGGGTCTGCGAACCAAGATCACACCAGAAAGTCCTGGAGGACAGAACGGCCAAAGAAGCCATCCCTCCGGACTTGGCTGTCAAGGCAATAATGCCTGGCAAACGTGTGTAGCGAAGCCCACGTTGCCGCCTGACAGATGTCCTGCAAAGGGACACCCCGTCCCAAAGCAGTAGTAGCCGCCGTGGCCCGAGTAAAATGGGCGCGCAGCCCAACAGGAGGGTCCTTTTTTGCCAAGGAGTAACACATTTTGATGCACAAAACGACCCACCGAGAGATGGTCCGTTTGTGCACAGCTTTCCCCTTCTTAGCACCCACGTATCCAACGAAAAGTTGGTCGTCCACCCGGAACTGCTTTGTGCGGTCCAGATAAAAGGAGAGCGCACGTTTGGGGTCCAGACGGTGGAGCCTCTCTTCCTCTTTGGAAGGATGCGGAGGCGGAAAGAAGGTGGGCAAGGTGACAGACTGCCCAAGATGAAATGGAGTCACCACTTTCGGTAGAAAGGAGGGACGAGGCCGAAGGACAACCTTGTCCGGATGAACAGAGAGAAAAGGAGGCTTTGAAGATAAAGCCTGGAGCTCACTCACCCATCTAGCCGAGGTGATGGCTACCAGAAAAGCAGTCTTAAGCGTCAGCAGACGAAGAGGACAATTATGAAGAGGCTCAAAGGGAGCGCACATTAGAAATGTGAGAACAAGATTCAAGTCCGACTGAGGCATTACAAAAGGGACAGGAGGGAACGTGTGAGTAATGCCTTTTAGAAAGCGTGTAACTACAGGGGACTTGAAAAGAGAAGGCTGATCAGGAAGCCGCAAGAAGGCAGAGATGGCAGCAAGATAACCTTTCAGGGTGCCCAGGGCAGAGCCCTGCCGGGCCAAAGAAAGAAGAAACAGTAGAACCTCAGAAAGAGGGGGCGGAAAGGGGATCCACAGCCTTTGCTGTGCACCATGCCACAAATTTGTTCCACCGGCAGGCGTATACCGTCTTTGTGGAGGGACGTCTGGCTGCCAGAATGATATCACAGACTTCAGGAGGCAAGTCAAATGGCATCAACTGCGGCCGCTCAATCTCCACGCATGGAGGTGGAGGCTGGACAGGTTCGGGTGGAGGACCGTCTCCTGCTGCTGCGACAGAAGATCCTCCCGAAGGGGCAGACGTATCGGAGGATCGGTCAACATACTGAGTAGCTCGGGATACCAGTACCTTCGTGCCCAATCCGGAGCCACCAAGATAACTCGGGCCCGGTCGCGCCTGATCTTCTTCAGCACTCTGGGCAGAAATGGTATAGGCGGAAAGGCGTACAACAGACCGCAACTCCACTCGTGACGAAAAGCGTCGCCGAGCGAGTGCCGCCTTGGAAATTCCAACGCGCAGAACTGCTGACATTGCGCGTTCTCTTCGGTGGCGAATAGATCTAACCAAGGCTCTCCCCACTGCTGAAAGAGACCTTGCGCCACTACGGAGTTCAGACGCCATTCGTGATCCATCATGCACCGGCGGCTGAGTTCATCTGCTCTGGCGTTCAGAGAGCCCGCCAGATGTTGAACCACCAGGGTGACGCCCTGGTGTTCCAGCCATGTCCAGAGGCGCAGGGCCTCTTGACAAAGGGTCCACGACCCCACCCCGCCCTGTTTGTTGCAATACCATATGGCGGTGGTGTTGTCCATGAACACCTGCACGACACTTCCCCTGACAGAGGGAAGGAAGGCTTTCAGTGCAAGTCGGATCGCTCTCAACTCCAACAGGTTGATGTGGAGACGAGACTCCGCCGGAGACCAGAGGCCTCTGATCTCCGCCTCTCCCATATGGCCACCCCATCCCAGGAGGGACGCATCCGTCACTACGACATGCTCCGGTTGGGGAAGGGAGAGGCTCTTGCCCTTGACCCAATTGCGGTCCGTGAGCCACCACTGCAACTGCTGTGCAGTGCCCTCCGAGATCAAGACATGGTCGGACAGGTTGCCGTGATGCTGGGCCCACTGAAACTTCAGGTCCCACTGCAGAGCCCGCATGCGCCGCCTGGCGTGATGCACTAGGAGGATGCAGGAAGCCATCAGCCACAGAAGCCGCAACACTAGCCTGACCGAAACCCAGGATAGAGGCCGAAAGATGGGAATCAGGGCCTGTATATCCCGGACCCGCTGTTCCGGTGGATAGACCCGGAACTGCGCCGAATCGAGAACTGCTCCGATGAAGAGGAGCTTCTGAGAGGGGCTCAGGTGTGACTTCGGCACGTTGATGGAAAACCCTAGCAAATGCAGGAGATCCGCCGTAGTCTGGAGGTGGGAGACGACTGACTGGGGCGAGATAGGGGAAGACTGGAACCCCTGATCTGCGCAGATAAGCTGCGACCACCGCCATCACTTTCGTGAACACCCGAGGGGCACTGGTGAGGCCGAAGGAGAGCACGGTAAACTGAAAGTGCTCTGGGCCCACCGTGAACCGCAGGTAACGCCGGTGGGCCGGCAGGACGGGGATGTGGAAATATGCGTCCTGCAAGTCCAACGCTACCATCCAGTCTCCAGGGTCTAGGGCAGCTAGAACCTGAGCCAAAGTCAACATCTTGAACCGTTCCTTCCAGAGGAAGGCATTGACGTTCCGGAGGTCCAAGATAGGGCGTAGGCCCCCTTTGCCCTTCTTGGGAACCAGAAAGTAGTGGGAATAACAACCACGACCTACTTCTGGGCTCGGAACGCGCTCGACGGCCCCCTTGGCCAAGAGGGCCGAAACTTCCTCGTGGAGAAGATTCAAATGATCCCCCGAGATACGGTGGTGCTGCGGTGGCATGGCTGGAGGGGTCGTCTCGAAGGGGAGGGAGTAGCCCCTTCGGACGATTTGCAGCACCCACCTGTCCGATGTGATGGACCGCCAGTGGAGCAGGTGATGGCGAACTCTGCCGCCCACTGGCGTGGAATGGGCCTGAAAGCTCGGACTAGGAAGGCTTTGAGGCGGATGCTGCCGGGGTGGATGTGGGCTGACCTAGTCGTCCTCCAGAACCACCTCGGCGGAAACCACGTCCGCGACCGCGCGCAGGTTGGTTCTGCGGCTGGTGGCTAGGCGTACGCGAGGAGGCGCCCCTTCCTTGGCCACGAAAGGGGCGAAAAGCGGAAGTTTGCGACCGCGGGGCCGAGAGGCCCAAGGACTTGGCCGTAGCCCGGGAGTCCTTAAAGCGATTCAGCGCACTGTCCGCTTTCTCACCAAAAAGGCGAGTGCCATCAAAAGGCATGTCCATGAGAGTGCTCTGGACATCACCCGAAAAGGACGTGGACCGCAGCCAGGCGTGACGTCTAAGCGCCACCGTGGTAGAAATCGCCCTACCCAGCGAGTCCGTAGTGTCAAGCCCACATCGGATAGCATGCCGTGCTGCATCCCTCCCATCGGCCAGAGCCTGGGTAAGTCGTGTCTGGACCTCCTCCGGACACAGGGGCAGCACGTCCTCCACCGTATCCCACAGAGAGTGGGAATAACGGTCCAAGAGACAGGCGGTGTTCAAAGACCGCAGGCCCAAACTAAGGGAGGAGAACAGCTTTTTGCCAAACTGTTCCAGTCTCTTGGAATCCCGGTCCGGCGGGGCGGTCGGGAAGGAGGATTGGGAGGTAGAGGCCTGGATAACCAGGCTCTCGGGGGTAGGGTGTTGGGACAGAAAACTGGGGTCGCCCGGAGCAGGGTGGTGGCACCTGGCGACGTTCCTGTCCACAGGAGGAACTGTGGAGGGCTTGGACCAGGTGCCCTGCAGAACGTGGCTCAGTGGAGCTTGCTGCAGACTGAAGCACCTCAGTGAGGACGTTAGTCCTCACAGCCACGGCAGGTAGCTCGAGCCCAAGGGCTGCGGCCGCCTTGCGCAGCACCACAGAGAAAGCAGCACCCTCCTCCGAAGCCACAGTCGGAGGAGAGATGAATCCAGTGTCCGGAGAGGTATCCAGACCACTGGCCTCCCCCAGTTCATCTGCCCAGTCCTGTGACAGTTGAGCCTGAGCGGCCATAGGATCCTCGGATCCCTCCCATTCACCCCCATCATCCGATTCCTGGTATGCAGGAGGAAGGATCGGAGCCGGGCGATAGACAAAATGTGTCTCCAGCGGCGCCGAACGCGGCGTCCATCGACGCCGTATTGGCGCCGGGCCCGGAGTGGGGCTGAACCGGGGCTCGACGCCGAGCGGAGTCGGCGTCGGAGGTGGTACCGGTGTCGACGCCGGCGGAGGAGGCGTGACGAGGTCGACCGGCGTCGGCGGGGACTCGGGAACGGGTCCCTCGGGCGCTTGCAGCGTCGAGGCTGGAGCCGTCAACGGCGCCGGGGCCGGCGCCGCCGGCAGGCAAGGTCGCCCAGTCGGGTCCGCGGGGCCCGAAGGCGCGCCAGCGGGCGTCGACGGCGGAGCCAGGTTCCTCATGGCCGAGAGGAAGGCACTGACTTCCGCCGGCGTCGCGTCAGTCCCAGGGACCGGTGAGTATGGGGACTTGCGCGGCGCCTGCGGCTCCGCCGGAGCCACGGGGGTGGAACCACCCTGACCCTCGGCCGAGTCGCGCGACCGGCGAGGGGAGTCCGAAGAGCAGTGTCGCCTCTTGGACTTCTTGGAGTGCTTCGACTTACCCGAAGACTTGGATCCCGACGACCGATGATGACATCGGCTGCGGCTCCGCGACCGATCCTTGGACCTCCTCCTGGACCGGGATCGAGAGGGGCGCGGAGCCGAGTGGCGAATCTCGAGAAGCTTACGGGACCACTCCCGTCTAGCCTTCGAGGTCAGGGCCTTGCAGTCCGAACACGACTCCGCGTCGTGGTCGAGGCCCAAGCAGTAAAGGCACCGGCGGTGATGGTCCGTAACCGACATCAAGCGGCTACAGTCAGCACAGGCTTTAAAACCAGGCATCCTACCGGCACCGGAGTCGAGACAAGATCAAAAAGGATCGAAAAAGTTAGTCAAAAAGTGACTAAAGGGGTAGCTCTCCCGGATCTGCGCTTACTGGCGCGGAAAAAAGAAGAACTGACGTCAGCGCGCGAGGGCGGCGTCTAAGTACTCCGACGACGTCATTCCGGCACACGACGCCGACGACGGACGCGGAGCCGCAGACGACGCCTAGCGACGCGCAAGGGGTATTGCTGACGAAAAATCTTCCGGATCCAGTCTGACGCCTGGGGATATTCTAAGGTGAGGAATCTAACTAACGTGTTTCTTTCAGATTTTGTGGTACAGGGTATTCTGGATGCTAAGAAAATACGAGGGAAACTGTGGTACCTAGTTGCTTGGAAGGGATATGGCCCAGAAGAGAATTCCTGGGAACCAAGAGACGCAGTACACGCACCTAGGTTGGTGGCCAGGTTCCACCGCTTACACCCCGGAAAGCCACATGGCAGCTAGCGTTCCCGGGAAGGGGAATGTTCGGTCAGGATTACGTGGCCGGTTAACACACTACCTGCCATGCCAGAACGAAACCAGCAGTTCCTGATACCTTCGTGGAACCACAGTACCCATGATGCAAAGCGGGGGACGTCGTACGCACAGCGGAGGCGGCGCAGGAAGCAGGAACTAAAAGCCGCTGGAGCCCCGGGCGGCGCTGTCGATTATTGGATCCAAGAACCTGCTCGCAAGCAGGACGAACGTTCCGGCTGCTCCACAGGGCGGTAAGAGTGTCTCAGACACAAAAAACTTTTGAACCGCCATTCTTGTAGGGAACCGGTGACGGATCCCCCGGTTACACAGAACTCCTCTGTTGGATGAGACTCGCGAGAGAAGCGGTCTCGTGCAGAAGAGTGTTGACGCCCGTAGAGGCGCTTGGGCTGCTTTCTCTCTGTTGGCGAAACCAGGTACGGTTTCATGCAGGGAGAGTATCAGCGCCCGCGATACCCTCCCATTTAGTGTGTGTGTGTGTGTTCGTTTCTCCAAAGGCAAAGCACGCATAACAGAGTATACACAGCATTTGTGTGGAGGCATTTACTCTTTGACTATTATTTCACAGCCCTAACAGACCGTGTGTTTTATAATCGAACTGCTATCATTAGCGATTGGAAGCTTTGAGATTAGCCGGGAAAACGCACTGGCAATCATTTCTCCCTGGGGTTTGAACGGTCAGGAGGGTTCCTGACGTTATAACATATTCTTCTATATGTTCTTTGCTGTTTCAGTTTTGTTTCCTTTTAAATACCACAGGAGGGAGAGAGCGCAGAGAGGGAGATGAAAGACAGAGGGACTAAACCAGGTGGCGTTGAACAGAAATCCCTGGGCTTGGTTCTGAAGGCATCACCCTCAGCTCTCCTCGGAAGTGCTCAGTTCTACCTTTCTTTTCTTTACAGGTAGGAAAGGGTGGAATAGAGGGGGTTCAGGGAAAGAAAGGGTTAGTGGTAGAAGAAAGACATAGCAATCAGAACTTCACAGTGTCTTTGTTTACCCCCACAGGTCTCCCTCCCCGCAGTCCCCACCCTTTCCTTCCCCCGCTCAATTGCCCCAAAAGTCTGTGTAGATACACATACGTCAGACTTGGGTCGATTCAGAGGTGGGCCCCCATTGAGCATCGGCACAGCCCTGAGGATACAGAATTGGAGAGCCTGACAACGCTCCCCTGCAGTGGATGAGCAGGAACAAAACCATTACCCACGTGTTTTGCGTATGTTCCTGTCACTTCAGCCAGGAGAGGCCCCTGAACATAATTTCTGAGAAACCTTTATTCTTGTGATTTCACTGGATATGTTTAGCATAAATCATAACACCTTTCCTTTGTGGTTTGAAAGAATAAAAGGCCATGTGAGACTTCCCCATGTTGGGCACTCGGCTACCAGCTGTCTTTCTCAATGCTGTATGTATCACTGGCTTGTAATACATTTCTCTTCATGTCATGAGATGACAGAGTCTGTACTTTATTTATGTAGGATTCAACACTGCTTGGACTTCTTTCGCTTCTTCTTTAACTTACCAAAAGATTTGGACCTGGATTATGACCTGTAGCAGGAATAGTTTCAGGTGTGGGACTGGGATCATCCCAGTGACTTCACCGACGCTGGGTCTTTTGATACTTGGTGACTAACAGTTTTGCCTCACTCTCCAGGACAGCCTTTTGTGCATTGAGCTGCACTCGCTGCAGATCTTGGGGACTTAGTCCAACCCCAGACACCACGGGCCAACCAAGTAGGGATCAGTCACAGACATATGTTTACAACATTCCTCACAAGACTTAAACCCTGTACATTTTGGAGGGGACATAGCCCTAACACACTGGAGTAATTTGGAAAAAATCATTGAAAAAAAACTTTGAAAAGAAAGCCTAAAAGAGACTAGGGATAGTTCGAGTCTATTGGAGTGGAAAGAAAGGAACTGCTGTCAGTGCGCCTGGTTAAAACCTATATAAGCTTGCGCATGTCACTTCCACCATGGAATGACATTGATGCTGAGCTGTCGGCGCAATCTGCCGATGCACAGGGGTACTGCTTAGGATTTTCCAAATCCAGTCTGACGTCTGGGGGAATATTGAAAAGGTGAGGAATCTGACATTAGAAGTCTCTATCAAAAATGTCTGATGCAAAAGCTCTATTAAGGTTCATCCGATTGAGTCTCTCCTCCTCCTCTTTTTGAGGGTTGAGTTGGGGCAAGAAACACTGAGCGAGTGATGGATTGCCCAATTTGGACAGGAATCAAGTCTTTCAGCAAGAAGGCGGTCCAAGTCCTAAGCACTAGTTTGTCAGAAAAAAAGGCAGGGTAGGGTGGCTATAGTGATAGCGTCTGGAGTTCACTCATAGGCACAATGAGGAAGAGAGTCAGAAAATGCAATGAGCAGCTGTGCCTCGGCTTGAAGGGCACACACTTGAGAAACATCAAGGCCAAATTCAGGTCCTGTTGTGACATCACAAACTGTTTGGGAGGGACCCTGTCAAACCTTTAATAAACAGCATAAACAATGGAAGATTTAACAAGGACATTTGATATGGTAAATGCAAAAAGCCGAAAGGGCTGACAAATATCTACTGCTAGGACTTGCTAGGCCAAAGACCAAACAAAAAGTAAAACATACAACAGTCTGCTTTGTAAATGGTCTGTACTGAGGACTCCACCCCAGGCCACAAATCTGTAACAGCACCTGGCATAAATGGGCTTCGTTTTATCTTCAAACATGGAGGTGTAGATTGCATAGGTTAGAGTGAACGACCCTGCCCTGCTGCTGTGACAGAAGAACCTTGCTAAGAGGCAGCCTGATCAGAGGGCAGAAGCTCATGCCCATAGGCTTTGGGTACCAGGCTCCCCAGGCCCAATCTGGAACCACTAAGATGACTTAGACCCAGTTGTTCCTGATCTTTATCATAACTATGCAGGAAAGATAAGAGCATGAAGGTGTAAGGAGTCCAGTGTTCCATTCCAGACGGAATGCATCTCCTAACAAGAGTATTTACGGAAACGGCAACATGCAAAACCGTTTACATGGCTAATTCTCAATCGTAACAAAAAAGTCTAGCCAGGGTTCCCACACAGCCGGAAGATGTCCTGCACCATCTCTGGATGGAAGAGAGTCACCTTCCGCCTCCTCACCCACGCACACAAAGCCCTACACGACCAAGGCCCGAGCTACCTCAACAGCCGAGTCAACTTCTACGCTCCCAAACGCCACCTCCGATCTGCCAGCCACGCCCTCGCCGCCGTCCCCCGCATCCGAAGAGCGACTACAGGAGGAAGGTCCTTCTCCTACCTGGCCGCCAAGACCTGGAACTCCCTCCCGACCGATCTGCGCCTGACCCAAGACCACCTCTCCTTCAGGAAGAAGCTGAAGACCTGGCTGTTCGAGCAGTAGCGGCACCCCCCCCCCCAGCGCCTTGAGACCCTACGGGTATGTAGCGCGCTCTAGAAATGTCTTTGATTGATTGATTGATTGGATGCAGACGCCATTTGGGATCTGCTAGATGAACAAGTTACTTACCTTCGGTAACGATATATCTGTAAAGAGACATACATTAGTTATGCATTCCTTACCCTAGAATTACTCCCAGGCGTCAAACTGGATCCGAATTTTTCTTCAGCAGTACCCCTACGTGCCACTAGGTGGCGTCGGTCGACTCCGCATTCGTCGTTGGCGTCGTGATTGCCGGAATGACATTGTGGTATCTACTTAGATGCCACCCCTGTGCGCTGACGTCAGTTCTTTACACGACATTCCACACCAGAAGCGCAGAGCCATGCAAGACACTGACTACTGGTGCATAAAACTAGGGCCCTGAAAGGGATTTCTTGTCCCTAGAAGTCAGTTTGCAGGATGGGTGAGGCGGTAAGGAATCCATAACTGATATATGTGTCTTACAGATATATTGTTACCAAAGGTAAGTAACTTGTTCATCTGAAAGAGACTATTAGTTATGGATTCCTTACCTTAGAATAGATACCCCAGCAATACCAACCCCGGAGGTGGGTCTGCGAACCAAGTTCACACCAGGAAGTCCTGAAGAACGGAGCGGGCAAAGAAGCTATCTCTCCAGACTTGGCTGTCCAGGCAGTAATGTTTAGTGAACGTGTGCAACGAAGCCCCCATGGCTGCCTGTCAGATGTCATGAAAGGGGTCTCCACGTCCTAAAGCAGTAGTGGCTGCCGCCGCCCTTGTGGAATAGGCGTGCAACCCTACCAGAGGTTCCTTTTTCGCCAAGGAAGAACAATATTAATATAAAGAACGACCCATCGAGAGATGGTGCGTTTTTGCACGGCTCGACCTTTTCTTGGGGCCCACATAGCCAACAAAGAGCTGATCATCCACCCGGAATTGTTCTGTGCGATCCAGATAAAATGAAAGCACATGTTTTGGATCCAGATGGTGGAGCCTTTCCTCCTCTTTCGAAGGATGCAGGCGGGAAGAAGGTGGGCAAAGTGATGGTCTGTCCTATGTGGAAAGAGGTAACCACTTTGGGAAGGAGAGGTCGAGTGCGAAGGACAACCTTGTCCGGATGAACAGCCAGGAAAGGAGGTTTAGAAGACAGAGCCTGAAGCTCACTCACCCTGCAAGCAGAGGTGGTGGCAACCAAAAAGGCAGTTTTGAGGGTCAATAGTCCAGTTGTGGTCGGCATGACTCGTGGGTGGGGTGTGTTGGGTGGGATGGTGGGATATGGGGGCAGGGGTAGCACGGGGTGGGGGGTGAATTTAATAAAATTTAAAAAAAAAAAAAAAACATACCTTCACCTCTGGTCCCGGACTCACGCGTCGCGTCTCCTGCTCTTTGCTCACAGGAAGCAGAAGCAGGCAGCCTCCCTCTCCTCCCCTAAGCCAATCACACGCTGCAATGGCAGCATTGTGATTGGCTAGGACGCCGTCCTTACAGAGTCTATGGGGACGCCGTTTTCTCCATGCAGGCTGCGCCGCAGCCTAAATGGAGAAAAAGGAGAGTGCTATGACTGGTTTGGTCGACCCTGGGGCCGACCAAACAGTCAGCGCCCACAACATTGGGCTAGCCACTCCTCCACGACCACCTGCCCGCCCCCAACCAGGCATACCCTTCTTCAGCTTTCTCACAGTGCGAGAAGCAGAAACGAAAATGGTATTTATACCATTTTACGTATCTGCTTCTCACACTGTGAGAAAGCAGTGGGTCAATGCTCAGACGCCCACGTGGAGGAGCCGCCCCTGCAATAGTCTGAGAGGACAATTATGTAGCGGCTCGAAAGGAGCGCACATAAAGTAAGTCAGAACAAGGTTCAAGTCCCACTAGGGCATTACGAAATGAATAGGAGGAAACAGGTGAGTAATACCCTAAAGGAAACGATTTACAACAGGGGACATGAAAAGAGAAGGCTGATCAGGAAGGTGAGGAAAAGCCAAAATGGCCAAAAGATAGCCTGTAAGAGTGCCCAGAGCAGAGCCCTGAAGGCCAAAGAAAGAATGAAGAGGAGAACCTCTAAAAGAGGGACAGAAAGGGGATCCACAGCCTTTGCTGAGCACCATGCCACAAATTTGTTCCATCTACAGGCATATACCGTTTTGATGGAAGGACGCCTGGCTGCCAAGATAACGTTAAAGACTTCGGGAGGAAGGTCGAAAGTTATCAACTGTTGCTGCTAAATCTCCACGCATGAAGGTGGAGGCTGGACAGGTTCGGGAAAAGAACTGTCCCCTGCTGCTGCGACAGAAGATCCTCCCAGACAGGCAGTCTGATTGGAGGATCGATGGCCAGTCTGAAGCCACAAGAATTAATTGTGCCCGGTCCCGCTTGATCTTCTACAGCACTTTGGGCAGAAGTGGAATAGCCGGAAAGGCGTATGGAAGACAGCAACTCCACTCGCGATGAAAAGAGCCGCCTAGGGAGTGGCAGCTTGGAAATTCCAACACGCAGAACTGCTGACCGTTCTCTTTGGTGGCAAATAGATCTAACCTTGGCTCTCCCCGCTGCTGAAAGAGACCTTGAACCACCTCTGAGCAAAGACACCATTCGTGATCTATCATGCACCGGCAGCTGAGTTCGTCCGCCACAACGTTCAGGGAACCCACCAGGTGTTGAACCACGAGGGACACGCCCTGATGTTCCAGCAACTTCCAGAGATGAAGGGCCTCCTGACAGAGGTTGCACGACTCCGCCCTGTTTGTTGCAATACCACAAGGCGGTGGTGTTGTCCGTGAACACCTGCACTATTCTTCCTTTGACAGAAGGAACGAATGCCTTCAGTGCAAGACGAATCGCCCGGAGCTCCAGAAGGTTGATGTGAAGCCTGGACTACGCCGGAGACCAGAGGCCTCTGACCTACGCCTCCTCATGTGGCCGCCCCACCCCAAAAGTGATGCATCTGTCACCACTGTGAAGTCTGGTTGGGGAAGGGAGAGGGATCTGCCGTTGACCCAATTCTGGTTCGTTAGCCACCAATGTAATTGGTGTGCAGTGCCCTCTCGGATCAGAAAGATTCCCCTGATGCTGTGCCCACTGGAACTTCAGGTCCCAGTGCAGAGCCCGCATATGCCACCTGGCATGATCCACCAGCAGGATGCAGGAGGCCATGAGACCCAGCAGCCTCAGGGTCAATCTGACCGAAACCCAGGATAGAGGCTGAAAGATCGGAATCATAGCCCAAATATCCCGGACTCGCTGTTCAGGAGGATAAGCCAGAAACTGCGCCGTGTCCAGAACTGCCCCAATGAAAAGGAGCTTTTGAGAGGGAATCAGGTGTGACTTTGGCACATTGATAGTGAACCCCAGTGAATGCAGGAGGTCCGCAGTAGTCTGGAGGTGGGAGACAACAGCCTGTGGTGAACTCGCCTTAAACAGCCAGTCATCGAGATAGGGAAAGACTGGAGCTCCTGATCTGCGCAGATGAGCTGCGACCAGCGCCATCACTTTTGTGAACACCCGAGGGCCGCTGGTAAGGCCAAAGGGGAGCACTGTGAACTGAAAATGCTCGTGGCCTACCGTGAACCATAGGTAACGCCGGTGGGCAGGCAGGACGGGGATGTGGAAATAGGCGTCCTGCAAGTCCAACACAACCATCCAGTCTCCAGGGCACAGAGAACCTGAGCCAATGTCAACATATTGAACTTCTCCTTCCCGAGGAAGCGGTTGATGTCCCTGAGATCCAAGATAGGAAGCAGGCCTTTGTCCTTCTTGGCTACCAGGAAGTAGTGGGAATGACAACCACGACCTACTTCTGGCACAGGGACTCACTTGATGGCTCCCTTGGCCAAGAGAGCCGCCACTTCCTGGCAGAGAAGGGCCAAGTGAACTCAGACATTAGATGGAAAGCAGGTGGCATGGAGGGAGGGGTAGTCTCGAATGGGAGGGAGAAGCCCCTTCGGACTATCTGCAAATCTCACCTGTCCGACGTGATATAGTGAGGTGATGGCGAATCCTGCTGCCCACTGGCAACTGGTGGCCCTGAAAAGTCAGATTAGGAAGGTTTGGAGGCTGCTGCAGAAGGGGCGCTTGTGGACTGGCCTTCCCGCTGTCTCTCAGACCCACGACCCTCTGTCCCACGTCCCCACCGTGCAGAGGCTGAACAGCTTGCGCAGGCCTGTGGCTCTGGGTAGAACGTTGAGGGGTACCCCTTCTGCAGCCACGAAAGGGGCGAAAAGTGGACTGCGCGGGGCGAGAGGTGATAGCGAGGCCCAAGGATCTGGCCGTAGCCCTAGAATCCTTGAAGTGCTCGAGCGCGTTGTCCACTTTGTCGCCAAACAAGCGACAGCCATCAAAGGGCATGTCCAAAAGAGTCTATTGAATATCACCTGAAAAGCCAGTGGACCTCAGCCAGGCGTAACGTCGCAGGGCTACAGACGTTGAAATTGTCCTTCCTAGCAAGTCGGTGGTGTCCAGCCCACATGGGATGGTGAACTTTGCTTCATCTCTACCCTCAGCAAATAAATGGGAGAGCAAGGCCCGGGACTCCTCGAGGCACTGTGGCAGCATCTGCGCAACCATGTCCCACACAGAGTGTGTGTAACGGCCCAAGAGACATGCGGTGTTCACCGACCGTCCTAAGCTGGCGGAAGAAAACATTTTCTTCCCAAAATGATCCAGCTTCTTGGATTCCCTATCTGGGGGAGCAGTAGGGAACACGCCTTTGGACGTGGAGGATTGGACCCCAAAGCTCTCAAGGGTAGGGTGTTGGGAGAGGAAAGTGGGGTCGCCCGGTGCCGTCCACAGGAGCCCCTGCCTGGGCTTGGACCAGGTGCCCAGAAGGATGTTGGTGAGGGCTTCATTATACAGCAGCAGGGGCTCCAAAGAGGCTGATGCTGGTTGAAGCACCTCAGTCAGGAGGGTAGTCCTAAATGCCACTGTAGGTAGCTCAAGGCCCAAGGCCTCAGCCGCCCTATGCAACACCACTGCGTAGGAGGCTCCCTCCTCTGTAGCCACAATAGGGGGAGAAAGCATGACAAGGTCTGGGGATGTATAAAGGCCACTGGCCTCACCCAGTTCCTCTCTCCAGTCCAGCTCTTCCAACTGGTCTGCTAGAGGGTCAATAGAACCCTCTCAGTCATTCTCAACCTCCTCTGGCTGCCACTCAGGGCGTATGGCCCTAGATAGAACAGAGGTACAAAAGTACTGGTTGGCACCGGTCAGGCTCCGTGTCCATGTCGAGGTGGAGGTGGAGGCTGGGGTCGACGCCGGCTGGGGACAAAACCGGCGTCGGAAGGAGCGGAGGTGTCGTCAATGGATTCAGCACCTGAGGAGGTGTTGTAAGGTCGCCCAGCGCCGATCCGGATCAAGGCCTGGATGCCAGGGGGCCCTGCGGCACTAGAGCCAAAGACGCTGGCATCAAATGCCTAGAACCCCAATACAAGTCTACGGGGCCCGAAACCGCTTCGGCGGAGTCGAGCTGCCCAAAGACGGAGTGGAGGGCTTCGAAAAAGCTACGAAGTTGGGCAGGGGTCGCACTGGCTCCTGTGAAAGGAGGTAGGCTCGGAGCTGACCCAACAGGCTTCGTGTGCGGTTCCGGACGACTACCTTCCGCAACCCGCGTCATGTCGGACGGGGAGAAGGCAAAGAGCGACAGTGCTTCTTCGCCTTCTTCTTGTGCTTCGCCTTACCTGAAGACGAAGAATTCGAAGAGGAGTGATAGTGATGACTCAGCAACAGGTCCCACGAACTCCCTCTCAACCGGGACCTAGAGTGGTGTGGAGCTGTCTGCCGGGCCTCGAGAAGCTTTTAGGACCACTTCCGCAAAGACTTTGGGTTCACGGTTTGGCAGTCGGAGCACGACTTCAAGTTGTGGTCGCGCTCCAAACACCAGAGGCACCTTGAGATGTGGGTCCGTGATCGACATCAACTTGTGACAGGAGTCACAAGGTTTGAAGCCGATCCGTCGGTGTGACATCCGTTGCACCAATAGTCGAACGACCTAAAACAGAAGTCGACAAAAAGTCGAAAAAACTCTATTAAAAAAAGACTAAGGGTACCGCTCTCTCCGGATTTGCGCTGGCTGGCGCGGGAAAAGAAAGAACTGATGTTAGCGTGCAGGGGCGGCGTCTAAGTAGATACCGTGATGTCATTCCGGCGATCACTACGCCAACGATGAACGCGGAGTCGACCGACGCCACCTACCAACTCACAGGTGTACTGCTGAAGAAAAATTCTTCAGATCCAGCCTAACGCCTGGGGGTAATTCTAAGGTAAGGAATCCATAACTAATAGTCTCTTTCAGATAGTAGCAACTGAGATCATCCGCCCTGGCATTCAATGCCCCAGCCAACTTCAGAACTGCAGGACCTTGTGGCAAAGGCTGCAGGACCATGCTCTGCCTAGCTTTTTGCAATACCACATGGCCTGTGGTGGTGTCCCACCCTTCCTTTGATGGATGTCAGAAAGGCCTTCAACCACAAATTAATGACCCACAAATCCAAGAGGTATGGAGCTGGGTTTCTCTTAGAGACCAGAATCCTCTGATCTCTACCTGTCCCAGGAGGCCGTCCCAGGAGGCCGCCCCAGGAGGCCAACCCAACCCCAGCAGTGATGCATTCCTCACCATCGTCCACTCTGGGTGATGCTGCTGGTCCAATTTAGGATGTTCAGCCACCAGTGCACATTGTGTGCAGTCTCCTCTGAAATCTGAAAGGCATCTGACAGACTGCCTTTGTGCTGAGCCCATAGGAACTTGATCAATCAATCAATCAATCAGTGACACTTATAAAGCGCGCTACATACCCGTAGGGTCTCAAGGCGCTGGGGGGGGGGGGGGTGCCGCTACTGCTCGAACAGCCAGGTCTTCAGCTTCTTCCTGAAGGAGAGGTGGTCTTGGGTCAGGCGCAGGTCGGACGGGAGGGAGTTCCAGGTCTTGGCGGCCAGGTAGGAGAAGGACCTTCCCCCTGTAGTCGTTCTTCGGATGCGGGGGACGGCGGCGAGGGCGTGGTTGGCTGATCGGAGGTGGCGTTTGGGAGCGTAGAAGTTGACTCGGCTGTTGAGGTAGCTCGGGCCTTGGTCGTGTAGGGCTTTGTGTGCGTGGGTGAGGAGGCGGAAGGTGATTCTCTTGTTGACGGGGAGCCAGTGAAGGTCTCTCAGATGTCCGGAGATGTGGCTGGATCGTGGGATGTCGAGGATGAGTCTGGCTGAGGCGTTTTGGATCCGCTGGAGTCTCTTCTGGAGCTTGACGGTGGTCCCGGCGTAGAGGGCGTTGCCGTAGTCCAGTCGGCTGGTGACGAGGGCCTGGGTGACGGTCTTCCTGGTCTCTGTGGGGATCCACCAGAAGATCTTCCGTAGCATGCGTAGGATGTTGAAGCACGCCGAGGAGACGCTGTTGACTTGTCTGGTCATGGAGAGGGAGGAGTCCAGGATGAAGCCCAGGTTTCGTGCATGGTCTGTCGGTTTGGGTGCGGTGCCCAGGGCGGGAGGCCACCAGGAGTCGTCCCAGGCGGAGGGTGAGGAGCCCAGGATGAGGACCTCCGTCTTGTCCGAGTTCAGTTTCAGGCGGCTGGTCGTCATCCACACGGCTACCTCTTTCATCCCTTCGTGCAGGTTGGCTCTGGCGGCGGCGGGGTCGTTGGTCAGGGAGAGGATCAGCTGGGTGTCGTCGGCGTAGGAGATTATGCTGAGGTGGTGTTTGCGTACGATGGCCGCGAGGGGGCTCATGTAGACGTTGAAGAGGGTGGGGCTCAGGGACGATCCTTGGGGGACGCCGCAGATGACTTCGGAGGCCTCTGACTTGTACGGTGGTAGGCGGACTCTCTGTGTTCTTCCGTCGAGGAAGGAGATGATCCATTCCAGCGCCTTGTCCTGGATTCCGATGTTGCTGAGGCGCCGTACTAGGGTGCGGTGGCAGACCGTGTCGAATGCCGCGGAGAGGTCTAGGAGGATGAGGGCCGCTGTTTCTCCGTTGTCCATCAGGGCTCGGATGTCATCGGTGGCGGCGATGAGGGCGGTCTCGGTGCTGTGTTTGGCTCGGAAGCCGGACTGTGAGGGGTCGAGGGATCCGTTCGTCTCGAGGAAGGCGGCCATCTGCTTGTTGACGGTCTTCTCGATGACCTTGGCTGGAAACGGGAGAAGCGAGATGGGGCGGTAATTCTTGAGGTCGGTGGGGTCCGCTGTTGGTTTCTTGAGTAGAGCGCTGAGTTCGGCGTGTTTCCAGCTTTCAGGGAAGATGGCGGTGTCGAAGGAGGTGTTGATGATGTCACGCAGGTGGGGTGCGATGACAGCGTCGGCCTTGTTGAAGACGTGGTGAGGGCAGGGGTCGGTCGGTGATCCGGAGTGGATGGAGTTCATCGTGCGGATGGTGTCTTCGGTGCTGATCCGGGTCCAGGCGTGGAGGGTGGTGGTGGGGGGGGGTGGCTGGTCGGTCGTGGTGTGCGTTGGTTTGTTGTTGAAACTGCTGTGTATGTCCGTGATCTTGTTGTGGAAGTGTGAGGCGAGGGAGTTGCAGAGGTCTTGCGATGGGGTGATGTCGTTGTTTCCTGCGCTGGGGTTGGAAAGCTCTTTCACGATGTTGAAGAGTTCCTTGCAGTTGTGTGCGTTGTTGTCCAACCGGTCCTTGAATGCTGTTTTCTTGGCGGTGCGGATCAGCTGGTGGTGTTTCCGGGTGGCAAGTTTGTAGGAGGTCCTGTTGTCCGGTGTCGGTTCCCTTTTCCAGACTTTCTCGAGGGCTCGGCAGTTCTTCTTGGAGCTCTTGAGTTCGTCGGTGAACCATGGGGCCTTCTTGCTGCCGGGTCTGCTAGGCGGGGTCCTCAGCGGGGCGAGTTCGTCCGCGCAGCTGCTGATCCACTTCGTGAGGTTGTCGGCGGCCTGGCTGGGGTTCGCTGAGCTGGCAGGAGGGTGTTGGCTCAGGGAGGTGGCGAGCTGGTCTGCTGTGATCTTGTTCCAGCTTCTGCGGGCGGTCAGTTGCTGGTGTTGGTGGGTCGTCGTTCTCTTGAAGGTGAAGTGGACGCAGCTGTGGTCCGTCCATTGAAGCTCTGTGGCGTGGCTGAAGTCGATGTCTGTGCTGGATGAGAAGACGGCGTAAGTGTGTGTCCGGCGAGGTGGGTGGGGGTGGACACCAGTTGCTTGAGTCCCAGGTTGGCGAGGTTGTCGAGCAGGGTGCTGGTGTTGTGGTCGTTGTTGTTCTCCAGATGGAAGTTGAGGTCTCCCAGGAGGATGTAGTCAGCGGAGGGGAGGGCATGCGGGCTGACGAAGTCGGCGATGTCCTCGCTGAATTGCGTGCGTGGTCCAGGGGGTCGGTAGATCAGGGTGCCTCTGAGGGTGGTGTTCGGGTTGGTGTGGATCTGGAAATGCAGGTGTTCGGCGCTGGTCAGGGTGTTGTCGGTGCTGGTCGTGAGACGGATGGTGTTCCTGTGGATGATGGCGATGCCTCCTCCCATCTGGTTGGCGTTTCGGTCCCTCCGGACGATCTTGTAGCCCTCTGGGATAGCGATGGCGATGTCGGGAGCTGAAGAGGCGTTCATCCAGGTCTCCGTGAGGAAGGCAACGTCAGGGGCTGTGGCGTCTAGGAGGTTCCAGAGTTCGATGGCGTGTCTGTGGATGGAGCGGGTGTTGAGCAGGATGCACTTGAGGTGGGTGCTGCTGGAGTTCGACTTGGCGGGTGCTGGTGCGGGGCTGGTCTGGATGCAGGAGAACTTGCAGGCGTGGCAGCTGAAAGGTCCGTGGGTGCGTATTGGAGTGGCTTGGTGGCATTCTGGGAGTCGGCCGGTGTTGAGAGCGATGAGGGTGGCGGCTGAGTACGTCAGGCGGGTAGGTCGAGGCCTTCGAGGTCCAGGGGTCCTGGCGCTGGGCGCGATCCGGTCGCGGACGGGCGCAGACGGGCTTACCTTTGGCGCGCCTTCGGCGCACAATCGGCGCGCCCGCTGCGCGTGACCGCTGCGCGTTCGCACGGTCGCCATTTAAGGCGAAGTGCGCGGGTGGGCGGAGCAGCTGGGAGGCGGGAGCGGGGAGGGTTACAGAAGGCAAAAAGGGGCAGGGACAAGCGGCGGTGGCGGGAAGGGAGGGCGGGGGGCGTCGAGGTAGGCGGGCAACAAGGAAGGAGGGCAACACGGAACAAAAATTAAAATACAGTACAAACAGGCAAAAATGAACGCTAAAACAGGGAAAAAAAACAAGTTTAGCCCAAACAAGCACAAAGAACCGTCAAAACAAGGAAAGCCACTCGCAGCGGCGGCAGCCGGCAAACGAGGCAGCAGCGAGGCAGAGGGCGGCAAGGGGCACACGCAGCAGCTGGTGGCCGTGCGGCGCGGGGGTGTCCCACAAGTGGGTCACACTCACCTGCGTCGCACGGTCGCCATTTAAGGCCAAGTGCGCGGGTGGGCGGAGCAGCTGGGAAGCGGGGAGGGTTACAGAAGGCAAAAAGGGGCGGGGACAAGCGGCGGTGGCGGGAAGGGAGGGCGGGGGGCGTCGAGGTAGGCGGGCAACAAGGAAGGAGGGCAACACGGAACAAAAATTAAAATACAGTACAAACAGGCAAAAATGAACGCTAAAACAGGGAAAAAAAACAAGTTTAGCCCAAACAAGCACAAAGAACCGTCAAAACAAGGAAAGCCACTCGCAGCGGCGGCAGCCGGCAAACGAGGCAGCAGCGAGGCAGAGGGCGGCAAGGGGCACACGCAGCAGCTGGTGGCCGTGCGGCGCGGGGGTGTCCCACAAGTGGGTCACACTCACCTGCGTCGCACGTCGCCATTTAAGGCCAAGTGCGCGGGTGGGCGGAGCAGCTGGGAGGCGGGAGCGGGGAGGGTTACAGAAGGCAAAAAGGGGCGGGGACAAGCGGCGGTGGCGGGAAGGGAGGGCGGGGGGCGTCGAGGTAGGCGGGCAACAAGGAAGGAGGGCAACACGGAACAAAAATTAAAATACAGTACAAACAGGCAAAAATGAACGCTAAAACAGGGAAAAAAAACAACTTGACCTTTCATTGCAGACTTTGTATATGCCAGCTAGTGTAATTGACAAGGGTGATGCCTTATGCTAAAAGGCCAAGATGCCTTGCAGCTGTTCTCACCAAGATACAGGACTGAAGCTGTAACGTTGAATAGCCCAAATGTCCTTGACTCGCAACGGAGGGAAGGCCCTGAATTGTACCATATCCAAGACAGCTTCAATTAAATGAGGCCTGTCAGGAGTCCAGTGCATGCAGGGGTCAAGCGTTCCATTCCAGCCTGATGACTTTTAGCAGAAACTCCAATGCTCAAAGCCATGATATTACACGTTCTCAAAGATGCCAAAAGGATGTAGCCATGGGTCCCCCCCACTATTGTACGATTCCCTGTGCCTACCTGGGGATGTGGACGACATTCAGGATCCACCAGACACCTCTGATTGAACTTGTCCTCTCTGGCATTCAAGGATCCCACCAGGTGGTTTGTGATCACTCCAGCCTGCTCCAAATGCATAGAGCCTTCTGGCACGGTACCCATGACCGCACTTCACCCTGCTTGTTGCTGTACAACATAGCAGTAGTGTTGGCCGTGAGACCTGCAACTGCCTCCTCTTAACAGACAGAAAGAAAGCCTTCAACCTAAAATGCATGGCCTGTAGGTTGAACAAATTGATATGGAGTCTGGCATCTGCTGGAGACCAGAGTCCTCCCCCTTCCCCAGATGACCTCCTAACCCAGTAGTGACACATCCATCACCACTGTCAGCTCTGGGTGGGGAAGGGAAAGGGGCTGCCACTGGACCAGCCGCTCGAGTGGACACCAATGCAGATCACGGGTCATCCCTTCCAAAAGCTGTAGAGAATCTGCCAGATTCCTGTGGTGCAGGGCGCACTGGGACTACAAATTCCACTGCAGAGCCCGAAAGTGCCACGAGGTGTAGTCATTATGAAATACAAAGTGGCAAAGAGGGCAAGAAGCCTCAGAAATGTTGCTCTCACCAAGATCCAGGATCGAGGCTGAAACATTGGGATGTAGCCAAATGTCTTACAGTCACTCCACCTTGGGAAGGCCTTGAATTGCACTGTGTCCCGGATGGCGCTAATGAATAGTAAACTCTGTGAAGGGATTCAGGTGCGACTTGAGCTTGTTGATCATGAATCCCAACAATGTCAAGAAGTGTACAGCCATTTGGATGTGTTCTATGACTGAGCCTTCATTCAACAGCCCGTCGGTGAGGTACGGGATGACTGGGATCCCCAACCTCAGAAGGGGTGCCACAGCAATGAATACCACAGGGGAACGGGGAGACGATACGCGAGCACAGCAAATTGAAAATGCTCCTGGCTGGCCTTGAACTACAGGTAACACCCCTGTGACTACAGGACAGGTGTAAAGGAAAACACTCATCCTGCATAGCCAAGGACACTATCCAGTCTCTTGGGTCCAGTGTGGCTCAGATCTGGGCCAATATGAGCATTCTGAATGTGTTCTTATGTAAGAAAAGATTGAGAGCTCGAAGGTCCAGCACAGGCCAGAGTCCTCTGTCCATTTTTGGCACAAGGAAATAACAAGAGTAACAACCGTTTCTATAGCAATCCTGGATAGCAATACTTGCACCTTCTGCATCAGAATAGAGAGATGCTCCCCTGAAAGTTGATCGTTTCTGGGGGAAGATATGATTGAGTAGAGAGAAAAGGTATAGCGTAACCATGCTAAACAATCTGTATGATCCATCGGTCGGATGAGATGGATCACCATCATGGGATGAAAAATTAAATACTAACCCCCTCCCCCAAACAGGATGGGTGTGCACTGCTAAGGGCAAACTAAAGCAGCTTAGAGGCAGTGGCTGCAGGTGAGGGGGACAGAGAGGATTGGTGCACCTGCTTGCCTGTGTGATGTTTGCCAGATCCCCGTCCTCAGCTTTCTTAATGAATCAGGTGACTGCGGTAGTAGTTGGGCCCATTGGCTCTATCTGTAGGCCAACCATATGGAGTAGCTATTACATTTTCAAAACTGATGCGGGAACTGCTTGGCAGGGGTCAACAGTCCCAGAGAGCGTGCTTTAGCGCTACTGTACTTAAAACGCTCAAGGGCAGAATCAGCTTTTTTGGCAAAAAGGCATGAACAATCAAAGGGCATCCTATTAGGAGCATCCTGGTCCTGGCTCGGTGCAGTTTGTTGATGACCTCTGGAATCAGGGGAATGGGAGTAAACGCGTACAGAAATGTCCTGGACCAGTTTATCAAAAGGGCATTCCCCTTCGTTCCTGGTCAGTAGAACCTGGATGCAAACTCTGGACATTTTTTGTTGTTTTCGTCTGCTAACAGGTCTATCTGCGTATGCCCCCATCTTCAGAAATTGTCTCTTACAAATGTTGTCGTTCAGAATCCAGTCGTGCGGTTCTGTGAAGTGGTGGCTTAGAGTCCGCTTGCGTGTTCTAGACTCCTGGCAAGTGTATTGCTGAGATTGAAAGCCCCTAGCTAGGAGCCAGTGGCATATTGCTTGCACTTCCAGGGATAGAGGGCGGGAGTGAATTCCCCTCTGTTTGTTCAAATAGTGCATTGTGGTTGTGTTTTCTATTTGTACAAGGAGTGTGCTGGTTTGAATGGATGGGTTAAAAGACTTGAGGGCTAGATGGACTCCCTGCAGCTCCAGCATGCTGATATGGTATTTTTGCTCCTTGGTCTACCACAGGCCTTGCGCCTGTAGGGTACCCATATGAGCAACTCATCCCTGGAGAGAGGCACCCGTTATGAGAGTCTGAGTTGGAGTGCTCTGGTGAAAAGGAACACTAATCCGTAGATTATGTCGATGAGACCACCATAGTAGGGATTCTTTTGTGGCCTGAGATAGGGTGAGCTTGTTGTCCCAATGATCCGTGACTTGGTTCCACTGATCTTCCAGATTCTTTTGCAATGGTCTCATGTGCAATCTGGCATTGGGAACCAGAAAAGTGCACCATCTGTCTGTCTGATGGGTATTGCAGAAGTCTGGCACACTTCTGACCGACTGATGACATTCTCTCCTCCGAAGGATGCACTTTTGTGTTTGGGGTCGCAGCTATATAGTGTAGCCTTTGAGTTGGAATTTGCATTGACTTCTCAAAGTTGATGTGGAGACCCAGAGATTGAAGTGTCTCGATGCGGATGTGGTAGTGTTCCTTTGCTTGCTCTGGAGAGGAGCTTTTTACCAGTCAGCTGTCTAAGTATGTGTAGACGAATATTCTCTTCTTTCGTAAGGCTGCTGCTACAATGGCCACGCACTTCATGAATGTTCGTAGGGCTGATTTCAGGCCGAAGGGTAAAACAGTGTACTGGTAATGTGTGGATGCCACTTTGAAACGCAGGAACTTTCGATGTTTCCTGACTATTGGTATGTGCAAGTAATCATCCCATATATCAATGGAACACATCAAATCCCCTTGGTGGAGTTGGGGGTATATCTGGTGGAGAGCCAACATTCTGAATTTTTCTTTGTGGATGTATTTGTTTAGCAGACGTAAGTCCAGAATGGGTCTGAAGCACAAGTTACTACTTGTGTAACGATATATCTGTAAGAGACATTAGTTAGTGATAGATTCCTTACCTTAGAATATCCCCAGGCGTCAGACTGGATCTGGAAAGTTTCGCTTAGCAGTACCCCTGCGCGTCAGTAGGTGGCGTCGTGCAGCATCATAAGCGTCGAGATGACGCCACGGAGCCACGGAGAGTACTTTGGCGCCACCCATGCGTGCTGACGTCAGTTCTGCAAACGACTTTCCGCGCCGAAACGCAGAGCCATGCAAGATACTGACCATTGGTGCAGAAAACTAGGGCCCTAAGAGGGATGACCTTAACCCTAGTAACCAGTTCGCAGAACGGGGAGGATGGGTGGGGCGGTAAGGAATCTATCACTAACTAATGTCTCTTACAGATACATCGTTACACGAGTAGTAACTTGTGCATCTGAAAGAGACACGTTAGTGAAAGATTCCTTCCCTTAGAATAGATACCCCAGCAATACCAACCCCGGTGGTGGGTCTGCGAACAAATTACACCAGAAAGTCATGGAGAACAGACCGGCCAAAGAAGCCGTCTCTCCTGACTTGACTGTCAAGGCAGTAATTCTTGGTAAATGTGTGCAGCGAGGCCCACGTAGCTGCCTGACAAATATCCTGCAAGGGGACACCCCGTTCCAAGGCAGTAGTGGCTGCAGTTGCCATGGTCGAATGGGCACGCAGTCCCACAGGAGGCTCCTTCTTGGCCAAGGAGTAACATGCTTTGATGCACAGAACGACCCACTGGGAGATGGTTCGTTTGTACACCGCCCGACCTCTTTTGGAGCCCACGTAGCCAACAAAGAGCTGATCATCCACCCGGAACTGCTGTGTACGCTGCAGATAGAACGCGAGCACACGTTTTGGGTCCAGATGGTGGAGCCGCTCCTCTTCCCTTGAAGGATGCGGAAAAAAGGTGGGCAAAGTGATGGTCTGCCCGATGTGGAAGGGCGTGACAACCTTTGGCAAGAAAGAAGGACGTGTCCTCAGAACCACCTTGTCCGGATGAACAGAAAGGAAAGGGGGTGTGGAAGAAAGAGCCTGGAGCTCACTCACTCTCCTGGCAAAGGTGATAGCTACCAGGAAAGCTGTCTTGAGAGTAAGAAGACGTAAGGGACAGTTATGAAGGGGCTCAAAGGGAGCGCACATCAGAAAAGTCAAGACAAGATTCAAGTCCCACTGAGGCATTATGAAGGGCACAGGTGGGAACGTAAGCGTAATGACCTTAAGAAAACGGTTAACAACCGGGGACTTAAAAAGAGAAGGTTGATCTGGTAGCCGTAGAAAGGCAGAGATGGCCGAAAGATAACCGTTAACAGTGCCCAGAGCAGAGCCCTGCTGGGCCAACGAGAGAAGGAATAGAAGAACCTCAGAAAGAGGGGCAGAAAGGGGATCCCCAGTCTTAGCTGTGCACCATACCACAAATCAGTTCAACCTACAGGCGTACACTGTTTTAGTGGAGGGACGCCTGGCTGCCAGGACGACATCACAGACAGCGGGAGGAAGATCGAAAGGTGCCAACTGTCGCCGCTCAATCTCCAAGCATGGAGGTGGAGGCTGGACAGGTTCGGGTGGAGGACCGTCCCCTGCTGCTGCGACAGAAGATCCTCCCGAAGAGGCAGACAGATCGGGGGATCGATGCTCATATCGAGTAGCTCGGAATACCGTACTCTTCGAGCCCAGTCCGGAGCCACAAGAATGACTTGAGCCCAGTCGCGCCTGATCTTCTACAGCACTCTGGGCAGAAGTGGTATAGGCGGAAAGGCGTACAACAGACCGCAGCTCCACTCGAGACGAAAAGCGTCTCCGAGCGAGTGCCTGTGAGAAAGTGGCTCTGTATATACTGTTCCTTAATAGGTACAGAGTGTACAGAGTCCCCAGTCCACAAGGGTTTGACAGAGGCTAAAGTTAGATATAACCTTACTCTCTAAAGTGGTTGCTTGGTCGAGCAGTAAGGCAGTATCAGAGGACAGTGTAAAGCATTTGTTGTACACACTCAGTCAGCAAATGGTCTCACACACTCAATAACTGAACTCTAGGCCAATGGTTTATATATAAAAAAAATATATGCTTGTTTTATTTTAGAACCAACAATTGGATTTAGAATATACTTTCTCAGAATGAGATGTTTTATATAAATACTTTTGCAATATGCAATTGACTTTTGTAAACAGTTACAAGTGGTTGCAATAGGCAACTCTATTTTAAACACAACAATGCATTGAGCTCAATGGAAATTTCAAGTTATTTGCAACAGATTACTTTTAGGATTACTTTTGGAATTCCAGGACTGGATCCTAGATTCAGTCCTGGGTCAGTACTTAGAATCAAGTGATGAAAGTCAACTCAATTACTGTAATGATTTTTAAACAATATTTAGCTATTTTAAAAGTTGACACTTAGAAAATATTTCAAAGAAAACAGTCAATGATTCCCTATGGAAGAAAATTCAAGTTGCAGGTACAGTATGTTCTCGTTACTTTTGTAATCCAGTACTGGGTGCCTAGACTCAGTACTGGGACCTTTATCCAAAACAAGTAAGTAATTACGTTTTCAGATATTATACGATTTTTAAAGAATAATTAAAGATTGCAGAAATTGACACTTCAATGATTTCCTATGGAAGAAAATTGGGTCACGGGTAAGTACAGTTATAAGTATTTTTCAGAGTCAGTGCTGGGCACCAAGATCCAGCACTGGGAGCTCACCTAAGAGCAGGTGAGTAATTTCGTTTTCGTTACTCGGCTGATTTTTGGTGAATATTTTAAGATTTGAAAAGTCCACACTTAGAAGAAATTTCAGGAAAAAGCCAGTCAATGTTACCCTATGAGGAAAATAGAGTTATCGGATTAAGGGTAAGTACTCGACTGGCAGAGTTGAGGTTCTGGGCATAGACTCAGGGGTCCCCCAGGGTCAGGTAGGTACAGTTTGTTCACCCTCAGCGACTC
Source organism: Triturus cristatus (assembly GCF_964204655.1). NCBI lineage: Eukaryota > Metazoa > Chordata > Amphibia > Caudata > Salamandridae > Triturus > Triturus cristatus. The sequence goes on along the minus strand of NC_140592.1, from coordinate 854,068,380 downwards.
TGGGGCGGCCGGGTGCAGAGAGAGTTAGGCTCAATGTTATCCTATGAGGGATAGGGGGGCCTTGGTTGGTGGCTGCTGACTGGCAAGCCACGCGGCTGTGGGAGCTGGGCTCCTGGTCACTTATTCAGGGCAAGTGGGGAAGTAGGTAGGTGTAGAGGTTTCACTGCCAGGGCCACTCAGGCGGCTGGGTGCAGGGTGCTTTTGAGCCTTCGGGCGCTCAATTGATTTCAATGGGAAATCTCCGGTTTAGAAAAAGACTGCAAGCTCGGGGATGAGGATTCTTCAGGTGCCACCACCACTTCGAGAGGTAAGTTGGGTAGTTGGAGGATAAATAGGTACCCCGGGATTGGGCACAGGGGGCTGTGGGGCGCCGCGTGCAGGGGTGCCTTTTGGTGTCGGGAAATCTTACCCTCTGTTGATCGCGGTAGGGGGGCACCTTGTTCTGAGGCTGCAGGCTTCTTCAGGAGTGTCGAGGGAGGTCCTTGGGTGTTGGACTCGGGGTCACAGTCGCCGTGGGGTCGTCCTCGTGGTCTTTGTTCACTCCGGCACTGGCCAGGCTTGGCTGGTGCAGAGTGTGCTGGGTTCGCGGTTCCGGGCTGCTGCCAGGGATTAGAGATAGGTTTTGAGTAGAGCCTCTACTCATGGGAGTCCCAGGGGCTTAGAGCCAAAAGGTAGCCATGTCCTCCGGGGTTTGTGAGGTTGCTGGCCACAAGAGATGCCGGGTTGGAGCAGGAGCAGGTTCGAGGGTCGACAGGCCGGTAGGGCTGAGGCCAAAGCAGTTGGTGTCTTCCTCTTCTTAGCAGCTGCAGGGCAGGTCTTCTTTCTTCTTGCTCTTCTTTGTAGTTTGGAATCTGGGGAAGGAAGGTTCAGGGTGCCCCTAAATACTAGATTTAGGGGTGTTACAGGTAGGTGAAGGGCAGGGACCAACGGGTCCCTGTCCTGGGGTGGGTACACCCCCTATCCTGCCTCTCTCCTGTGGGAGGGGGGCAGTAGCATAGTCCTGATAGGGTAGGGCTTCCCATCTTCAAGATGGCGAGAGCCCGGAGATGTGCTTCACCTCGCCTCCCCCACCTGAGGGGTGGGGTTGGCAGGCTGGCACATCCCCTGTCCTTATTTGGGGTTTCCGGCCAAAGCTTCCCGCCAGAGTGGGGGGTTGCAGTGGCCTGGGGAAGCTCACAGAGGTGGCATGCCTTTGAAGCTTCCCCCTGCCCATCCTGGGGGAGGAGATTTAGCACCTCGCCCAGGATGTGCATTGTTGCAGGCCCAGGAGAGCAGGGGCTCTCCCACCCAGGGGTCCAGCAACATGTCTGCTGTGTGGCAGCCTAGGCAGCCTCAGAACAGATGTGGATTGTAGGTTAGGTTTAAGGGGGCATCTCTAAGATGCCCTCTGTGGTGCTTGGTACATTAAATCTCACACTGGCATCAGTGTGGGTTTAATGTGCTGAGAAGTTTGATACCAAACTTCTCAGTCTTCAGTGTTGCCATTATGGTGCTGTGGAGTTCGTGTTTGACGAGCTCTCAGCACCATGTACTCCTAAATGGCAGCACTGCACTTACAGTGCTCAGGAATGGACCTGGCTACTGTAGGGGCACAGGGCTCCTGTGCCCACACCATTGGCATAAGGCACCCAGCTAGAGGGGTGGCTGATGTATGCCATGGCAGTGTAGGTGATGGGCATGGCACACAGGGATGTGTGTCATGTCGACTTTGTTTTTGTCTTGCACCCAAACACTCAGCCTGCAAAGGCAGTGTGTGTGTGTAAGGGTACAGGGCCTCTAAGGGTGGCACAATGAGTGCTGCAGCCCTTACAGGCCTTCCCTGGTCACAAGGCCCTGGGTACCTAGGGTACCATTTACCAGGGGCTGACCTGTGGCCAGGGTTTGCCAATTTGGGTTTTGTTTGCTTTAGGGAAGGAACATAGGCCCTGGGCACCTGATTGGCAGGAGTCCAGGGCACACTCAGTCAATGTACATTCAGCAATTCAGCAAAAAGTGGGGGCATACCATGCAAGAAAGATGGCACTTTCTCACAGTGCCGCCTTGGAAATTCCAACGCGCAGAACTGATGACATTGCGAGTTCTCTTCGGTGGCGAATAGATCTAACCAAGGCTTTCCCCATCGCAGAAAGAGACCTTGCGCCATGTCCAAGTTCAGACGCCACTCGTGATCCACCATGCACCGGCGGCTGAGTTCGTCCGCCCTGGTGTCAGAGAACCTGCCAGGTGTTGAACCACCAAGGTAATGCCTTGATGTCCCAGCCACGTCCAGAGGTGCAGAGCCTCCTGACATAGGGTCCAGGACCCCACCACGCCCTGTTTGTTGCAATACCACATGGCGGTGGTGTTGTCCGTGAACACCTGCACTACACTTCCCCGGACAGAGGGAAGGAATGCCTTCAGTGCAAGCCGGATCGCCTGAAGCTCCAGAAGGTTGATATGGAGCCGGGAGACCAAAGGCCTCTGATCTCCGCCTCTCCCATGTGGCCTCCCCAACCCAGGAGGGACGCATCCGGCACTACTGTGTGCTCCGGTTGTGGAAGGGAGAGGGATCTGCCACGGACCCAATCACGATTTGTGAGCCACCACTGCAATTGCCATGCAGTGCCCTCCGAGATCTGGACACGATCGGACAGGTCGCCCTGATGATGCGCCCACTGCGGAGCCCGCATATGCCATCTGGCATGCGGCACCAGCAGGATGCAGGAAGCCATCAGGCCCAGCAGCCGGAGGGTCATCCTGACTGAAACCCGGGAAAGAGACTGAAAGAGCGGAATCATAGCCTGAATATCCCGGACTCGCTATTCGGGAGGATAAACCCGAAACAGCGTCGAATCCAGAACCGCTCGGATGAAAGGGAGCTTCTGAGAGGGACTCAGGTGCAACTTCGGCACATTGATGGAGAACCCCAGCAGATGCAGGAGGTCGGCCATAGTCTGGAGGTGGGAGACAACTGACTGGGGCGAACCCGCCTTCAACAGCCAGTCGTCGAGGTAGGGGGAAGACTGACACCCCAGACCTGCGCAGATAAGCTGCGACCACCGCCATCACTTTCGTGAACACCCGAGGGGCTCTGGTAAGGCCGAAGGAGTGCACAGCAAACTGAAAATGCTCCTGGCCCACCATGAACCGCAGGTAACACTGGTGGCCCGGCAGGACAGGGATGTGAAAATAAGCGTCCTGCAAGTCCAAAGCTACCATCCAGTCTCCAGGGTCCATGGCAGTCAGGACCTGAGCCAGAGTGAGCATCTTGAACTTCTCCTTCCGGTGGAAGCGATTGACGTCCCGGAGGTCCAAGATGGGGCGCAAGCCCCTCTTGTGGACCAGAAAGTAGTGAGAACAACAACCACATCCTACTTCTGGCCCAGGAACGCGCTCGATGGCCCCCTTGGCCAGGAGGACCGAGACTTCCTGATGGAGAAGAGCCAAACGATCCCCCGACATGCGGTGGTACCGCGGTGGCATGGCTGGAGGGGAGAACAGAAAGGGGAGCGAGTAACCTTGGCAGATTATCTGCAGCACCCACTTGTCCGACGTGATCTTGCGCCAGTGGTGGAGCTGGAGGTGAACCCTGCCACCCATTGGTGTGGGGTGCCCCCTGAAGCCCTGATTAGGAAGGTTTTGAGGTGGAAGCAGCAGAGGTGGAAGTGGACTGACCCCCACGCAGGTTACCAGACCCACCCCTGCGGAACCCACGTCTGTGGCCTCGCTAAGGCTGGTTCTGCACAGGCTTGCTAGAAGAGCGCGCCTGGGTACCCCTGCCCTGGCCACGAGAGGAACGAAACCCCGCCGTGGCAGGGTTTTTCGAGGAAAGACCCAAAGACTTGGCCGTGGCACGAGAGTCTTTAAAGCGCTCCAGGGCATTGTCAGCCTTATCACCAAAGAGGCGGGAGCCATCGAAGGGCATGTCCAAGGGGCTTGAGGATGACCTATGATGTAAAGTCTCAAAAATGACCGAAGAGGTTGTAGGTGGTGCAGAAACGTCAATGTTAAGCTCGGCAGCTTCTCTCACTAATACCTCCTTGAAGGTATTAAGATCGTCTACTGGGGATATTCTCACTGGTGGAGTAGCCCTAGGGGTTGGAGAATAATCCCTCTTTGATGACTGGGTAGACGTAGACTATGTAGGAGATCTGTGTTTGTGGTGGCATGATCTAGGCCTTTGAGGTGTTCAGACAGGTGTAGTAGCTCTTGGTCTGTCCTTGCGGTGAGACCTACTCCGTGACCTGGGTCTATCCCTAGGAATGGCATCTCTAGGTAACCCGGATCGTGATCGGGCAGAGCGGTAGCATCTACCAAACAAGCTAGAGGAGCCTTGGCTCGAAAAGGTGGTGTCCTTGGAGGAGACCGAGAAGGTGAGTATGTTCGCCAATACTGCGAATCTGGGCTCCGTGGAATGGGCCATTTGTGAACACTTTCTAGCCACCTTTGGGAGAGGTGAATATAAGTGTGTGAAGTCTCAGATAGATGGCTAGCTGTTTGTACTTGCCTAGAAGAGTGCAAGGAGGCTCAGGAGGGGGTTGTCGGAGCCCTTCCCGTAGACCGTTTGGTTGTCGAATTTGAAGGTGAGGAACGACGTTGACCGGCCCACCACCGGTGATGAAGACTGTCTGGAAGATGTGCACCTGGACGTCGGATGGCATCTGGTTGTTGCCAATATAGAAGTGTGCCTCAACATCGAATGTTGCTTGGCTGACATTGACGGAGATGGTGTATGTCTCGATGTTGTATGTCACCCAGTTGACGTCAATGGAGGAGGCGTATGTCCCAACGTCAAATGTCACCCGGTTGATGTCGATTGTGGAAGTGTATGTTGTGACGTTGAATGTCGCCTGTGTGACGTTGACCGTGGAGATGTATGTCTTGATGTCAAACTTCACCTAGTTGAAGTCGACTGAGGTGTATGCCTCGACGTTGAGCCCCGCCCTGGTTACATTGGTGGTGTATGTCTCGATTTCGAATGCCGCCTGGTTGATGTTGAAGGAGCTGTGGTGTGTCTAGACATCGAACGTCGCCTGGTTTATGCAGACAGACGAAAGGTGTCTGGTTGCCATCAGTGGAAGATGTTGTTGCGACATCCAATGGTGATAAGACCCACTCGTCGTCGAGTGGTGGAGCGGCGACGAAGACCTGCGCTGTCCGCTCGATAGCATGGACTTCGACTTATGTGTCGTGGTGGATGGCAATCTTTTAGGTGAGTCTCTACTTCAGTGCCTCATGGGCATCTTCAACGTTGAGCCAGACGCCGATGGAGAACAAAAAGGTACTTTTTTACCTCTGGAAGTGGATCATGTCCTTTTTCTCACGTCTGGTACGGGTTCTGCCTCTGGTAGCCTTATGAAGAGAGGCTGAAGGATATCCTTCTGTTGAAGTTTTCTTTCTTGAAGCCCATGAAGGTGGATTTTTTTTCTGTCTTTTAGAGTTCGCCTAGAAAGCTTCTGGATATGGAGACAAGACTCAATCAGATGGGTAGCAGGCAGATATAATATGCAGACTGAATGAGTGTCTGTCTTCGCCTTCTTGTGCAACTCGTTTGTGACTCGCAAGGCGCGGGTCACAAATTTTGGATGATTTCAGAAACGTGCTACCGGAACGGAGCATATACGAGTGCATGCACGCCAACCATGAAAAAAGGATTGAGCAAATTAAACAAGGGTGTGCTTCAGATATGTTCGCCTTCTTTTTGCCACAGGCAGGGCACTTGAGAAATAGAGAAGGCATTTTTGACAGAAAAAAATATCTGTCAGGAAAACGCTATTCCTCACTCAAGAAGTGCTGAAAAACTAGTTTGTGAAGAGATTTTTGACAAAAGTAAAAAACTGAGGGATCTCTGTACTTAAGGGTACTTGCTGAAGGAGCCGTAAAAAAAACTGACCCGTCATCCTTTTTTTTAAAAACATCTTTTCATTGGTATTTTGTCTTATGCATCTTTTCACAAACAGAAAACATTGATATCTTGTCAGTTCTCTTGCAGACATGATATACAACAATACGTACTTTACAACATGCAATTATATCACAATTTGCTATCTTTATGGTTCTATGCAACAGTATTCCATGTCTTATTGTCCATATATGCCATGATGGGTTACTTTGTGGAGAAGTATCAGATTAAATTCTTCTGGTGCTTGCCAAGCCCCTCCTTGTTTTATCCACATGAGCATTTTAGACACCTAATAAAGCATTACCTTGTAGCTTTCTCTTCTCATTTAGGTACATACCTCATTTCTACTAACTTTACTTAACTATAAGGGGGGGGGGGCTAAGGAAGGGAGGGTCAGCTAGTGAGGAAGTGATACGAAGAGGGAGTTATAACCAAACATCTTGCTCCTAGTCACGCAGTAAAGAGCAATGGGGTTATGAAAGGCTTCCTGCATTTCCCAGTTCACAGCGGGTTATATATGCTATGGCGTGAGTAGTCTCTGAAGAGGTTAAGTGTATCCTGTGTGGTGGGTATTATCTAACCTCTCAGAGTGACGGACAATGGGGAAGGCTGTGGCGGAACTGCCAGACAGCAACCTAAATAGCTCGGAAGAGCAAAGGATAATGGGATGCAAGACAACCCAAAAATGCCATAAAGGTGCTACACCATACCCGTATAAGCATGAGAGGTAGAAACGGCACCAGCCATATACCAGAACAAAAGAAAGAGAGAGGAAGAAGGACCACTCTCAGCATAATGGCGCACTAGGTGAACACCGACCAAAGGTTGAGAAGAAACATGAAGAGATGCCACCAGTGCCTACCAGGCAAGCCCACGAAAGGAAGGCCGGAGAGGCTACAGCCAAGAACCAAAGGTCAAGAGAGAGAAATTAGCAATGTTTTTAAAATTGCAGGCGGAGACAAGAAACATGCCAAGTGCACACCCAGCCCCAAAAAGGGGGAACAGGTGCAAACAGTAACAACCTGAGGCACGCTGATGCAGGCCACCACAGAAACAAGCACAGAGCAAATGGCTACAGAGACCATAAGGCGGCATAGCTAAAATAAGCATAAGGCTGCTCGACCAGGCAGCGGTAAAAGCAAGGCAGTGTGTAGACCTAGGACAACTGACATTAGAAGAGCCGTCCTGCATGCCCAGCTGATATATAGGATGAACTTAAAGAAGAAGGCACAGCCGACAGCCGAAGGAAAGTGCAGCAAAGGCACCAAAGTACTAAGGCGTAGAAACTGAGGAATACTTGCAGAATTTCAGACCACACCCTCCGACTGGAAGGAAAGTAACCCTTGTCCAGAAGAGAGAATCGTTCAGTAACTGAACACGAAGAAGGGAGCAGTGTAACACCAGGGAACCATCCCAGTAAGCGGAACGCAAAAAGGGGCCTTATTGGTAATGCTGCATGCATCACTGAAAAGCTCCCTGAACCTGGAGACTTCGGACTAGACCTTGCAGCCTCGAAGAGAGGTGAAGAGCTAGCCATGACTATGCAAGATGGTTGTAGGGGAACACACCTGGTGCCGTAATGGCAGACGGAAGCTGCCTCTAAAGCGTGATGAACACCCCGAAAACCTCCGAAGGAGGAGAATGAAGCAAATAAGCAAAATGACCAAACACGTATAGAAGTTGACTGCAAGACACAACATTGAGCACCGTACAACGGCAGATAATAGCATCAGAGGACGCCTAGAGGCCAAAGGACTCATAGGCCCAGTTGACATAAACAGAGCTATATTATAGCAAACAAGTACCCCACACGGAGTATGCACACTCCAACAACGGGGAACACATTTATTAGGGCAAGCCACAGTCAGAGGAACAATCCGTGAAACACAGCCACAGTAGGTTAACCGCCAGTTTAAAACGCACAATGCATCCCAAGGATGCTAAATGAAAGGGTAATCACCTCCGACCATGCAAAAAGAAGACTTGAGGCTTACATCAGCCTAAAACGCATAACGCATCAAAAAGATGCTAAATGAAAAGGTACCACCCCAGAACAAACGCCTGAGGAACACAGGTCTAAGGGAAGTAAGGGGGGGGGGGGGAAGAAAGCCCGCAAGGAGGCGCTGAACAGCCGAGTCGGCGTGTGCATCAAACAAAATATTACCCCATCAAAGGATAAATCAACGACACTCTCCCGGATATTTCCGGGAAGACGCTATCCCGTAACCAAGCATGTTGCCACAAGGCGACTGAACCAGCCATAACCCGGCCTAAGGAATCCGCAGTATCCAAGGCGGAGCGGATCGTAAACTCAGCAAGGTCACAGCCATCCCGGAGAAGATGAAGTAGATCAACACAAGTGCCTTCAGTGCTGGTTGAAAGCAAAGACTCAGAGATAGCCCGAGCCAGAACACACACTGTATTTAGTGACCTTAGTGCAGCTCTAGTGGAGGTAAAGATGTTCCGACCCCATGACTCAAGTCATCTGGATTCCCGGGAGGGAGGAAGCAATAGCCGGGGCAAGGAAGGTAAGCAGTTTGCAAGACAAACCCCTGCATGTCGGGATGCCCAAATAAGCAGACCGGATCATGTGGAGCAGGACGGTGGCAGTACAAGACCGAACGAGCCAACGGGTCACCGGAAGCTGGCCGAAACCAGGTACCCAAAAGGGCATCATAAAGAGAAGCTTCAAAGGGTAAAAGCGGCTCCACATTCCCTGATTCACGGTGAAGGACATCAAGTAAAGGGTCCACAGGCAAGGGCGCTGAAGGCGGGTGCATGTTCAAAAGCCGAGTGGCCAAAGACATCACTCTGAGAAAAGCTGCACCAGCCTCGGTAGACGTCCGAGGAGGGGATAGTAGCTCATCAGTAGGAGAGGGCTGTAAGCTAACCCTCCCAAGACAGTGAGGGTGTGACCAATGCCCAACTGAGGGGAGTCCCATTGACGAATGGGGGTCCTGATGAGGCTCTTGAGGAGGCGAGGAGCCTGTCGGGTGCTCTTGAGGAGGTTGGATCCACATACTCTAAGGGAGGCACAGGCAAGAATACATCCGGCGTCGCCGGGTGTAAGGACGACGCCAAACTCTCTCCGGACGCTTGCGGAGAAGAGTCAACAACACGACATCGATGTGGCGCCGAAACTACTTTAGTAGGCGCCGATCGAGCTTTGTCCAGCGCCGACTCGACTCCATCCGGCGTCGAGTCGGCTCGGTCCGGCGCCGAATCCATGATAAGCTCCCCTTCTGAAGAATGAGAAGGGGGGCAAGCCTCTGGCGCTGCCCCGGCGCCGACTCAGCCTCAACCAGAACCGGCTCCGAAGGAAGAAGCGGAGGCAGAGCCAGGGCGGTGACAAGCCCTACTTCCGAAGAAGGAGAAGGCCTAGGAGCCGGGGAGGCAAGCCTCCGGCCCCATAGCAGCACCGCCTCAGCCAGAACAGGCTCCGACTCTGGAGAAAGAAGCAGAGGCAGAGTCGGGGAGGCAAGTTCCGGTGCCGACCCCGGCTCTGGACAGGCGTCCGCCTGCCCAGAAGGCCGAGGCGTGCACAAAGCGAGGCTTTGAGCACCAGCAACCACCTGCGACACCACAGGGAGCCCCACGGGACTATGCGGCGCAGCAGTGGTGCAATGGGTCGCACAGGTGGGCCCAATCGGACCGCACCCGGACGACTCCATATGGTTCGTAGAGGGAGACCCAGCCGGGCCGCGCCCTGGCGATACTACATATCCGACATCCCTGGAGGGCAAGGGCTCATTTGACGCCGGGGCGTTCCCACCAGCGAGTCCGTCAAAGACCCCACAGCTAGCGGAGGTCCCGAGGACGCCCCAGGGACGGGAAAGGACACAAGGGAGGCCTGCAAAGCTGTGGCATAAGCCTCCATTTGGGGCCGAGTTGCCCCCGCACCCGGATAGGGCGGATAGAGGGGGGATGACTGTCGGGGGCGCACGTCCGGAATGTTCCGAGAGCCAGTGCCCCTGACAACAGATGAAGGTGAGGTTGAGGACCTCGGCGACAAGCACCGCAACTTACCGAGAAGTGGCGAACGACTGGCCCGGGCCCCAGAGGGCGAACGACGGCGGAACTGCGTTGAAGAGGCCGTGGGACGAGACTACTCCAACCGGGACAGCCGTGCCAAAAGGAGCTTCATCCGGCTCTCCCTCCGGGATTTCCGCTTGAGGTGTTGGCAGGCGTCGCAGTCAGTGGAGTCGTGGTGCTCAACCAGACACCACATGCAAATAAGAGGCGGGTCCGTCGCGGACATTTGCCGCGAACAGGAAGTACAAGATTTAAAGCCCGAGGGCATCGCACACTGTTCCAGACGCGAAGCATCGAAATAGGGGCCTGAAAACAGGCCAGAGGAACCGCTCACTCTGGATCCGCATTGCACGCAGAAAAGAAGGAAACCGACGTCGGCACGCCGGGAGGGACTTATATGACCTCGCTGACGTCACGTACGTGGACGTCAGGGTGGGCTTGTGCGGCGCCGTCCCACGGCGCAAAGAGGTGCTGCAAAAAAAAAATTCCGGATCCAGTCTGATGTCAGGGGATATTCTAAGTTAAGGCATCTGCGGCTATATGTTTCTATCAGATAGGGTGGGTAGGCTGGCGGCGACGTCGGAGGTTCCGCCGGAGTGGCACCAACCACACCCTCAGCCACGTTGCGCGACGGGAAGTCGAGGAGCGACAACACTTCTTCGACTTCTTTTTGGAATGCTTCGACTTACCTGACCTACAGTGCAAAGACTTAGATCCAAAAGAACGGTGGTGACGGCTCCGCGACCGGTCCCTCGACCTCCCACGGAACCGGGACCTTGAGCGGCGCGGAACTAACAGCCAGACTTCCAGCAACTTTCGGGACCACTCCCGCAAAGTTTTTGGTGCCATAGCCCTGCAGTCAGAGCACGACTTGGAGTCGTGGTCGTGCCCCAGGCAGAAGAGACACACGCGGTGTGGGTCAGTTACCAACATCATGCGGTGACAGTCTCCACAGTTCTTGAAGCAGGGCATCCCTACGACACCAGGAGTCAATCGATTAAATTGAGCCAAAAGGCCTCGAAAAAACTCAGTCAAAAAATAACGGGGGATACTTGCTCTTCCCGGATCTGCGCAAGCTGGCACGGAAAAAGAAAGAACTGACGTCAGCATGTGTTGCCTCGTCTAAGTAGCTCCAGCGTCGTCATCTCAGCGCCGACAACGCCAACAACTATCGCAGAGCCGCACAACGACACCTACCGACGCGCAGGGGTAATGCTGACAAAAACTTTCTGGATCCTACTTGCTTGATATATTCTTTTTCTTGTTTTGCCCTTAGTTGTCACGCCAATAAGGTGCCTATCTTGTTGCTGCTTTCATATCCTCAAGCCTGAAGCCTTAGAATGGATTTCTCTGCTCTATTGGTATATATGGCCTTTAGTTTACCTTTTAGGGAAGTGACTGTGCAGTGAGTTTGGATCGATGGCAACTCTTGGTGGATTTTCCCCGCCGTTTGTAGTTCCTTTTTCAGTAGTAGCCTCTCCCCCTTCTGCTGGTTTCTAAGCGTGGTGGCTAATTCTATGCATTTGCCCCTAATAACTGCCTTAAAGGTGTCCTAGTTGTTGGCATAAGATGTGAGGTCAGGGTCGTTGTTTTTAAAATATTCCGTGATTGCAGTCCGTAGTTCACCTCTAAGGAGTCTATCCCTGCTGAGAAAATTGGGAAAATACCATCTCCTGTGTTTTGAACGCGGGACTGACCAATTTCTTATCTCCAGAGGGGCATGATCTAATAGGCAGATCGGGTGGAACCTTGCATCTGCGACTGTGAAGAGAAGGGATTGGCTGAGAAAAATGTGGTCTATTCTAGAGTAGGTTCTATGGGAATGAGAAAAAAAGGAGTAATCCCTCGACGTACGGTAGGCTTCCGTCCAAGCGTCCAGTAGTCCCAGGCGCTGAAGAGAGGTTTTGAGAGCCCTACTGAATGTCCCTCCCGCTGCCCTATGGGGATGGGTCGTGTCTAGTGCTGGATCCCATACGAGGTTAAAATCCCCCAGCAGTAGTATATCTCCTGAGGCAAACCCCTCTAGTGTAGTTAAAAAAGCCTCCATAAAGTCCAATTGCCCGGTGTTAGGTGCATATATCGTGGCAATGGTGCAGGCTCGACCCCTGATCTCCCCTTGTACCATTAGAAAAACACCCTGTCGCATCTGATTTAGCAGCTTGGTGGTTAAAGGAGATCGAGGAATGAAAGAGAAGAGCCACTCCATTTTGCTTCACGGGGGCCAAGGATCGAAAGATCTGGGGGTACCGTTTGTGTTTCAATCTAATGTCTTCACTTTTCTTGAGATGGGTTTCCTGCAGGGCGGCTATCAGAATCTGGTGATTCTGGTTAATTCCCCCAACACTCTCTTGTTGGGGGAATTAAGCCCCCGTACATTCCAGGAGAGGCAATTAACTGCCATGTTTTAGTGTGTTGACCCCTCCCCCTTCGTAGCTTCCTTTCCGACCTCCCCTTCCCACCCCCTTCCCCACTCCCAGCCCTGCCAGAATCATCAATGTTAAGAACACCATGATACTCAACTTAGAAAACAGGTAAAAACAAGAACTGTGAGTTGTGGGGACTTCCATTCCAGAGGAAGGCCACACTATGTCCAACTCTAGGCGCGAGCCTACTTCCGCTCCCAGAAACCCCTATTACCAAGTTGCTAGGGTAATGACGAGTTTACTTCTGTAATTGTTTTGATTACCCTCCCACCCACTCTTTGACGGGAACAAAGGACGCAAAATGTCTTACAGAATGTTAGTCTCGGCTCTTGATGTGTCTGTAGGGGAGCACTTACCCTTCGTTCCTCCTCCTATAACTCCCAATACCTTGACTTCTAGAACCGGCTAGCTTTGGGAGATCTACCTGTGCAGGACCAGGTCAGAGATCCCGGACTCACCCACCCTCAGTCCGGTACTTTTTTACTCCCATGACCAGTCGTCCGCCATGGGCCGCCGGCTGCTCCCCTTCATCATTCTTTGATACGGACGCTCGTTGGGGGGGGGGGGGGGGGGGGGGCAGGAGATTGTCTGATTCCCAGAAGATCTGCCGCTTTCTTAGTCTCTGTGCACTGTAGCCGTTTATTGTCCATTTGGAAGGCGATACCAAGGGGGTAGGTCCACCGGTACTTTATTTGTAGTTCTCACAGGACTTCTGTAATTGGCCGTTGCTTCTGCCGTCTCGCCAGGGGGGCCTGCGCCACATCTTGAAACAGCAAGCATGTGGCGTTTTGAAAGGTTATTTTGCTGATCCTCTCACCTTTTGGAGCACCAATTCTTTCATTTTGAAGGAGCTGAATTTCGCTAGTACGTCTCTTGGCCTCCTGTCGCTTCCGGGCAGCTTTGGCCCACTCTATGAACCAGCTCCAGAGGCACCTCTGGGCTTCCCTCCCTGAGGACTGTGGAGAAGAGTCTAACCATGAACGACTCCAGGTCAGGACCCTCGCAGCCTTCTTCCAGGCCTCTGACCCTTATGTTGTCTTGTCTGGAGAGATTCTCCAAACCTTCGTGCTTAAGGGCAGATGCCCTTAGCTGGTCTTGAGGCTCCACCGTGCACTCCTGCAGTGGCCTCAGGCGTTTTTCTAACTCTTGGCATTTCGCTTCCAAGTCCAGGGTGCTCGTTGCCCACTGAGTCCACATCAGCCTGTAAGGCCACCATCTTCCCTCTCATCTCTACTCTGAACGCTTCGAAGGAGGCATCCATGTCAGCCTTGATATCCTCTCTCAGCTCCTTCTGAAATCTCTGAGGGACGCCAGCAGGTCTTCCTGGGTGAGAGCCATGTTGCCCCCGACTGCGCCTCTCCCTCCTTGGCTGTTCCTGTGCCGGACTGGGTAAAGTAGTTGGAGACTTTGTTGGTGGTGGCCTTTTTGGTTGGCATATGGGGGCAGGGGGCTCGGCCAGCTCGGACCGCCCCACCACTGACCTGATCATTGACCAAGAGGGTTCCACCTGTGTGGCGATTTGCTAAGGGCCACGTGTTCTCCTGATCACACATCCCAACCTTTCACTAGGGGGCTTCAATCCAGACCCCGCCAGTCTCCTCTGGGCTTCAGGCCCCCCAAGCCTTCCTTCTTCCTCTTAGGGGCTCCTCTGGTGATGGGGCAGCCGGGGGGAGGCTGCGCTTGTTGTCCCAGAAGTCTACTTTGGGTGGGGGCTGTGCTTTCTGTTCATTGCTGTACCCTGCGCCTGGCTGGTGATGCGATGCGGGCGGTCGGTGCCATGTTAGAGTCAGGCAACAATCGTGGGGGTCAGGCGTCCCACTCGGATCCCTCAGCTCATCACTCCAATTGTGATGGGGCTCCCCCGCAGACCGGGGAGGGCCATACAGCCTCAATCTCCTGTCGGCAGTCTGAGCGCCCCCCCCCCCCGCACTGACCTTCACTTGAAATAAGTTTCAGGCTCCAATTAGACGTCCGGTGCCTGGAAAATTCACCACTCCTGGGGGCGCCCCTTGGTGTAAGCGCTAGCAGGAGTCGAGTGGGCCTCAGGTCGGAGCTTCAGCTGTAGCCCTTCTCTCGTTACCGCGGTCAGCTCTCCGTCACCATTTTGTGAAGCACTGCGGCACTCTGGAGACCACTTCTCTCGCCCCTTCCGTAGAACATTCAGTGGCGCATGAGGGCTCACATCAGCATCCCGGTGGTTCCGCCGTCTCTTGCTCTGCTGGGGCTGGGTTCGGCGGCAAAGTCATTACCCAATTTAAGTGTTTTTCCCAGGGCCTGGGACGGAGCCGTTCAGATTCACGTCCAAGCGGCCATGATGGTTGGCCATGCCCCCTTCTGATAGGTTTTGGTGTATAACTGTCCTTGAGTGAGGCTAATCAAAAGATCCAAAAATGCAATCTCAGAGTCTGAGATCGAACTTGTGAAGTGTAAAAGGGGTTGAGTGAGTTGATCCAGTTGGCACAAGTCTCACAACTGCTACTATCTCCTTTCCAAAAGTCGAGGATGTATATGTAGCGCCTCCGATATATATCTAAATATGTACTCCGGGGTCCCTGCCCGTAGGCGGGAAAATTCAATGCTTACAACTATTGATGAGGATACCCTGGAAGAGAACTTTTGCTTCCCAGAAGCCTAAATTCTCTGAGACTGGATATCTGGAGAAAGCATTGCGGTCACCCTTATTGGTTGATACCTGCATCACTAAGCTTTCTGGAGTAGGATGCTTAGTGAGAAAATCAGGGTTACAAGGTATCTGCCTGTGACGTCTGGCCCCTGCCTATTCAATGGCGGGCAGCAACATGGTTTTAAAGTATCTGTGAGAGCCTTGTTGATGTGGGGAAGAAAGGGCTCAGACGTGGCAGGCCCTGGCTATAGAATTTCTGTGAGAACATTAGTTTTGGCTTAACAGAGAGTAACTGTAAATCCAGGAACTTAGCTGCGTGTTGGACTCCAATTGCAAATGACACGCTCTCTTCATTAGATGGCCCAAGTGTTGAGTCCAATCCTGTATTATGGGAGGTTTCAAGCTCACTGTCTTCGTAAACCTGCAAAGAAACTCATCATTAAGATGGGGAAGATCATCATCCATTCAGAATCTGAGCCAAAAAGAGAATGGAGCCTTTGCTGGCGCGACTGCCTTGATAGAAGCATTGGTGTCTAAACAGACTTTATGACAAACGGTTGGGTTTTAGTAATTTAGTAGCACAACATTGGTTGAGATTGGGCTGAAGTTGGTTCGGGGGTCACACATTGGGATCAGAATTGGATCTTCTTCTGTGGTGTTGACAAGTGGCGGCTTGGCACAAGCGCTGGAGTAGGCATCTGTACCGGGGTTGGTACTGGTCTCAGAACTGATTCCATAGGGTCAGTCAGAGCTAGGAAAGGCCCAACTGATGGTGACATGACTGAAGGGGCCTGCGGATCCTTGGGACCCAAAGACATACTCGAATCTTTAAGGCTCCGAACACTAACTTAAATCAATGCCATGTCAGTGGGTGCACTTTGAGCATCAACCTCATCACCAAGGAACATATTGCCAACAATTTCTTCAGGAAGTGACTTAAGAACTGCTGCTGAGGCACTCATGCTCTGGCACCTGGATGGTGGTATTGCCCTGCTACATGGCCTCCCTGACTCCACATTACCCCTGTCCCTCCCCAAGGTAATCTTATGTGCCATAGCATGCCCCATTCAGGGCCTGAAGGTATACGATGTGGAAGTGACATCGGTGCCACAATACTCTGCGAGTCAATAACCGTTTATTCATGAGATGTGTCCGTGCCATCAGATGCTGAGCCTTAAATAATCAATTGTGCTAGTTTGCAGATCTATAAAAAGAATCTAAAATCAGAAGAGTAGATTCCCCAAGAATGGACAGAAGGGTGGGTTGGTCAGGAATCTGCAGTTAAGTATCCACCAGAAAAGGCATTATCAAAGGTAAGTACTTTTGCTATTCCTATGGAGACTTCTATCCTCTGATCCCTCACCTGTAGAATAGTTACCAAGGTAGAACCTCCCCAGGTGGTGGGTCTGGGGAATGGCTCAGACCAGAGGATCCTGCAGGACTAAACAGGTAAAATGCCCCTCCTGCTTGACCTGGCTCTCCAAGAAGTAGTACTTTGTAAACTTGTACAATGACGCCCATATAGTAGCCTGGGATATCCAACACCGGCACTCCCCCGTGCTAGCTCAGTGGTAGCAGCCTTAGTACTGATGGAATGAGCCTGCATGCCTTACTTAGGCAGTTTCCTGGTCAATGCATAGCAGATTTTTATACACAGGATAATCCATCTGGAGATGATCCGTTTCTGCACTGTTCTACCAAACTTTATTCCGGAGAACCCAATGAAAAGGTGATCGACCACCTGATGGCCGCTGGTGCGATCAATGAAGAAGCTCACAGGTCTCTTTAGGGCTAAGCGATGAACTCTTTCTTCCTCCTTGGATGGACGAGGAGTGGCAAAAGAACGACAGCAGAGTGACAGAGTTCTAAGTGTGAAAAGGTGTGACAACTTTGGGAGGAACACCACCTTGGTCCATAATTACCAGCTTATCCAGAAAGAAGGTGATAAACAGTTAAGGAAAGAAAGTTGTTGTAGCTCACTCACGCGATGGGCTGACGTTATCACTATGAGGAATACTTTCTTCAAGTATACTAATATTACAGGACTACTGGGCATGGGTTCAAATGGAGTGCACATCAGAAATGCAAGAATCATTTTGTGATATGCACATCACAAAAGGTTTAGTTGGAAACGTCCTTTTAGAAATTGCATCACAATGGATGATTTAAACCGAAACGGCTGTTCAAGTAGCCATAAGAAAAACAGATCCAACAAATACCCCTTAACTGTAGAAACAACAAGGCGTTACTGGACTAATGAAAGAGAAAAAAGAAGATCATCAGGTAATTGGGCTTGCAAGGGCTGGATATGCCTAGAATACTACCACACAACTAACTCCTCCCAGAAATACAGCCGGATCGGAGGACAGATGCTCCAGGCCAGAAGTTCTATATACAACGCTATCTTGGCATAATCTGGGGCCACTAGGATGACTTGGGTTGAGTTTTTCCTAAACGTTTTCAGAATTTTGGGCAGGAGAGGTAGAGGTGGGAAGGTATACAGGAGTCCCAAGCTCCAATCCAACCGAAAGGCATCCCTGAGGGCGAATTACCTTGGTAATTCTAACGTACAAAAGTTTGGACACTGCATGTTTTCAGCTGTAGCAAAAAGAGATCGAGACAAGGCTGTCCTCATTTTCCGGAAGATTTGCTGTGCCACCCCTGAGTGTAGTCTCCATTTGTGATCTGCTAGGCTGAGTTTATCTGCAATGGCATTTAAAGAACCTGCCAGGAATTATACAACCAGGGAGATGTTCTGATGACTCTTCCAGAGGTGTAGAACCTCTTCACACAGGACCCACAACCCCCCCCACCCGTTGCAGTACCACATGGCGGTGGTGTTGGCACTAAGCACCTGTACCCGCTTCCCTCATGACGGATGAGATGAGAGCTCTTAGTGCAAGTGAATTGCCAACTACTCTAAAAGGTTGATGTGGAGATGGGTTTCTGCCAGAGACCAGAGTCCTCTGTTCTCCACCTCTCCTGATGGCCTCCCTAACCCAGCAACGATTCATCAGTTACAACAGTTAACTGTAGCTGGGGTAGGGTAGGGCCAGTGGTCTGCTGCTGCGTCAATTCCAGTCCAATAACCACACCTGCACTACTTTTGCAGCCTCCTCTGACACCTGGATGGAATACACGTTTTTTCCTGGGTACTGAGCCCACAGAGACTACAGAATCAACTGCAGAGCCAACATGTGCCCCCCACAATGGTCCAGTATTAGAATGCAGGAGGCCAAGAAGCCTCAGAACCACTCTCGCGGGAGATGGGGTAGCTTGTTGCCCCTGGGGGCCTGGATGGTGCTGAGCAGATCACAGAACCCTACCTCAAAAGGACGGGGGGGGGGGGGGGGGGGGCGGGTCTGTTGTTGGGGCCGCTTCTGTTTCCCTCTTATAAAGCCTCAAGAGGGGTGCTACTGGTGAGAAATCTGACATATGGGTGGGGCAAAGCCAAAAGAGCGCACTGCTGCTTTGCTTTCTTTTAAGCGCTCCAATGCGGAGTCTGATTTGTTTTCAAAGAGATGGTTCTTATCATAAGACATGTCCATGAGGGACTGCTGGACATCACTGGAGAAGCTTGTGGATCTTAGTCACATGTGGAACTGAAACCCCATGCGGGTATAAAATGCTCTACCCCAGACAATCTGAAGTGTCCAGGATCAACCTGATCACATACTTCGCCCCATTTTGGTCATTCTGAATTATTTGTTGGTGGATGGAATGAAGGCTGTCTGGGACTCTGGGCAAGATATAGCACAGCATGTCATGCAACATGTGTGAGTAACACACCAGGAGGCAACTCCAATTTACAGACCTGAGAGAAAGACTGGCAGGAGAAAAAGTACGAGTTACTTACCTTCGGTAACGATGTATCTGGTAGAGACAATTCTAGCCGCAGATTCCTTCACATAGAATTATCCCCAGGCGTGAGACTGGATCTGGAAACATTTTTGCCACAGTATCCCTGCGCGCCGGGGGCGGGATGACATCACGCGACTCTGCCCAGCCATTGTCCGCGTACGTGACGTCAGCGAGGTCACATAAGATCCGCCCCGGCGCGCCTACGTCAGTTTTCTTCTGAGAACTTTTCCGCACCACAACGCGGAACCACCAGATAAAAAACTGTGGAAGCATGGGAACAGTGTGCAAAGAGCAGAAAAATTGGAACGAAACGGTGACTAACAACACCACCAGAGTAGTGCAAACACCGCAGAACCCAAGGGCAGGGAAAGAAGAAGAACAAGCAGAAACCTGCGCAGTCACCCTGCCAGCACATAGACAACCTCCCATCCCTGTGCCCCGGAGGCAAAGAACATGCGTAAAAGTCATGGCACACGTAGGAAACCCACCCCCCCATCCTGAGCAAAGAATGGGACCAGTCCCAAGACAGACCAGGACAACAAACCTCCAAGTCACCCCAACCTAGAGGGCAACCACCCACAAGGGACAAGGGCAAGACAAGGCCAGATGACCCCTAATCAGAGGCTAGCAATGTAAGGAAGGGAGGGGAGGGAGAACAGGGATAGAAAGCAATCACCCCCAAACCTGGAGTAGCCAGAGCAGCAGGGCACCGGAGCACCAGAACCCCATCCTCCAAAGGACCAAAGGAGGAATGAACCGCCCCCAGATGGAGCCACCCATCAAGAACAAGGAAGGCACTCACAGGAGACACAGCCCCCCACCGGGAGGCGAGTAACGAAGACCAACCCAACCTTGCAGAATAGGGGAGGAAGGGCGAGCCGTGAAGGAATCGGCGGCTAGAATTGTCTCTACCACATACATCGTTACCGAAGTAACTCGTACATCTGATAGAGACTACTAGCCGCAGATTCCTTCACATAGAATAGATACCATAGCCATAACCCCTGGGAAGGAGGGTCTGCGAAAGGACCCCACCAGCCAATGCAGAACAGAGGGCCCCACAGGGGACCAGATCTGTGGACCAGGTAGAACCTCGCCCCTGCCAGGCCCAGGGAACCCCCACAAGCAGAACCCCACCGACCCCAAGGGGATGTAGGAGGGAAAGAAGGCTGAAGAGGCTCGTACACTCACAGCAGAGGAACCAAGGGCAAGGACGGAGAGGCCGAAGCACCCCACTCCCCCACAAGGCAACATAACTTCCGCCCAATGCCAAGACAGGAAAAGCGGAAGAAGAAGAAGAAGCCTAGAGGGTCCAAGGAAACGGGGGAAAAGAAGTCGAACCCACTCCAGATGGAGAGCAGCCTGCCAGCCAGAACAGCGCCAGCAGTCAAAGCCGCCAAAAGCAAGAAGAACAGCCCGAGGCCCCAGGAAGGCAGAGTAGGCGACGCCTGGCAAGGGAGAACACAGGATCATTCCAGACCTCAGGACAGGAGCAGGGAGAGGAGGAGCTGCTCGGGCACACCACTAAGAGTGGCCGCACACAGGACCTCAGGAAGCAAAAACAACCTACCTAAACGCCATGGAGAAACGGCACCTGAAGGTGACCAAAACCCTCTAGCAGAGCGCAAGGTATATGACAGCTACCACTACCCCACATAGGGTACGTTAAGTCCCAAGATATGGGAACCCTCTTTGGAAGAACTTCCGCAGCAGAGGAAAAACAGAGCCACAGGGAAAAAAACACCCCCGCTGAAGGTGTGATAAGCAGCCCAAGCACAGCAGAAGGCCCAATCTCAGGGCCAAGTCCGCGCAACAACTCCTGCAGAACCCACACACAATCAACACAGGGGCCATCCAGCAGCCAACAAAGCCAAAGTCCCAAGGAAGGACGGAAACGGCCAGAAAACACAATCCACAGCCAGAACAACCGGCCTAAGAAGGCCCAGAATCAACCCAACTCAGAAGTCACTGAGGAGGGGACGGAGGAGGAGGAGGACGGAGCCCCGCCAAGAGCCTTTAGCTGGCGGAGTCGGCCGGGGCATGGAACAACAGGCTGCCATCAAACGGAAGGTCGATGAGTCGCTCCCGAATATTCTCAGGGAATACTCCGTCCCGAAGCCAAGCATGGCGATGGAGAGCGATTGAGGAAGCCATGGCCCGGCCCAGCACCTCTGAGATGTCCAGAGCGGAGCGGAGAATAAACGCCGCAAGCTTCCAGCCATCCAATGCATGATGCCGTAAGTCCACCTGACCAGACTCCTGGGACGCTGCAGATCCCAGAGACTCAGCCGAGTCCCACAAACAGGAGGAGGCCCTAGCCAGCACACACAAGGTGTTGAGGGCCCGCAGGGCCACGCTGGTCGAGGCGAACATGTTGCGCCCCCAAGAGTCCAGCCAGCGGGCCTCTCAGGACGGCGGAGTCAACAGTGGCGGCAGAGAGGGAAAAGCAGTCCGCAAAAGGGGGCTGGCGGCTGAGGGGTGAAAGGAAAGACACGCCGGGTCACGCGGTGCCGGGAGGTGCCGGTGCAGAAGATGCTGAGGCACCGGGTCCCCTGAGGCAGGACGCCTCCAAGCCCCCGTCAAAGGAGCGAGCCTTCAAAGGGAAGTAAGACTTCCCTCCCACCAGAGCCCTGGTGGAGGACCTCCAATAGATGGTCCGCCGGAAGGTGATCCACCGGGTCACCCATGCGCAGGATGTCCACAGCCGTGGACACCGCGTAAGCGAAGGCCGCAACCGCCTCCGTATGGCCCCGCGGTGGAGAAAGCAGCTCCTCCGTGGGCGACGGCTGCAATCTAAGGCGGCCGTCCCCGAGGCCAAGCAGGACGGGCAAGGGCCAGACCTGGATGTCAGAAGGAGCCGAAAAATGAGGGACCTGCCGCTCTTCCGACAAACACCTCTGCCTCAGGATGGGCGGGGAGCCGCCCTTCGATGCCGGTGAGAAAGACACCACACGGCAACCAGTCTCCGGGGAGGATGACACCAATAAGAGCCGTAGAGTCCGCAGCTTGAGGCAGGACGTCGGCACCATCCGGCGTCACCGGACAAGGTACCTCCAAGTCACCCCGCACCGGAGACTGGAGCGGAGACCGGAGTAGAGCTGGAGCCGCCCCGGCTCCGTGGCGGCGCCGGAATGACACTGACCCGACCCCCGTCGAAGCAGCCCCCTGCTTGAGGGAACGAGACAGGCCTGGGGAGTGGCACGAAGCCCTCCGCCAGCCGCGGCCCAGAATGAGGCGACGATAGCTTGGCAACCCATGTGGCGGCGCCAGGGACGATTCAACCTCCCACTCGCCCTCCAACGAGGCAGCCACCTGTGGGGAGGGATGAGAGGGGCCCGGAGAGGGACAAGGGGTCCTCCCTCGGCCTCGACCCGGAGCGGGACGAGGAGGGTCCACCAACCCCTGTGGCTCCGCACGGTCCAGCTGCTGCCGGCACCGTAGCGGCGTCACCTCAGCCTTAGACAGGACCACCTTGTCAAAGGACTGAGAGGGGCTCGGGGATGTGACCCGAGCCCCGGCGCCCTCCCGCGACACCATAGGGACCCCTGCGGAGTTTGCGGCGAGGCAGAGACGCCGTGGCCTGAAGGAGGTGCCCCAGAGGAGCCGCACCCCAACAGCACTACATCCTCCAAGCCTGGATCCGAACCAGTCGGCGCCGGGGGTACCGGCGGCGCCGCGTAGGGCCCTGCGCAGGGCGAGGGATCTGCCGACGCCCCAGGAGGGGAAGGAGGAGGAGACGCCAGCGAGGCCTGCATAGCCGCCACGTATGTCTCCATTTGGACTCTCGATGCCACAACACCAGGAAACGGTGGATAGGACGACACGTGGGCCGCATCACCCGCGGAGAGTCCATGCCCCCGGTAGGCCGGAAACCAGGCCCAGGGGACAAACTGCGACACTTACCCACCGGGGACCGACGCTCACGTGACATCGGAGAAGGGCGAAGACGACGACCACGGCCGTATCTGAAGCCGTCCGCCGAAGCAGACCGAGGGGAGGACGTCGACCTGGAGAGACGCACCGAGAGAAGTTTCATCCGGCGCTCCCGCCGCGACTTCGGCTTCAACTGTTGGCACGCCGCACAATCTGTGGTGCCGTGATCCTCCCCCAAACACCACATACAAATAAGGTGAGGGTCCGTCGCCGACATAAGACGCCCACAAAATGTGCAAGTTTTGAAGCCCGAAGGCATTCGCACACTGTTCCTTACCAAAAGGAAATGGAAGAAAAAGGGGCCCTAAACAGGCCCGTAGCAAGGATCGGATCTGAGTTGCACGCGGAAAAGGAAAAAACTGACGTAGGCGCGCCGGGGCGGGTCTTATGTGACCTCGCTGACGTCACTTACGCGGATGACGCCTGGGCGGAGTCGCATGATGTCGCCCCGGCGCGCAGGGATGCTGTGGCAAAAAAGTTTCCGGATCCAGTCACACACCTGGGGATAATTCTACGTGAAGGAATCTGCAGCTAGTAGTCTCTATCAGATCCTCTGTTTACCAAATGCCTCCAGACGTTTCAACTCCGTCTGGTGGGGTGGTCGGAAAAACATTTGGGCAAACTCGTGGAAGCCTGAACCACAAAGCTCTCTAGTATTGGGTGGTGAAGGAGGAAAGGGGAGTCTCCTGGGGCAGGCCTAAACTGTCCGACTATTTATCCGAGATGCCCAAAGGTTGTCTGTAAGGATATCATTAAATGGAAGGAGTGGTTCTGAAGAGGTCTGTTCTACCTGCAGAACCTCAGTAAGTTGTTTTGACCTCGACTGAGGCAAGCTTGAGGTCAAGAACCTCTGCTGCCGTTCTGATTACTAGAAGAAATGGGGCACATTCCTCCATAGAGGGGCCAGGATGAGAACTGAGGCGAGTATCATGAGAGGGATCTGGGGCATTGGCCTCCTGGAGGTCCAGAAAAGAAATGTCATCATTATACACTTACATTTTGTCACTGTCATCTTCGTGTGGATCTGAAACTGAAACTCTATGTGGCAGCAGAAGTGTGCCAGAGTAAGAATGAGGTTGTGGAAGAGATCGAGGTGGGCGCGACTTCAATCGAGGCCGCAGCAGATGCGATTCAGAATCCAAAAGGACTACGAGCTTTCTATCTGGCGTTGCTGCTGCCCCTGGAGACAGAGCAGATCCTGGAGCGGGGTCATGAGATGCAAGTAGTTCTGGGTTAAATCAGTCTGCAGTGACCTGAATGAAGGGCTCCTCAGATTCATGGGTGCCGAAGGTGTGCCAGAGGGCTCAGGAAAGATACCAAAATCTGGCTTACATCTGCTGCGGTGTCATCGGTGTATACAGGAACTCGGGCTGAATTGATGAGTTGTGAGGGTGTTTGTTGCCCACTGCGAAACCAAGATCTGGAGGGACCCTTACGTCCATGTGACATCTCCTTATGAGAGTGGAGGGAAGAAGGGGAGCTATTTTGACGTAAATGATGATTTGGAGTGGGATGACGGCCTCTCTAGGGAACGATGTTGAGACAAAGAGAGTGTCCAGGGCATCTACTTCGATCTGGATCGGGCCTTTCAATGGTGCTCACAGAGTTTGGCCTTGCAGTCCTGGACAGCCTTCGGATTCTTTCGCATGCATTTGTCACACTACTTCAAATCATGTGGTAATCCCAGGTACAAGAGACAGACCTCGCTTAGGTCCATCACTGACATCTGTTTGTAGCAATCCTTACAGAGTCTGAAACCTGTTGTTTTAGGATGAGACGTGTCCCTTGTACACTGGAAACATTTTGAAATCTTTTTTGTCAAGTGACAGAAATTGAAGGCGTGAGATTCGGATCTGCGTCAGTGGTGCGAAAAGAAATTTACTAAATTTGATGCATAGAGGTGGCTATTATGTTGTAGGCCCAACATCAATTCTGGGACGGGCCCGATGTGCAGCCACGCAACACCAATGATTGGCTCGTGAGAGAATTACTGATAAAAATCTCTGGACCCAGTCTGGTGCGTGGGTGCTATTCTTAAGGTGAGGAATCTTTGGTTAGAAGCATCTCTCAAACACATACACACCTAATCTCTTACATTTAAACAGTCACATGTTATCCATTTCCAAACCAGTTTTTTACAATCTCTGATTTTCTTTTAGTTTAGCTTTCAATTGATTTAACAAATGTAATTTGTAAGAAGTTCAAGGCTATTCACACTGCTCATTTTCTCCCATTAATTCAATGATTCCGGAGCGGAATAATCCTCATGAAATATGGTTGTAAACCTCCTTCGTTCCTGGAAGCCTTTCCGTCGGCGACCTGGTGGCCAGTCTCAACTACTACAGTCAACTGGCTGCATTTTGTACCATGGCTTCCCAACCAAAGATGATGCTGGTTCACCAGAGAACACACCGAGTAGAATCAATTGTGATCCAAGTAGCAGAACACTGAATAGAATTAAGGGTGATTCTAGATGCAATTTAAATAGTGAAGCTACATTACATATGTGTGTAGATAAGCAATCATAAGGTAAGTTAATACAATGGCATACAAAAGTATGAGGTGTCATTTAATGAAAAATGAACAAAATCATTCTGTACAAAGGATACAACAGTCTTGTAATTGATGGAACATGTGAATAGCTTTTTCAAAATAAGTACAATTTCCCACGAGAAGCAAAACATTAATTTCAAACGTTTTAATATGTCAAGAAAGACACTGAATTTAAAACCTCCCTCTTCTGCTTTATTAAACAGGTCAATTGCTCAACATGTTCTCACAATTCAATAATTAAAAAGACTCTGACTTACATTAAAAAAGTAGAAATCAGAAAAAACCCAAATGCAGTAGTGTCCAGCTCCAAGTGAGCCCCTTCAACGATAATCTCAGAAAAAAGAGCACATACTGTCAAACACTTAATGGAACCAGATTAAATGCTGACTAGAACTCTTTTAAAAATTAAAAATAAGTGCAAGTCCTATACAGTGTTTCAGAAAAGAACATTAACTATTGGTATCTCATTAATAGCCCATTAAACCAAATTTTAAATAAATGACACCAAATTGTCATAAAATTGGCACAGAAGGCACACTAGTGTGACAATGAAAAACTGGATATGCCAGCCATGTAAATAATTACAAACCTTTAATGAAATATGGGCACAGATCGTGGATTATTAAACGTATAATACATGGAAGCATGGGATTAAATATACACAGAGGCATGTCCCTGCGTGACGGAAAAAATATACAAGTATGTTGTGCATTTTTTTATTCTACATGATCACTACGCACTTAATCATGGTGTCTTCATGCAGGTGTAGATACAATGACGGAAAAAAGCAGCACCCTTGTTTGTATGTTCTTCATGTTCCACTTAGGTTACTAATCAGACAAATGCTGTAGTGTGGTAGAAGACTCATAATTTAGACAGACTTACAATGTTTGTTTAGGTTCTACATGTCTAACTCCTAACTAAACATGTAGTGTGTCTTAACACTGACAAACAAGAGATGCTATTCTGCAGCAACAGAGAAAAGGCTATGATGATCTCTTTCAAATGGCATATTTACAGACCTTCTATCAACCCAAACTAATGGTCATGATAATTAAGGATTTCAAAATATTCTTTAGCAGCGTAAGGGCAGAATGATTCATGAACATTTATACACACTCGCACACAAGACTAAGCATTGCTATAAGACACAAGTATGTCCTGGATATTTAACGGCTAAATGAGAAAAGGCCTCCAACTAGAAACTCTTTCAAAATCATTTCACGATGATGTAGATGCAGGCAGCATTTCACAGCTTCCAATCACTCTTCTAAAGATGTAGGGTATAGTCACAGGAAAAGGAAAAAAATGTTTTATCTTCAAATCTATGTAGATCAACTTGTATTTCCCAGTCAGAGGTCCAAATTCAGCCCAAAAGGATTTCTTGCTAAAACGACATTACATCGTAACTCTATGAAAGATGAAAAATAGGTGCTATGTAGCATTAATATAAGTAATGAACAGCTTTTCTTTTAGCTTCATAAGCACCATAAAGAATAAGGTTTCTTCTGATGTCTGTAGATTTGAAAAACATAAAACATGCCACTCTGGAGCATTAAAGATCGCTTCTAGAATCACAACTGGGAACAAAGAACAGCTTTGCATAAGAAAGCTTTGAGTGGGTGAAGAGCATGATCTTGTCATTTAAATCTTTAGTAAGTGGAATCAGAATTCAGCATATCCCATGTGCAATACCAGAGATCAGCATAATTCTTGGCACTATAGTCCAAAATAAAACTGTCTTGCACTTGTAAAACACCATCATCATCTCAATCCTTGACACGAGTGGAGTGCTACGCATCGCAAGTTGACTGGTCCAGTCCATCCAGTGTCAGTTGATTCCTATGAGGAGAATTTGGGCTGGGAGGGCCACTTGGGTTTGAGCTGTTGGAGGGAGTGGAGTGTTTTGTGGAATCAGAATCAGGCTGTTTGACAAAAGAAATACAATGTAAGATTTACAACAGAGAAACATAAACATGTCTAGATCTTCACAATCGGGTGGCCTGGTTTGACATTCTATTCATGCCACCATTTCTAGGCTAAGTACAACCACACCAGTTTGTGTGCCCACATAAACCTGAACATCATAATGGACCTGCAGGCAATTCCTAATATGTAGGTCACCCTGCTCCCCTTTCTTCTGACCTTTCACAACAGGTAATGGATATAGAGTCAATGGTACACCATGGCTAATGTGTGCTGTTGCATCAGTGTCATATAAAATATGCAACAATTAGGGAGCACAAATAAATAATAAAAGTGGTGTAGTTCTACTTTGATGAAAGAGATCCCCAGTAAAGAATACCAGCTCTGACACTATGCCACTGCTGGCGGCGTTCTTCCCTTGACGAATGTATGACTACACGGAGTTGATTCCTCCCTCTCCCCGGGATAAAAGTGAACCTGTATTGCACAGGAAAATCCCAGGGACAAATCATTAAACACCTAATAATATTTTTTTCATTACTATTGTGTGTTGTTGTTTGCCCACATATCTTACAGTTTAACTTTAAGCATATGACAGAAATGTATGGCTCTCTATGTCCTGATGATGACAGCTGATCTATTTGGGTACAAGGAATCAGCCAAAACATGTTTACATTTTTAATACGGAGGATGGTAGTGTGATAACATCCCATTATCATCACAACTTTCCTTCTTCTTTGAACTCTGTCAGGGTAGCAACTTTTCTGATCCATATGTATACATATCCTGTGCTGCCACTTAATGTTTGAGCCCACTCAAACACTGCTTGGTGCTTTGGGTGCGGGGAAAAACCCAATGATGAAGCTTGAATCAAACTGTGGGTGTGGCTCTTACCATACCAGGGGATTCTCTATCGTCCAAGAAAGACTACACCTCATCTATTATTATTGTCTTTTGCTCACTAATTGTTGTAAATACTGTATATTGTATAAGAGAGGAAGGATTAGTAAGCTATGGTATCTCTCTGCTCTCTTTTTCTCAAGGCACAGCATTTCAAGGAGACTCCTTGTATGGTTGGGGGAGACATTTCAGGTCTTTAATTTAGTGCAAGTTCTGGTCTGTGCTTATTTTTAAACTACTGGAACATTGAGAGCTCCATGATAAACAATGGGAGTAGGCTACAACAAGTAGTTCAGGACCCCTGGCCTCTACATAGCACTGGCTTAATCCAAATGCTCAGCCCCTCAATCTCTCCTGTCTCTCCTCTAGATGTCTAGGATTGTGCATAGTTTGAGAAAGGGTGAAGCTCAAGGGATCAGGGGAAAACAGCATAATCGTCTCCCTCCTTCTCCCATGGTCCCCTCCGCCCATCAAGCAGTAGCAGTCCAAGCTGCAGGTAAGAGGAGCATGAAGCCTCCACACCTACGACACTCCTGCTGCCTTATTAAACATTAATCAGAGCTAATGGAGAGGCGGGCTGTGGATGTCTTCCTTTCCTTGTTCTACACCTCCCACCTATTAAAGTCAGTTACCACTAGAGCCTTGAGTGGCCACCGCAGCAATTGACATGCATAGCGCAGAGGTGATAGAAAAGAAGGGCAAGATGCCTTAGTGCAGGAGGAATTTTTAAAACCGTTTCTTCATGAAGGCTACTTTAAATTGCGCAATTCTGCCTTCATATTGGGGAATGTTCGGGCCACCAAAGTACTGATCCCTTGTTACTGGCACCAGCACATAATAGGGCTTTTTAATAGCCCACTAAGGCAGGCTATTAGGCTATAATCTGTCTTGCTTCTTTTTAATTAGTTCTGGTTTGAGTGAAATATGCCATAGAAAGAACCAACATAATTCACTTGGATTATTATTCCCAACCTGCTCATGTTTACTATCCTTGCTGAACCAAAGATCAGCAGCACCAGTATATCCCAATCTTGGCTCTATCCACAAGCAGCAATGGAATTTGTTTCTTGTGACAAATATTAGCTATCTTATTTAGAGTATAAGGCCTTTCGGAAGGGAAAGATATTGGAGTAGGCAGATTTTCTTTGGCAGAGAATCATGTCTAACTCACAAAATTATACAAAACTCTTAATTTTTTTCAACCTTTTCTTAAGAAGAACTCAACATAAGCAGACCTTGGGATAAAGGATGATCCAGTCCAATTAAAATACTACGGTTTCTCGTTTTAAGTCTCACCCTTCCCTCATTGGTTTAATTTTGTTTCCAAGAGTCATACCTGCCTTTTCCTCAGTTCTGGTAGACACCAGAACCAGTGCAAGCTGGCATCTGACAATTGCAAAAGAAGGACAGTCCATGTATTGATAGCTGTGGGCAAACATGATGTTTACCCCCTTCACCCCTGTAAGCAGGTTGCTATTTCTTCAACACACTCCCATAGCTATACACATCTGGGAAGAGCAACGCTGAAATAGCTCTGTATTTAATATACACATACCTTTGTGAGAGTATACAGAGATAATCAGAAGACCGGCTAGAGGAGAGAATATTTCCGACAAAGGGGCAGTGGTTGTGTCTGTTATCACACAGAATAACCACCAATCCAATTTAGGGGGCAGAGTTTCCAGCCTACCCATAGCAAAAAACTGAAAATACTCAAATAACCAATGTGTTTGCTTATCTAGGTGAAACTTGTATCCACAAAAAGGCACAAAGTGAATTTACATTCCACATCGTGATTCACATAATTAGATTGGTGGAATTTATTTATTTATTGCTTCCGCTTACAGATATGGAGAATCACCAACTGTGGCAGAACTGCTGCAGTCATAAGGTTATTGGTGGGATTATGTTTGTTGGGAGGGGGATGGTTGGGGGTAGTTGGATAAAACAACCAGAAGAAGTAGATGAGCACCCACAAACTTGTAAATTTTAGGGTATTCACGTATATCTTGCAGGTAGTTTCCCATCCTGGATAAGCACTGAAACTTCCTCATGTGACAGGCATAGGTAAAGTGCCTTTCCAGACTGAGAAAAGGAGCAAACACACCCATGTATTTAAATGTAATGGTAGTATTGGAAAAAGGTTTATACATAGGGAAAACTATTTAACCCTTTAGAGAGAGAGAAAGATTATATCTGCTTATGTGCATTTGCCCCTCATTGTCTCGTGCACAATTTAGTACCAGTTCTAAACTCTGCATGCAAAAAGTCTCGGAGTACTGCAGAAAACCTTTAACTGTCAGACCACGGAAATACTTCTGGAATTTTTTGAAAATCCCTATAAAACCAGAAACCTATTAAAACCTAAGAGAGTCGTCTACAGGAGAAGATATGTAACTTTCACACCTGGGGCTTTGGAATCGAGCTCAGCTCTGTGAAGAGTCAATTTGAAAACTTGCACAGCTGGCTCTGTATTGCTATTTTGTACAAAAGTTAAAAGTAAGTCAAATAAAAAAAAAAGAAGCATTTTAGGAATAAACTGAATAAATAAAAGTCATGGTTGTAAGAAATGAAAAAAAGTGGGGTAACAGTGAACATTTAACTCTCATCAAAAAAGATGAGGACTCAACAACATAGCAACAGTGACAAATCTAGAAACTAGATCAGATGGACACATTTGAATGCGAGGAGAGCTCACTAATATTTTAGCTTAAATTACACCAATGTTTGCAGTTGCAGATTAGTTTAGTTGTTTAAGAGATACTGTAAATCCTACATTACCTCTTTCTCAAATTCCTGGTCATGATCGGACATACTTCGCAAAGGCATAACTACTCCCAAGTCACCACCTAAGGCAGAAGATTATATTTCACTGTAGCAAAAATGAAAAGGATGGCAGACTACATTCTCCAAAGTTCAGCACTGTTTTGACACAGTTTTCTAACCTGAGGAAGGCCATGATATGTATGTTTTACTTCTCTGTTGTTGCAGTTGTTGCTGCTGCCTTGAGATGTTGGTAGATGGAGGACGTGTCTTTTCTCTGGAGTTTTCATCTTGGGAAGAAGGTAAGACACTCTGAAACAGCAAAACCAAACCATACTTTTTACTTCCCAGTCATAATCAAAAGCAAAATAAATCATGAAAATAAAACCAAATACTCATTTTAAAATCTAACACTGAAGATTCCCAAAATGCTTGTAAGGACGCAAGGTTTCCAGAGATACAATTGTCATGCATTCATCTGCAAGCAACTTATATCGATGTTTGAGAACCTGTAAAGATTTCTCCTATCTAATCATAGTAAGCTTTCAAAATCAAACATGAAAAGAAAGTGGATATGGTGGTTTAGGATTATTGTATAAATGTTTGCTGACAACTAGATTTACCCTAAAATAGATTTGTTATATATATATATTTCTAATTAAATGTGACACCGCACACATGATGTCATCTATTGATTTATTTACTTTTTATTTCAGCATTTACATATCAAGCATGAATTTAACAAAATTAATGTTGATGTAACTTAGAAATGCAGATTACAGCTGAAGATGATGAAACAAAGTCCACTTAATGAGGTGATGCTGAGCAAGCACACTTGACTCTTTTTGAGCACATTGTCCAAGTAGCAGCATCGGTACTTTCTATCAATTATACTTCTCCATGGATTCAAACCTTGAAAATGTTATTTCTAATTTGAAGAAGAATCCTGTTATTCAGAGATCTCTGCCTGACAAGCACATGCTGTTAAGCCATGCCTATAGGATCAGCCACACCTCAGTTTAAGGTCATAAAATTATAATGAGAAGAACTGGACATGTGAGGCATGAACCTAGCAAATGGAGATGTGTGTGTGCATCCATGAACGGAATTCATGGAGACTAACATTATTAGGCTGGTAGCATGTTCTTCGTCCTTTCCCAAGAGGTTCTCACTACGGAATCCCACCTTTGGAACAGAAGGACAAAAATCTCAACAGGAGATGAGGCAGCAAAAGCAAACAATTTATTGAGCAATGAGTTGCTGCTACACATAATGTTCAAACAGGTAAGAGTTTTAGAATACGTAACAAAAAAGCAGTGTTTAGCGTGTGATAAGACTTTCCCAGAATGCTGGAAAAACAGGCAAACATGTAAGCAAGACAACCATTACGGCATCCACCCAAGATTACCACTTCTATTTTCAATTTCAGTTTCTCTATTAATGTGGAACACGGACCAATACAAGTTATTAAAAAATCCGCCAGCCATAATTACAAAAACTTTACAATTCGGAGTGTTTCTCATATCTGAAACAACTGAGCAACATCCTGCAAAGTGTCAAAGTCATGTTTAGGAAACATTTTGCATATAGCCCTGCAATTTCTCCTTTAGCATAAGTGTATGACAAATACAGAAAAACTTACTAAATTTCCTAAATAAAGAAAACTTTCAACCCAGCTGAGGCATACAAGTAGCAAATGTGTGGAATGCCACTTTATTTTGGGTGAAATTAAATATAATTTAGAGAGTGATTTCTATACGGTATGCATATGTGTAAAGATGAGAGAAATTAAAGAGTTGGATTGGCATATGTGCTAAGTAGGATGGCTTCTGGGACCTGATCCTAGGGAAGAAAACGTACAAAACTGTAACTACACTCTTGAACCGTTGAACAAGTTACTTACCTTCGGCAACAATATATCTGTAAGAAACATAGGTTAGCTATAGATTCCTTAGAATTACTCCCAGGTGTCAGACTGGATCCGGAAAGTTTTTCGTCAGCAGTAGCCCTGCACGTCGGACGACTCCACGTTTGTTGTCTTGGTAGCCGGAATGACGTCGGGGTAGCTACATAGATGCCGCAGTTTCGCGCTGACGTCAGTTCTGTACACGACTTTCCACGGCAGGAGCGCAGAGCCATGCAAGACACTGACCACTGGCGCACAAAACTAGGGCCCTGAAAGGAAGTCCTTAACCCTAGAAGTCAGTACGCAGAACGGGGAGGATGGGTGGGGCGGTAAGGAATCTATAACTAACCTATGTTTCTTACAGATATAGCGTTACAGAAGGTAAGTAAATTGTTCATCTGAAAGAAAC
This sequence comes from Triturus cristatus, assembly GCF_964204655.1. NCBI lineage: Eukaryota > Metazoa > Chordata > Amphibia > Caudata > Salamandridae > Triturus > Triturus cristatus. The sequence goes on along the minus strand of NC_140592.1, from coordinate 854,035,170 downwards.
AGTTAGTTATAGATTACTTACCTTAGAATTGATACTCCAGCTATACCAACGCCGGAGGTGGGTCTGCGAACTAAGTTCACACTAGAAAGTCCTGGAGAACAGAACCGCCAAAGAAGCAGACTCTCCGGACTTGAATGTCCAGGTAGTAGTGTTTGGTGAACGTGTGCAGCGATGCCCATGTAGCTGTCTGACAGATGTCAATTAGGGGGACTACTCGTCCCAAAGCAGTAGTAGCTGCCGTTGCCCTGGTGAAATGGGCGCGCAGCCCCACTGGAGGCTCCTCCTTTGCCAAAGAATAGCAGGCTTTGATGCACAGAACAACCCATCTGGAGATGGTCCATCTGTGCACGGCCCAACCTTTCTTAGCGCCCACATAACCAACAAAGAGCTGGTCGTTCACCCGGAATTGTTTGGTGCGATCCAAGTAATAGGAATGCGCACATTTTGGATCCAGACGGTGGAGCCTCTCTTCCTCTTTAGAAGGATGCGGAAAGAAGGTGGGCAAATTGATGGTTTGGCCAATGTGGAAAGAAGTGACCACCTTGGGAAGAAAGGAAGGTCTAGTTCTGAGGACGACCTTGTCTGGATGAACAGCCAGAAAGGGAGGCTTGGAAGAAAGAGCTCGTAGCTCACTCGCCATGCGCACAGAGGTGATGGCCACCAGAAAGGCAGTTGAAGGTTAAAAGCCTGAGAGGACAGTTATGTAGCTCCTCAAAGGGAGCGCACATAAGAAAGGTAAGAACCAAGTTTAAGTCACACTGAGGTATTACGAAGGGAACAGGAGAAAAAAGATGAGTAATGCCCTTAAGGAAAGGATTTACAACAGGGGACTTGAAAAGAACAGGCTCATCAGGAAGCCTAAGGAAGGCTGAAATGGCAGAGAGATAGCCCTTTAGAGTGCCCAGAGCAGAGCGCTGCTGGGACAGAGAAAGAAGGAACAAGAGAACCTCAGAAACAGGGGCAGAAAGGGGATCCACAGCCTTTGCTGTGCACCATGCCACAAATATGTTCCATCTGCAGGCATATACGGTCTTAGTGGAGGGATGCCTGGCTGCCAAGATTACATCACAGACTTCGCGCGGCAAGTCAAACGATGTCAACTGCCGCCGTTCAATCTCCACGCAAGGAGGTGGAGGCTGGACAGGTTCGGGTGGAGGACCGTCCCCTGCTGCTGTGACAGAAGATCCTTCTGAAGAGGCAGTCGGATCGGAGACTCGATGGCCATGTGTAGCAGCTCGGGATACCAGACTCTTTGTGCCCAATCCGGGGCCATGAGAATGACTTGGGCCTGGTCGCGGTTGATCTTCTTCAGCACTCTGGGCAGAAGTGGTATTGGCAGAAAGGCGTTTAGAAGACCGCAACTCCACTTGCGAGAAAAAGTATCGCCTAGCGAGTGCCGCCTTGGAGATTCCAGTGTGCAGAATTGCTGACATTGCGCGTTCTCTTCGGTGGCGAATAGATCTAACCAAGGCTCTCCCCACTGCTGAAAGAGACCTTGCACCACCTCTGAGTGAAGACGCCATTCGTGATCCATCATGCACCTGCGGCTGAGGTCGTCCGCCCCGGCGTTCAGTGAACCTGCCAGATGTTGAACCACCAGGGATATGCCCTGATGTTTCAGCCATGTCCAGAGGCGGAGGGCCTCTTGACAAAGGGTCCACGACCCCACCCCGTCCTGTTTGTTGCAATACCACATAGCGGTGGTGTTGTCCGTGGACACCTTCACTACTCTTCCCCAGACAGGGAAAAGGAATGCTTTGAGTGCAAGATGAATCGCCCGAAGCTCCATTAGGTTTATGTGGAGCCCGGACTCCGCCGGAGACCAGATGCCTCTGATCTCTGCCTCCCCCATGTGGCCGCCCCATCCCAGAAGTGATGCATTGGTCACCACTGTAAACTATGACTGAGAAAGGGAGAGGGATCTGCCGTCGACCCAATCCTGATTCGTTAGCCACCACTGCAGTTGGCGTGCAGTGCCCGCCGAGATCTGGATGCAATCGGACAGGTTCCCCTGATGCTGTGCCCACTGGAACTTCAGGTCCCACTGCAGAGCCCACATATGCCATCTGGCATCATCCACCAGCAGGATGCAGGAGGCCATTAGGCCCAGTAGCCGGAGGGTCATCCTGACCGAAACCCAGGCTAAAGGCTGAAAGATCCGAATCATAGCCCGAATATCCCAGACTCGCTGTTTCGGGAAGATAGACCCCAAACTGCGTTGTGTCCAGAACCGCTCCGATGAAGAGGAGCTTCTGAGAGGGAGTCAGGTGTGACTTTGGCACGTTGATGGGGAACCCCAGCGAATGCAGGAGGTCGTCCGTAGTCTGGAGGTGGGAGACGACTGCCTGGGGCGAGCCGCCTTTAACAACCAGTCGTCGAGATAGGGGAAGACTGGGACCCCTGATTTGCACAGATGAGCTGAGACCACCACCATCACTTTTGTGAACACCCGAGGGGCGCTAGTAAGGCCAAAGGGGAGCACGGTAAACTAAAAGTGGTCGTGGCCTAAAGTGAACTGCAGGTAATGTCGGTGGGCCGGCTGGACGGGGATGTGAAAATAAGCGTCCTGCAAATCCAACGCTACCATCCAGTCTCTAGGGTCGAGGGTAGGCAAGACCTGAGACAGGGTCAACATTTTGAACTTCTCCTTCTGGAGGAAGCGGTTGACGTTCCTGAAATCCAAGATAGGACGCAGGCTCTTGTCCTTCCTGGGCACCAGACAGTAGTGGTAATAGCAACCACAACCTACTTCTGGGGCAGGAACTTGTTTGATGTCTCACTTGGCCGAGAGAGACATAACTTCCTGTTGGAGAAGGGCCAGATGATCCCCCGACATACGATGGTACTGATGTGGCATGACTGGGTAGTCTCGAAGGGGAGGGAGTAGCCCCTTCGGACTATCTGCAAAACCCACCTGTCCGACGTGATGGTATGCCAGTGGGGGAGATGATGGCGAATCCTGTCACCCACTGGTGTGTGATGGGCCTGAAAGGTCGGACTAGGAGGGTTTGGAGGCTGCTGCAGAGGCGGCGGTGGTTCCCATGTCCCCGGCCGCAATGGGGCTGAACAGCTTGCGCCAGCCTGTGGCCCTGGAGGGAACATGGTGGGGCACCCTTCCGTTGCCACGAAAGGGGCAAAGAGCATACTGTGCAGGGCGTGTGGTGGAGAGGCCCAAGGACTTGGCCGTAGCCCGAGAGTTCATGAAATGCTCTAGCGCACTGTATGCTTTGTAGCCGAACAGGCGATGCCCATTAAAGGTCATGTCCATCAGGGTGTTCTGGACATCCCCAGAAAAGGCGGTCGACCTCAGCCAGGCGTAGCGTCAAAGGGCTACCGACGTTGAAATCGTCCTATGCAGAGAGTCGGCGGTGTTCAGTCCACAGCGTATGGTAAACTTCGCTGCGTCTCTCCCCTCGGCAACTGCACAGGAGAGCATGGCCCGGGCCTCCTCCGGGCACTGGGGCAGCAGTTGCGCCACCGTATCCCACACAGAGTAGGAATAACGGCCCAGCAGACATGCAGTGTTTACCGACCGCAGTCACAAGCTGGAGGTAGAAAACTTCTAAGTTGGTCTAGCTTTTTGGATTCCCTACCAGCTGGAGCGTTAGGGAATGAAACCTTTGGATGTCGAGGCTTGGACCACCAAGCTCTCAGGAGGTGGGTGTAGGAAAAGGAAAGTGAGGTCGCCCGGGGCCAGGTGGTGGCGTCAGGCAATCATCCTATCCACAGGAGCCCCTGAGTTGGGCCTGGACCAGGTGCCCAAAAGGATGTCGGTTAGGGCTTCATTGAATGGCAGCAGGGGTTCCGAAGAGCTCGCTGCCAGCTGAAGCACCTCTGTCAGGAGGTTAGTCCTAACTGCCACCGTAGGTAACTCGAGGTGGAAAGCCTTGGCCGCCCTACGCAACAGCACAGCGTAAGACGCTCCCTCCTCCGTAGTCATGGTAGGAGGAGACAACATGCCAAGGTTTGGTGAAGTAACCAGACCACTGGCGTCCCCCCAGTACCTCTCTCCTGTCTGGATCATAATCCAACTGGTTGGTCAAAGGATCTCCAGACCCCTCCCAGTCTTCCTCACCCTCCTCTGGCTGCCAATCTGGCTGAAAACGTCCAGGGTGGAACACAGGCACAAAAGTACCCATTGGCGCCGGATCCGGCGTCGGTCGACGCTGGTCCGGTTCTGTGTCCACATTGGGGCAGAAGCCGGGGTCGACGCTGGCTGGGGGTCCAGCCAGCACCGGGTGTGGTGCCGGCAGAATCGGCACAGGGGAAGGCGTAATCAGGTCAACAGGTGCCGATCAAGGTCCAGGCCTGGATCCAAGGGGGCCCGGAGGTGCTGGGACCAGAGCTGCCGGCGTCGAAGGCCTAGGGCCCCCAGCCGAGTCCACAGGGCCTGAAGGCACGCCGGCAGAGTCGGGCTCCCCAAAGATGGCATGCATTGCTTCGTAGAACTGAAGAAGCTGGGCAGGGGTCGCTCCCGGTCCCAGGTAGGGAGGGAAGGCCGGAGTCGACCCTGTAGGCTCTGCACCCAGAGCTGCAGGAGGGGCACCACCAGCACCCTTCGTCACGTCGGCAGACGGACGAGGGGAAGTCGAAGAGCGACAATGCTTCTTCGACGACCTCTTGTGCTGCGACTTACCTGACCCTGGGCGCGAAGACTTGGAAGAGGAATGATGATGATGGCTCCGTGACCGGTCCCTTGAACTCCCAAGGGACAGGGACCGCGAGCAAGGCGGAGCCAACTGCTGGCCCTCGAGTAGCTTTTGGGACCACTCCCGCAAAGACTTCGTGGCCATGGTCCAGCAGTCGGAGCATAACTTGGGGTCATGGTCACGCTCCAGGCAGTAGAGCCACACGCGGTGCGGCTCCGTCACCGACATCAGTCGGACACAGGAACTGCAGGCCTTGAAGCCGGGCATTCCTAGTGCACAATGAGTTTATGGACTCAAAAAACGATGTCCACAAAAGTCGAGAATAAGTCAGTCAAAAAGTGACTGTAGGTACCGCTCTCTCCGGATCTGCGCTTGATGGCATGGAAAAAAAAAAAAACTGACATCAGCGCGCGAGGGCGGCGTCTATGTAGCTAACGCGACGTCATCCCGGCGACCATGAAAACGAACGCGAGGTCGACCGACACCACCTTCTGACATGCAGGGGTACTGCTGACGAAAAACTTTCTGGATCCAGTCTGACGCCTGGGGGTAATTCCAAGGTAAGGAATCTACAACTAACTGTATCTTTCAGATGGAATCTTTCATATACATACATGCTTGGATTACTTCCTGTAGCTAGTGATTCTGGTACATTTACAAATAGCAGTAGGGAGTAGTAACATACCGGCATTATAATACAGGCCAAAATAGATCAGATTTCCAAGTACAACTGTGTACGCTTAATAATGGTTGCATCTTAGTCTATGAGAGCTACTTATGCTTGAGCTCTGCAGTGGTTCCTTCTAAGTCCTTATGCTAGGGAAGATGATGGTACAAACCTGTAAGTCTTGTAGCATCGATTTCTTTCATAGCTTCACATGCACGAAATAACGTACATCATCAGGTTGGGAGTCCCTGGTAACCTTACTAATTGTCTTGATCAGTTTTAGCAAGCAAGCATTGCAATGCAGCACTGTCTGCCTAACAGCATATTAACTGCATTGTAAATACCCAAACTTGAGACAATGAGGTGAATATGTTTTGAATTTCATTCTTCATGGGAGGCCAACATCTCAGCTTTCACCATGTTTTTATTGACTTTTCAATAATAAAAACTAAGAACAGGTAACCAACAAACCAACACTCATTAGCATTCTATGAGTACATGGTTCATAGTGCTAAGTACACCAGGAGTTTCTTGTTGCAACAATTACAGGAGCCATCACTAATGACCAAAATCAACATCTATTAAAGTATTTTATTACAACACACCTCCCTCGCGTCAAACTATGCATCATTGTCCATATACAAGATCAAGCACACAAACAACTTCCCATCATTCGAGGACGTTCTCAGACAGTTTTACTAGATTCCTCCTGCCTTTGGCTCAAATTCTGACAATTTTCTGAGAAAATCCTCATGCCTGGTGTTAGACCTGGCAGCCTTAGGGTGGTCTCTCCCCCCCCCCCCCCCCCCCCCTCCTCCCTCCTCCCTCCCCAACGTTTTGCCTTTCTCCTCCACATTTTCTGGCCTTGTTTTGTTGGTATTAAGAACGCTAGCCAGTGCTGAAGTGCTTGTGTTTTCTCCCCTAAACATGGTAATATGGGTTCATCCCCAATTAGCATATTTAATTTACTTTTAAGTCCCTAGTAAAGTGCACTACATGTGCCCAGGGCCTGTTCATTAAATGCTACTAGTGGGCCTGCTGCACTTATTGTGCCACCCACAGAGGTAGCCCTCTAACCATGGCTCAAGCCAATCACTGCAGAGCCTACGTATGCAGTTTACACTGCCATTTTGACCTGGCAAAACAAGCCTTTCACCAGGCCCAAACCTTCCCTTTTAATACATATGTCACCCCTAAGTTAGGCCCTGGGCCACCCAGAGGGCAGGGTACAATGTATGTAAAAGGCAGGGCATGTGTTTTTAAGATTTACACATGCTGGTAGTAAAAAACTCTCAAATTCGTTTTTCACTGCTGCAAGGCCTATTTCTACTGTAGGATAACTATGAGATTACCGTATTACATTTTAGAAGTATAATTCTCAATTGGGAAGAGATAAACCCTTCTAGTCTGGTGTCTCTAGAATCACAGTTTAAAATCCAAACTAATGGTGAAGTCGGTTTTTAAACTGCGATTCTGAAAATGCCACTTTTAGAAGGTTGACATTTTCTTACTTTAGCTATTTGGTGCCTGCTGCCTGTATCTGATCACGTCTGTGGTGGGTGACAGCTGGGTTTTGTGTATTCCCCCTAGACATCCACATACAATGGGAGCTTAGGTGTGACTTGATGTACCATTGATGCATCAGGATCTCGCACCGCAGTCATGTTGCATCTCAGAACCAATGCATCGCCTCGGCGGGGCAACAAACTTTCGATGTGGATCCACGCAAGTGCTCTACAACCAGGATTAAGGTACTTTGGTTTAGCAGACCTAAACGGGTCCATGTAGATGGCCCGCACTCCCTTGCAGTTGGCCTGAACTTTTGCCTTTGTTCCAGCCCAGTGTGACTAGATATCCCAAAATAGTGCTTTTTGCCTCTAGGCACTATTTTACCTAAACAATTTGAAACTCAATATTCCAAGTTCTACTTTTTGGATTTTTGTTGTTTTGGTCTTGTTTTATTTATTAAATTAAGTTCTATTTTTCTGACCTGGTGTGGAATATTTTTGTGTGGTGTTTTTACTGTTTGATGTGTTGCACAAATACTTTACACATTGCGTCTTAAGTTAAGCCTGACTGCTCTGTTCCAAGCTACCAGATGGTAAGCAAAGGTTAATTTAGGGTTTGCCAGCTTCATACCTCAACTAGGATTGTGGCTGAAGCTTGCCTAGGGCTCATACCCCAGTCAACCACCAAACCAATGTCTAACACCTGGTATATTGATTCTTCTGCTTGTATACACCAATTCATGCTCTGGATCCATAGTGTCAGCAATGTAGTTGTACAGCTCCCTCATAGTTTAACAATGTCTCATTGCAACCATCAACACAATATTACACAACATTAATGTGAATCTGGGTCATGTTGACTCCCCCAAATCCTGATAATTGCAACATGATGGGTCAGATTTGCCCATAACCCTTGAGGCCTGCTGACTTGTTTGTCCAAACCTGCTGTATTTATGGGCAGGACCACAGTGTCTGACCCAGTGTGCCCTTGGTGCATCCTCACAGGCACCTGTCGTTGCCTGCACTCCTCATCTTAAACAATCTGGTCTGGTTCTAGTACTATCTAAAATCTTGAGCTGTATCAAGTGATAACTGGCTCTTAGTGCTACCTCGCGGATATTTACATGCTTCTTCCCAGTGTGCCTCCTTTACGATTCCAATATCCTAGTCGCGTTTGTGTTTAAGATCATCCAGCGAGTCCCAACAACTATTAAATAACAGGGTGAAAGAGCATGCATCTGCAACAGTGCAGCCAGTACTCTAAATTCCAAATATGATTGATCTGCAACCTCGGGTAGATGTTGACTGTAATTGGGCAATGTATGTTTGATCTGCAGGTATATAAAGTACTAGGTGTTTACCAGCTCAACTTGTTGTAATAGGTCCTCACATGATAGCAGCCCCTGTGGATACCATATGTCCCCAACATTCGTGATCCTTTTTCTGAAACACTTCTAGCTTGTTCAGGTCTGAGCGGATGGCACAGTCTCGTAGCGGTGTCTCCAAAGTAAGCCTATCTTGCCATCCCGAGCCTTAGCTCTCATCCAAATCTTGATAACTGTGGAAGTAGGAGTAGACTTCGGGCTCAAGGAGGCCCTACCATATAGTTCCTTCAGGTAATCATAGATCTATCTGCCTGCCGATAGAGCTATGATTACCTCATGTGTGCAGACTTTTCTTCAAGTCTGCACACATGAGGTTTATGTCCATTGTCATTGTAACGATTTTAAGTTCCAGGGCAAATCTGGTTTCTCTGACCACCTGCAGCAGCTCTCTGAGCGAAAGGTCTTGGCTTTGGCAGATTTAGGGACTGAGCTTGGACACTGGTTCAGCAACACCCCTGTCCGAGCTGCTACTGTATGCATACTTTTCTAGTTTGTTGCATAGATTTTTGGCCTCTGTCCCAGACCACGTCTTGTGATTTATCAGGAGGGACGGCCCCTACAATGTCCAGTAGTAGTAATACTTTATTCGGTTGTAAATAACCATCAAAGTGTACACAACCAAAAATACAATATTCCATAAAAATACGTAACAATCCTCTTATACTTCATCTCGTGTTAAAAGAGAATGTAAAAATAACAGTAATCATCTCATTCTATAGTAAAAACAAGTAGGAATACACATCAATCTCTTAAAATAGGAACATCCAGACAATGTCATACTATTTATTAAAACAGCGTTCCCACAGGAGCAGTATAAAATACAGTGCAATAAGTCCAAAAAGTGGCCGTGCATAGTGCAACCAATAGTAATGTGCAAAGGGCAAGACAGTTAAAATACCTATTTTGTTAGCACAACATTGGGCAGTAGACTTTAAAATTGTAGTTCTCTTAAACCATACTTATTGTATAAAGTGTTTGATTGGTTTCAACAAAACCAACTATCATGCAATTCCGCCAAAACGAAAATTATCTTCTTTGGACATGCCCCTGGTGATGAATGGCGGAATTGGTGGCCTCAGGATCAGCCTCCTCCACCCAGCCCTGTCACCACTATTACAGTTATTACCTTGGCCACAAGAGTAAGAATTAGACTTTTGAGAGGGTTCAATTTGGAGACCAGTGTATCAAAACGACTCCTCCCGCCATGATCATTGTCAATAGCTCCAGTTGCTTGAATTGGATGATTTACTAATGTAGAAACCTTTGGAACAAGGGTTTCTTGATTTTGGTCGGTCGACTGTAAGTGATCAAAGCGATTATGACATGGTACATTTGGAACTACATTTATTGAATCAGTTTCCTCTGGACAACTCGATTTGTCCATGCTGGGTGCTGCTTGTTTGGAAGACTCCAAGGGAACCGGGATTTATACACTTGTCACTTAGGGTTGATTAGTTACATCAGGTCAACTGCAAACTTTAGGGTTTTTTAAACATTGCCGAGACTTTTGGAGGTTTACCCTTCCATTTTGTCTTGTTAGCAGTTGAAAGTAACTCCATTTCCTCTATAAAATGGTCAATATCAGCCAGTGTACGTAATTCAGGTGAGGGCGTCTCCAACCTGCCTTTTCCTAACCTTTGTGGTTTTTTGGCATAAGTTTCACTTTTTGCAGGGTCACCAGCCTTGCGTTTGCCCATTTTGCATAAGAATCTCACAAGAGCCCAGGTATTTAAAAAAATACAAACATAAAAGCATTCAAAAAGGTACTACGGCTGAGCCAGGCTTACTTGTAGCTTGATTTTGTCGTGGTCGAAAGAGGGGTGGCCCAGCCCAGCCAACTAAGGCGTATGACGGGTGAAGATGGGCCAGGACATGTCCCATGCTGCAGGGGACCCAGCTCAAGTTATCAAGCGCCTCCGGGTGCGTTGCGGTGACGACGGCGGCTGCCGCAAGGCTCCCTGGGGCTTGGAGTCTGCCCCTTGCTCGCCTCTTCGATAGGGACTCCCAGGATTATGATGGGCGCCCTTGGTGTCCAGTAATGTCGGTGTCGCCACAGTTCACCAAGCCCTCCTTGTCCAGCTTCGCTACTACCAAGCCCATCCTATCTCGATCGGTATAGGCGGCCTACCTTAGATAATTGTGTTTCCCTGCTTTTACTACAAGTCCTCGGGCGGTGCCGCTGCGTCTCTCCCCCACAGGCCCCGCAGCGGCCCAGGAGGTGCAGCAATGCATTGGGTGTGCGCTACCACATGCCGTCTATCTTGTCGCCAAGGATTTGACTGCTGCCGCCACGCCTTTGGAACCACATTCCAGCATAACAAGAATACAGTTGAATCTATGCCAGAGAATTACTCCATCAGCTCGAAAACTCACACAAGGTGCCGAAGACACAACTCCAACACAATTCAGATTTATAAGCACAACTATTAAATCTATGAATTATACCAATACTGGAGAACTGTAAATACAGTCTTTTCCAGCTTTGAATAACTAAATTAAGTCTATTTCTAAAACGCAACAGTGATCACAAGAGATATTCCAGCACTATCAACTTAGCTTCATTCAGAAGAATATGAAAATAATACGAATAGAAGAGTTAAAAAATGGATGTGTGCAATAGTCATGTTTTGAGGGCATAATGGAAAGCCAAGTGGCTACTGATATGGAAAGGGGTTTAAGAATTTCATGTCTTGGCAGAAAAACATATTCAAACATGCATTTATAAGACTGGAAAGCAGCATGAGTGTAAGAAAAAAATAAAGGAAAGAGAGGCTCAGCATACTGAAAGAGTCTGGGGAACAAACTAGCCTACTTCAGCTTCAATTCTAGTATGAATTTTGAGAGGTATGTAAAGTCTGGTGAAGATATGGCAGCTATGGCACGTCACTGTCCTGTAAATGTCTTGAAGTTGAACTCTTGGATAGAGTTCCACTGTTGCTGACATTTATGCAATGTACATTCACTGCTCTGGTCTTTGGAACAGGTTGTTGTGTTTTATCATGCTAAAAATTTAAGCAGGCTGAAATCTAAATTATGATGCCTTATTTGGTTGCCCCTTATTACACTGAAAGAATGTGCAGTTGATTTGATGAGCAAAAGCACCTGGTTCTGCTCTGATGACACTTAACTGAATATTTTCAGCTGTAGGTGTTGAATTTGAGAAAAAGAGACAACATTATGAGTTTGTTCATAGCAAACTCCTTTGACACTTTAGGTATATTTTTTGTTGTGGTCCTGTGCACACAGGGTGCTGGAGAAACAGATAAAAAAGTTCCTTTAAGGCACAGGCATTACTTTCCATCACCTACTCAGAGCACGTTAAGTGCAAGGAAAAGCAAATAAGCTAAAAATTGAGGAATTTAGTAAAAATAGAATTAGGTTTGTAGAGAACCAGTGGCTTCCTCACACCTACGACATTGTATAAAGTCCCTTCCTAAACACTCTAGGTTCTTTCAACTGTGGCAAAAAGAAGAGCTTCACTGAACTGCATCCGAGTTGGTAAACGACAGAAGATAAGACAACAGTTCATGTAGGTGCGAATTGAATATGCTACTTACCAGTATGCATCTGTTCTTGGCATGTAGGGCTGCTGACATTCATATCTGTGCATAGATCGCCGCCTAGTGTTTGGTCCGGATGTTTGCACGTTGTTGTCCTGGAAGAGTCTTCGAGGTATCCTGGGATAGGTGACTCCTCCCCTGGACTACAGTGCGCATGGGCATCCTCTCCATCCTCAGATTGTTTTTCGCCATTGTGGCAGTGATGGAGTAGATACAGAAAAGTGATGACCATGCTTACAGTAATTCTGAGAGCTGCAGCTGCTACAGGCGCCGGGGAGGAGGGAGGGCGATATGAATGTCAGCAGCCCTACATGCCAAGAACAGATGCATACTGGTAAATAGCATATTCAGTTCGAGGCATGTGGGCTTCTGAATTCATATCTGTGCATAGAATGTATAGCAGTGCCCTCTATTAGCGGCGGCTACCAGTGCCAGCTGCAGCGGTCTGAAAAAGGATTTTGAGAACAGCCTGTCCTACAGCTGCCTGCTGTTTTGATTGCACATCTACACAATAGTGTTTGGTAAATGTGTGTGTGGTGGACCAGGTGGCTGCTCTACATATATCATGCAGGGGAATATTTCCTAGAAAAGCCATGGAGGCCCCTAACTTACGTGTTGAGTGGGCTCGTGGGGGAATAGTTAATGTGCGTTTTGCCTTTTGATAAATTTGAATACACTTAACTATCCATCTGGCTATCCCTGCTTTGGAGATGGCGTTACCCTTGTGGTGTGGGGCAAAGGCAACGAACAGTTGTTTTGTCTTCCTAAAGGGTTTAGTCCTGTCGATGTAGTACATGAGGGCCCTCCTTACGTCTAGTGTATGGAGTGCTCGTTCCGCGACAGTTTGTGGGTTTTGGAAGAAAACGGGCAGTTCAATAGTTTGATTCATGTGGAACTGCGAGATTACCTTGGGCATGAATTTGGGGTTGGTACGTAGTACGACCCTGTTGGCGTGAACCTGTATAAATGGCTCTTGAACTGTTAGTGCCTGGAGTTCACTAACCCTTCTTAAAGAAGTGATTGCTACTAGGAAAGCTACTTTCCAGGTGAGGAATTGAATCTCGCATGAGTGGAGAGGTTCAAAGGGTGGACCCATCAGGCGTGTGAGGACCAGGTTGAGGTTCCACATTGGAGCCGGTGGGTGGCTTGGTGGAATGACTCGTTTGAGTCCTTCCAAGAATGCTTTGATGGCAGGCACTCTGAATAGTGAGAGGTGCTGCCTGGTTTGCAGATAGGCTGATATTGCTGTCAAATGGACACGTATAGAGGTTGTAGGAGAGTGGAATCTGACTAATGGTTGCCCCCAACTTTTTGCCTGGTATTTAAGTGGTTTTTGACTAGTCTGGCTGGGATCCTGCTATCCAGGACCCCAGCCTATCTGCTTTCTCCCTAAAACTGTTGTGAGTACTCTAGGTACAAAACATAATTGGATGCTGGACATGCCCTACCAGTCCCTGGTAGATGGTACCCTAGGTACCCAGGGCATGGGTCCCCCAGTAGGCCTACCAGGGCTGCAGCACTTATTGTGCCACCCTGGGACAGCCACCCAAACTGACACCACCAGGCCACTACTGTAGCCTGGGTAAGGTGGTGCTAGCACCCCTTACAGGGATGTAGGTACCCTATGTCCCATACCATTACAACACATGTACTCTCATAGGTCACCCCTATGGCAGGCCCTGGTAATCCTACAGGGCTGGGTGCTGAGGTATGTGTGAGGGGGGACCCCTACGTGAGTAGGGCCTCCCTGCAACCTTCGTAAAAATGTTACTGGGTTGTTTGTAGTGTAGCCATACCATATACTCTTAACCGCATTATAAGTTATTGCGTCATCGCTGTAACTTTGGAATGGCTACACCGAACCATATCGTGTTTGGTGTCAAACATGAAGGAATCATACCCCCAGTCCAGCCATGGGCATGGGGGCACGATTCCCCCTTGCTAGGAGGGTGATATGGGAAAAGCGGTAGAATTTGGAAACCAATTTAAAAGTGCACATGTACCACAAAATGGCTACTGTTCGCCACCTACACGACTCTGGCTGGCTGTTGCTGGGGAAAACCCCAGCCTCGCCATCTGGACAATAGGGCTCCTGTGGCAGGGAGGTGCCAGCACCTCCCCAGACAGGATATGTGGATTGGAACAGGGTGGGTGCACCAAAAGTCCATTCAGAGTTGCACGTAGGCAGCTGCAGAGCCCCAATTCTGCATACACCGCCTGGAACCGGTTCAGGGGCATCCTGCCCCTCGCCCAGGCGGGAAACACACAAAGGGGAGTGGGTGTAGCCACCCTTTCCCGCCTCTACTCTGATTGGTAGGCTCTATTTTGGACCATCCCCTAATCTTGGGGATATATGGGAATAACTTTGCCCTAGAGCCTTGGATTCGTACAGGACTTCACAGAACTGACCTTCGACGAGCTGCTGCCCAGCTGACTGAAGAAATCTCCCTTGGGATAAAGAAGTTATCCCCCTGCTTGGCAGGCACCTAAAAGACTACAAGATACCCGGTTGGAACTTCGTTGCTCTCACGACCTTCGACGCCTTCCAGCAACCTCGAGGTGGGTCTCCAGTGCATCCCAGCGTCCTGTGAGTGTGCCCAGCAAGTCTGAGCACCCTGGACCACGTGGGTGTCGAGATCCCCGCATACCCCGAGACACCGGCCACCTCTTGTCCAGCACACGACCCCGACCAGTGGGGAAGTTGTGCTTTGGCCCATTCTTGAGCCAACCTTCAAGCAGCATTTGTGCCGTCTCCCAGCTCCCTGGCCCGCTCCGGTGGCCCGTGGGAGCACTTTTACGCACTCCATTTTGCTGCCTTCCGCGGTCCCTTGTCTCTCGACTTGTGGGCCCTGACGGAGGACAATCTTCCTTTCTAAGAGTTCCCCTGGTTGCTCCAGGCCTGCTCTACGCTCCCTGCAAAGGAGAGCACCCTCAGACCCCGTGGGTCTGCACCAGCAGCTGCTTTGTTCATCTTGCGTGGGTTGCGGTTGCCAATGCTTAGTGGATCCAATCGGGACACTAACACCGCAGCGACCCTCAGCCGACGTGGGACAGTCGCCCTCCAGAAGCTGGCCTTCCTTGAAGCCTCCCGGAGCCCGTGACTGCAGAGCCCAGCTGTACCTTCCACGCCTGAAGCACCCGACATCCACGAGCTCCTTCCTGTGAGCTCCCTGGTCACTGAGCTGTGACCCAGACTCTGTCCCCTCTGCTTTCAGGTTCATCTTTGTCTTTTCTTCAACTTAAATCTTCACGACTTCAGCGACACTTCCAGCTAGCAGCAGTTTGGACTCCTTTTCCATAGAAAATCAGCCCGCGACCCGACACCAGAATCGACCTATGCACCCGGCTTCCCTGGGGCAGGTAACAGTGGTACTTCGGTACTTCCGTGGTGGTGGGCTCTCCAAAGCCTTAAGTCTCAAGCCT
Organism: Triturus cristatus; assembly: GCF_964204655.1. NCBI lineage: Eukaryota > Metazoa > Chordata > Amphibia > Caudata > Salamandridae > Triturus > Triturus cristatus. The sequence goes on along the minus strand of NC_140592.1, from coordinate 854,019,978 downwards.
TAACTTTGTACTGTTGTTAGAAGTGTCCTTAAACCACAATTATTCAACCGCGACATTCTCCATAGGCTAACATTGCGATCCCGACAGCAGCTTCTCGCACTGCACACGCCTCCCGTGGGTCCCCTTCCTCTTAACTGTGGGGGGATTCTTAAGGGGCCAGCGATCCTGAATGCCCTAGGCATTGCCTGTAGAATTGTCGTGGTTCTTATACCACTATTTTAGTATATGGTTTGGCCCCCCCCTGGGGCCCATTGATTTCTGTGCTATTTATTGTGTTTAGAAATGCTTGTTTGAAACGTAACTTTGCCACTAGCCACATAAAGTGACTGTGGGATTCTGTCTAGAATAAATACATATATTTTATATATATACCTGTGTGGGCTACTCTTTCATTTGGTTATTCAAGAGGTTATTATGGTAAAACAATAAGCTTAACACTCCTTCAAGACTTAGCCTGAAGGCTGCTCTCCACAGCTACCACTAGGATAGCTTTCTTTAAAGGTTGTCTTAAACCTACCATCAATAGGAGTCGAATTGGACTGGTGCAAGGTGTCCCTATAACTAGGAACAGCATATGCCAGGCCAACTTCTCACAGAGGTGTACGCCAGATTGCATCGGTATAGGTGTAAGAGGTAACAAATTATGTTTTGGATGGAGGCGTCCAGCGGGTTAATGTCATTATTACTGCAATAAATGACGAACCTTTTCCATTTGGCTGCATAGCAAGCTCTTGTAGTGGGTCTCCTGGCTTCCTTGATGATGTCCATACAGTCAGGTGGCAGGTTGAGGTAGCCAAACTCTAGGACTTCAGGAGCCAGATTGCCAGGTTCAGCTGTTGCGGATCTGGGTGCTGAATCTCTCCATGGTTCTGCGTCAAATGCGCGGGTTTGATCCGCAGCCTTTGATGCGGTACCACGGAAAGTTTGAGGAAGGTGGTGTACCATGGCTGGCGTGCCCACGTAGGAGCAACTAGGACGAGTGTCAGGGAGTGTTGTCTGAGTTTGCGAGCCACCAGCGGTATCAACGGCGCTGGGGGGAAAGCGTACGCAAATCTGCCGGACCAGTTCATCCATATCGCATTGCCCTGCGACTGCGGATGTGGGAACCTGGCGGCAAAGCTTTGGCATTTTGCGTTTTCGCTTGTGGCGAAGAGGTCTATCTCCGGATGACCCCACTGCTGGAAGTACGGTTGGAGTACTGATGGGTGTAACTCCCACTCGTGCATCTGGTGGCTGTGTCTGCTGAGCAGATCCGCCATCTGGTTGTCCTTGCCCGGGAGGTGTTCCGCCATGAGGAAGATGTTCCTCTGAATGGCCCACTTCCACATGCTCTGAGCCAGATGAGACAACTGTGGAGAGTGTGTTCCTCCCTGCTTCTGTATGTAGTACATGGCAGTCATGTTGTCCGTCCGGATCAACACGACTTTGTTGCACAGATGTACTTTGAATGCCTTCATGGCCAGGAAGATTGCCATCAGTTCCAGAAGGTTGATGTGCATCTTCTTCTGTTGTGTCGTCCATAGTCCCTGCACTGTGTAGTGGAGTACATGAGCTCCCCATCCCTGGAGAGACGCGTCCGCTGTCAGTACTATTTGTGGAACAGGCTCTTGGAACGGTCGGCCCTTGCAAAGGTTTTGAGGATTCCACCAATGTAGAGAGTTGTATGCCCGACCGCTCACCAACACTAGGTCTTTCAACTGTCCTTGAGCCTGATTCCACTGACGTGCTAAGCACTCCTGAAGCGGGCGCATATGTAGTCTCGCGTGTGGGACTATGAAAATGCAGGAGGCCATCATGCCTATCAACTGCATGAACACTCGTGCTGGAAGTGAGTGTTGGGGTTTGAACCTGGAGATCAGCATTTGAATGCTGTTGATCCTCACTAAATTTGGCTGAGCTGTGGCCGCCAGAGTGTCTATAGTCGCACCTAGGTACGGTTGTACGTGTGCGGGCTGGAGATGGGATTTTGGGTAATTTAGTGAGAACCCCAGACTGTGAAGGAGGTGAATGGTGCGGGACATGTGGCTGGCACATTGCTGGGCTGACTTCGCTTGAACGAGCCAGTCGTCCAGGTAAGGGTAGACGTGTATGTGCTGCCTCCGTAGATGTGCCGCCACCGTAGCTAGGCACTTTGTAAACACCCTTGGTGCCGTTGTCACGCCGAAGGGAAGGACTCTGAATTGGTAGTGCTGTCCTTGAACAGTGAACCTGAGGTATTTTTTGTGTGATGGGTGAATGGGTATGTGGAAATACGCATCCTTGAGGTCCAGTGTGGCTAGAAAGTCTCCCTGCTTGAGCAGCGGGAGGACTTGCTGGAGAGTGAGCATGTGAAAATGCTCGGAAAGAATGTATCTGTTTAGGGGTCTCAGGTCCAATATAGGTCTGAGTGACCCGTCTTTCTTTGGTATTAAAAAGTACAGGGAGTACACCCCCGTACCTTGCTCGTGGACGGGTACGACCTCTATTGCGCCTTTTAGAAGCATGCTTTGCACCTCCTGCTGTAAGAGCGTTAAGTGCTCTGAGGACATAGGACGGTTTCTTGGAGGAATAGTGGGTGGAGTGGAGGTTAGCTCTAGACAGTAACCGTATTTGACAATATCTTTGACCCACCTGTCCGTGGTGATGGAGTTCCACGTGGACAGGAACCTTTGTAGCCTTCCCCCGACAGGTGTAATGTGGTCGGGAGGAAGGGAGAGGGCGTCACTGCTTGTTCTTGGGGGAGGACCTGGTGTTGCCGTAGCCGCGTCCTCTTCCCTTTGTACTGGAGCCACGATATCCACCCCGGGTGTTTTTATCGTAGGTGGTTTGTGTATTGCCCTTGTTGTATGTCTGCTGTGACCCCTGTCCTCTACCTGCTCCTCTATTTCCGGGGCGACGAAAGGAGCTGCTCCGAAAGGACTGAGTCTGGAGAGCCCCCATGGACTTTGCGGCGTCCGTGTCCTTTTTTATTTTCTCAAGGGTGGTGTCAACCTCCGGTCCGAATAAATAGTCGGGGTTGACAGGCTGGTTGAGTATATTATTTTGCACCTCAGGTTTGAATCCGGAGATTCGCAACCAGGCATGTCGTCGCAGCATGACGCTTGTGTTAATGGCCCTGGCAGCCGTGTCTGCGACATCTAGTGCACACTTGATGGAAGCATTTGTGAGTAACTGTCCCTCTCTGATGAGAATTTCTGCACCTTCTTTGTACTGGTCAGGGAGATGTTGGAGTAGTTGCTCCAATGTGTCATAGTGCGCTCTATCGTAGCGAGCGAGGAGCGCTTGAGTGTTGGCTATGCGCCATATGTTGGCAGCCTGTGCGGCAACTCGCTTGCCGGAGGTCTCTAGCACCTTGGACTCTTTGTCCGGGGGAGGAGCGTCACCTGTCGTCTGCGAGTGTGCCCTCTTGCGAGCATTCGCTACGACAATGGAGTCTAGTGGTAATTGGCCTCTGATGTAAGTAGGGTCCCCAGGCGCCGATCTGTATTTCTTATCGATCCTGGGGTTTATCACTCGTGCCCTGGTGGGTTCTTTGAAGATGTCCTTGGCTGGTTTGAGGACCCCTTTCAACATGGGCAGAGTTTTTACACGTCTTTCTGAGGATGCGAAGGTGTCCATAAGAAAGTCGTCCTCGATGGTGTCAGAGTGAAGCTGCACTCCATGATTATTTGCGGCACGTTCGGTAAGAGCGTTGAACGCTGCAGTGTCCTCTGTGGGAGATGTTTTCGCCCCATAGAGTTGTGGGTCCTGTGCATCTAGAGGTGCACGTGGATCTACAGGGTCGCCCCAAGTTTGATCAGGGTCCTGTTGGTAATCAGGGTCTATGTCTCCGTGGTAGGGGACTTGGTCATCCATGTAATCCCCCAACACATCCGTGTCGGAGTGTGTGGGAGAGTATGATTGTGGATCTTGGTAGGGCGAGTGGTAAGACTCGCTTAGGAGAGGTTCTGAGTCCACAGGCAGCTTCCTTTTTAGCGGGATCCGGAAAGGGTCCAAAAGGTGGCTCCGAAGTTATCCTCCGTTCGTGGATAACCATCCTGCCGGTGATGGCGTCGATGACATGTGACGGAGACGCCTCAGCAGGTGTAGTTGTGGTGTGGGCGACCCGCGTCCTGAGTTGGAATATTTTTGGGATCGTGGACGGAGGCAGGCCAAAAGTAATGTTGGCTGGCGCCGAAGAGGCTGCTGGAGCTTTTATTGGGCCGGAGCCCAACGTGTCCTGGAGGACCGTTTTGGTTTTGCTGCTTTGTGCTGCACCAGGTCGCACTTGGAGCGTCTTTGAGGCTTTCTCGCCGACCAGGTCTGTCGAGGCGGTCGTCGACTTTTTCGGCGCCGGCGGGTCATCGAGTCGAGGGGCGGGAATGGCCGTCGACGTCTTCGATGCATGAGGCTTCGGTGGTGCCGTGGAAGCGATGTGAGACGCAGCCGGCAGTGTGACATTTGGTGTCGGAGTCGATGGCGTCGACGCCGGGAACCGATCAGGTTTGTTGGCACCGAAGGCCTTTTTCCGCATGCCGACTCCGACGTCGGCCGCTTCAAGTTCGGCACCGAAGTCTGGCTTGGTGCGCTCGGTGCCGACGCGCTTCGCTGGCGTTGAAGGTGTGGAAGGCCTCGATCCGACCAGCGCCACTTTTGGTTTCGGTTTCGATTGAACCAGTGCAGCTTTCGGTTTCGGTTTGGAAGAAGGGAAACCAGCCGGTTTAGGTAATAATGGCTGCCGCTGAATGTCCGAGGCCGGGCCCGAGGGCGGGGCCGAAGAACTGCGGGATAGGTCTCGGGTAAGGCCCGAAGGCGATCCCTCGACCGGAGCCATAGACTGTGGCACTGGGCTCTCTTCAGTCTGAACGGGTAGGCCTTGCTCGTCATTGGAGCTACTCTCTTCGGCCCCTAAGGCCTCATCGTAGTCTCCTACCTCGGTGTCGTCTTCATCTCTGCGAAAGAGTGATTCGTCGACGTCGTTCGATCCGGAGTGATGTTCGGAAACGGGACTGGAGGGTAGGATCTCCAATTCTTCGACATCTTCGGTCTCGGCGTTGAAGATGTCTGCCGGGGCCGGTGCCGCGTGCTGCGCCTCGAGTCTTGCCGCTCGTCGAGTCCGTAGAGTCTTCTTGGAACGGAACCGGGCACAGGCCATGCATGTCGATTCGTCGTGATCCGGCGAAAGGCATTTGTTGCACACCGGATGGACGTCGATGTGGGGATATTTCGCATTGCATACCGGACATCTTTTGAACGGTGTCCTCGATTCCATCGTCGAGGTCGTCGATGGGCAGGTAAGAAGCGAAAAGTCGGTGCTGAAAGTTGTTAAACTAACAAAGGAGTATCGAAACCGATCGAGAAAACAGTACCGACGCGAACTAAAGGCCTTTTGGCCTCGATAAAGTTTTTCCTAACTTGAGCTAAGATAGCACATCCGAACCCAATGGCGGAAAAAAACAATCTGAGGATGGAGAGGATGCCCATGCGCACTGTAGTCCAGGGGAGGAGTCACCTATCCCAGGATACCTCGAAGACTCTTCCAGGACAACAACGTGCAAACATCCGGACCCAACACTAGGCGGCGATCTATGCACAGATATGAATTCAGCAGCCCACATGCCTCGAACATACCAGTTTCAAGCCTTTACTACTGCACTACTGTCAAAATGTTCTACATTTGAACGTTTCAGTCTTTATAGTGAGATGGTGCTTGCAATTGCTAGAATTCTCCTGTTTTCTGGAGGGATTCGCCTCATCAGGGGTAGTCAGCACTATATAAATTCAATTACAATATGCATGTGAGTCTTTAATCCAAATGAAGTGAGCTGGGATTGCATTGCAGAATTAGTCCTCTTCCCCACCTCCTAGAACTTGATGGGCCTTTGACGTCATCAGAAGCTCTGTAAAAGCTGACGTGAATCCATATAGCAGAACTGTCTTGTCCGCTTTGGTCAATATGTCAAGCAAAGTGTACAATACCATATTAGTTTTGGTGAGTTCTTTCGGGTGAATGAAAATGGTGTAAAGTGTAAGCAAACATCTCAAACCAATGGATCAGAGGAAGGCTTCGCACACATGCTCCCCATTGCCAGTACCATGTCATTTTTAGTATAGTCTTTGGTTAGAAAGAACACCAGCAGTTGTTTTCCCCATTTCTCCAATGTAAGCTGCCTTTGACAACAGTCTAGTTTGCTCTTGCGGTAGGAGTCTACGGGCCCTCTGAGGAAGTCCACCCATTCTTTGGATCTGTCTGGAAGTTATTCCCTGGGATGTAAACCCTGTTGTTGATTGCTCATTACCAATAGAAGTGATACTTCCTTGTAAATTATGTTGACACCATACTGCCTGCTTTCAATATAAGTGTGCCAACCCTTGATTCGGAAAATCAGCGGACCATGAACAGAAAGTTTTTATAAATGTGTTCAGAAACAGCCCATTCATGAGTCAGTGGTTTAGGATGAGTTAAGGGGAACTGTTCCTTGACAGACTCAGAGGTCCCAGGCATTGCATCACCAGTGTAGAGCTTGTCACAGTGTCAATGGAATTTTAACTGTCATCACAGTTACAATTCATAACTTCTAATTGTATGTTTGGACTCTGTTGTAGCGTCTCATACAGAGCCAAGCAGTGTAGATTCAGAGAGATGCAAGAGGATATGATTGTGGAAAGGGACTTCTGCTACTCAACTGTGCAAACCGTCCATGGGACCTATCCATACTCATTCAACAGCAGTCTGTAATTTAGCCTTGAAGCTTTTTCCCCGTAAACTGCAAGGCAAACATACTTCAAGCTGTTTTCTGTGTCTGAAAATTCTTCAGAAATCCTTTGCTATGCTACCTATCATTTGCCATAAAACCGTAACGCAAGCATTCAATCTATGGAATCTGCATGTATGGCAATGGTGAATGATTCAAACACATGAATCCATGATTGATTCACTGCTGGACAATCAGGCTTTTGTTATATTAGTGCACTCTTTTTTATGTCTTAATTGGTATTCAACTTGTATTAAGAGTGGCACATAGCTAATGGTGCGAATGTGTCTACTTGGTAGGGAGTCCATGCTGTAAAAATCACAAGAACAGGATAAGGTTATTAGTGTAAAACTGCATTCTACTCTACTATAAATATGCTGCCAGGTGGATATAATTTAATCATATATTATATTTGAGGACTGAACAACCGGGTCAAAGGTAAAGAAAGATTATTCATCTGTTTTCATTTATTCACTTCACCGACTAGTGTTGCTCCATCACTCCCAGTATTTCACTTAATTCAGATGCTATTATTGGCCCGTGGCAGAACTCTTAACACTACTGGAATACTAAAATTACCCAAACAGCATTTATTATGTCAGCTGGTCTTAGATGGACATGAAGTGTTACAGAACAAGACTGTGGGCATCAATGAAAGTAACGTACGGTAATGCAGAGTCCCCAATTAAACAGAACAAGTGAATGGTCCCAACTCTGGGTTTCTGCTACCTTGCTGGTCAACCATGGATTGTGGAGTGTAGGGTGATGGACAGATTAGAAAGAGGGAATTAGGTAATATGACAACATTTCTAAATGAAGAAACAACCTGAATAAATCAGGCTGGCAAAACTTAATTTTGACAAAATGTCACTGACCCTGTTCACAATAATCTAATGTTTCTCTGGAAAAAGTACACTAGTAGAATTGATGAAGTTAGTTTGTTTACATTTTTTTTATTATTTAAAACAGCTGTAATCCTTCTTTGTTCACTGCAACCCAGGAGTTAAAAAACAGAAGATGGCAAGAAAAAAGAAGGTGACTGCGAAACACAGGTAAGAATGGAATATTTTCGGGGCAATAGTGAGGGAGATTGATATAAGGACAACTCAAAAAATGGAAGATTTAAAAGTAGAGGAGCAACACAAAAGGGGTTTAAAGTAAGAGGGAGGAAGAAAGGACTGGGGAAGGGATAAGGGTGAGATAAGCATGCAGAGCAAAAGATGGATTATGCAAGTGGGGGACCTCCCCCTTTTAAGAAAAAATGAAAGAAAAAAGGTCCTCATGAAAATTATTTTGTTTAAAGAAAGGCCATGCCCAGGTTGGTTTTTATCACTCTGGTAAAACCCATTCTTGAGCAGATAATTGTAAAGAAAGGTGCAACAAAATGATTTTGTCAGAATCATTTTGACCAGACAAGTATTTGTGAAAATACACAAAACTGGAAGGACAACAGGACTTGGTCACTATATATTTCTGAATTGTTTTCAGAATAAAAGGAATTGAGGGTTAAAGTTCATCCATAGAAACATTATATACCCAACAAACAACATTTTAGTTTGTTTCCAACCTGCATCATATCACGGCTTCATCATAGAAACTGCAGATGTTATTGCAACCATACTTTATAAAACAGGAAGGGGACAACTTATTTTATGATGGATGATACCTTTTACTGATACTGTTAGACTACTAACTAGGAAAAAACATTGCAAATTCACATTCACTCGCACAGGTGGCACTGGTCCCCTAGAACTTATCTGTGATCAGTGCTCTGACCGGTGAAGACCCTTTTGGAACCGGCTCAAGTGCCTCGAGGCACCCGCCTCGCTCCTCTCTTCACTGCATTAATCTGTTCCTGCTCTCTCTCACATCTCTCCTGCCAAGTAATTTCTCACTGCATTTCATTTATCTTTGTTTTTAACCACTTTTTCCTGTAACTGTCTGGTCTCAATCGCATCTCACTGCAAGTGCCTTTTCAATACATTTCATTCATCTTTGTTTCTCACCACTTTTTTTCTCCAGTTTTGTCCATCTCTCCTCTCCTGCCAAGCCTCTTTCCACTGCATTTTCACCCGCTCTTTTTTCTGCCTTTTGCTTATTAGCATGTGTTAGACCCGGGGTTCAAATCCACTGGTCACCTTCTGAGATAGCCCCACTCACCCCTTTGCTAGCTTGGCTTGTAAAGTATCTGCAATCACACTCACAGTAACCCAATGATGAAACCACAAATCGACTCCACACGAGTTTTATAAAACGAGTATAACTTTTATATAAAAAGATATACGATAAGACCACACAATATAAATCCAACATATGCGTATTTGTAATATTCCCCCTGGACGGTTGTTAGGGCAGCCAGCCCTTATCAGTTCTGGCGATATTAATGAGCACTTCTAAACATTCTACTCTAATCCTAACACCTTGTTATGCAGATCGTAATGCTAGACTCGGGTACTGCTGCAATGTAAAAATAATACAATGCTATGCAACAATCAGGCACTTTGCGATGTAAAAATAATGGAATGCGTAGCACGACAATCGGGTACTTTGCAATGTAAAAATAATGCAATGCGTAATACAACGACCAGGTACGTCGTTATACAGATGTAAGGCAATGCGTAATACACTAATCAGGTAGTTCGTTATGCAGGAATAATGCAATGCGCAATACGCTAATCAGGTAGTTTGTTGTGCATAAACAATGCAATGTGTCATACGACAATCAAGTAGTTCGTAATGCAGAAACAGTGCAATGCGTCATACACAAATCAGGTACTTAGTTATGCAGAAATGATGCAATGTGTAGTACAAGAGTCAGGTACTCCGTTATGCAGAAAATGAAATAAGGCGTAATACATTCAGGCACCGATCACTGTGCCGTAGGCAGTCTCTCCGCCTCTCATTCTGACTTGCAGTCAGACTCTCAACAGTTGCCCCCAACACAGGTATGATGTAACCAAAAAGTGCAGATCCGCACTACCGCCCTTGTACTGCCACACTCCTGTGGCAATACGGGCCGCGATACGAGCCGAAGCAGAGGCTCGTGCTGTCAGAACGAGAGAGAGAGAGAGAGGCCGAGAGCGTCTCCCTCCGAGCCCGCACCCCGCCCCAGGAGTCGACACACGTTACCTGGGGGGCGCAAACTCACTCTCCTCTCCTTGTCCAGCGGCTCCAGGTTAGAAGTGGGTTTACCCTGGTCACTCCTAGGGGACCCAGCCCTCCGGCTGGACACTGTCCCATGGGGTTTTCCCACTGAAGGACAGCTCCCTCTCTTAACCTTCCATTTAGATTTCTGTGCCTGCCATTTAGGAATGGCACCCACAAACTTCAGGACTGGGGAGCTCTGATGACAGACGCCCTACGCCCTCCAGAGCTAAGTGTTCTTCCTCGCACAGCTGACAAGTAGGCACTAGGCCTCCCACCGGGTACTCCTGTAAGGAACCCTCCAGTCTCGTGGGTGGGGTGGTGAACCCCTGGGGACGTTGCTCACATTCCCTCCCTCTCTTTTGAGACAGGGCGCTAGCCCGCATGCCCCCCCCCCCACTACTCTTGAACCTAATGGGTCTACTTTGCTTCTCTTCCCTCTCTAGGGCCCTTTCAGGCCCTTGGACCCATGACCAGGGGTCCAGCTCTTGTGCCAGCTCCCGGGAATCAAAGAGCTCGCACCCTAACACAGGTTGGCGCAATCCTGGAAAATAATTACTGAGCCTAGGCTCCCTAGGGGTAAAGTTAAGCCACCCCTTTAAATCATTTGCCATGCTCACGAACACCCAATCATCCAGTGCACGCTTGCACTCATCCACACTTGGCACTGGCTGTACGCTGCCACCATTCAAACTGGACTCTGCCTTTTTAACCTGAATATCCAGCTCCCTCGTGCTTAACTCATGAGCTAAGAGAATCTTTTTCTCTTCCAAGGCGAGAGCACTCCTGCTCTCCTCTGCCTGAGTTTTAAGTTTAAAAACCTCCAACTCATGCTCTCTGACCCTTTGGTTTTCCTCCAACTCCTCGGGTGAAAAACTCCTCCCTGAATGGCTACTACCAGCCCCTGAAGCTGGTCCCTCCACTGGCAAATCCTATGGACCAAATCCATTCCCTGGGTCATCCTCATCCACCTCAACATCACCCGCCTCCTGAGTCCCTTTGGCTTCCAACCAGGCGCTCAAGGCCATTTGTAGCTCCTCCTTCTTGGCGCTACTTTTCATGGGACATCCCAAAGCTCTGCAGAATTGCTTCAATTGATCAACTTTGTAGGTAAGCAATGCCTCAATGTCGAATTCTAATTCTGCAGCCCCACTGGCTACTTGACTCCTCTGAGATATGATGTGTGGCTTAAAGGTCGCTAAAAAATAAAATCAACTAGAACCAACAAATCAAGAACACAATATGTGGATGCGTCGTGGTCTGTGCTACTTGTGATGTACACCAATTACTGTGAGTGAATTTGCAAATACACATTCAGATACCACCGCTGCCACCAAATGTTAGACCCGGGGTTCAAATCCCCTACCTCTGCCGCCCAAATGTTAGAACCGGGGTTCAAATCCCCTGGTTGGCTGAGGTAGGTACCGCCGTTCCAACGTCAGGGAAAGGAAGGTCACCTTCTGAGTTAGCCCCGCTCACCCCCTCGGTAGCTTGGCATGAGCAGCCAGGCTTATCTCCAAGGCAAATGTGTAAAGTATTTGCAATCATGCTCACAGTAACCCAATGATGACGACACAAATAGACTCCACACAAATTTTCATAAAACGAGTATAAATTTTATATAAAAAGATATACGATAAGACCACACGATACAAATCCAACATATGCATATCTGTAAAATTCCTCCTGGACGGTTGCTAGGCCAGCCAGCCCTTATCAGTTCTGGCGATATTAATGAGCACTTCTAAACAGTCTACTCTAATCCTAACACCCCGTTATGCAGATCGTAATCCTAGAATCAGGTGCTGCTGCAATGTAAAAATAATGCAATGCGTATGCAACAATCAGGAACTTTGCGATGTAAAAATAATGCAATGCGTAGCACGGCAATCAGATACTTTGCAATGTAAAAATAATGCAATGCGTAATACAACCACCAGGTACATTTTTACACAGATGTAAGGCAATGCGTAATACACTAATCAGGTAGTTCGTTATGCAGGAATAATGCAATGCGTAATATGCTAATCAGGTAGTTTGTTATGCAGAAACAATGCAACGTGTCATACGACAATCAGGTAGTTTGTTATGCAGAAACAGTGCAATGCGTCAAACACTAATCAGGTACTTCGTTATGCAGAAATTATGCAATGTGTAGTATGACAGTCAGTTACTCCATTATGCAGTAATGGAATAAGGCATAATACACTCAGGCACCGATCACTGTGCTGTAGGCGGTCTCTCCGCCTCTCCTTCTGACTTGCAGTCAAACTCTCAACAGTTGCTCCCAACACAGGTACGATGTAACCAAAAAGTGCAGCTCTGCACTAAGGCCCCTGTAGTGCCACTCCCTTGGCAATACGGGCCACGATACGAACCAAAGCAGAGGCTCGCGCTGCCGGAACGATAGAGAGGCCGAGAGCTTTTCCCTCCAAGCTCGCAACCCGCCCCAGGAGTAGACACACGTTACCTGGGGATGTGAACTCACTCTCCTCTCCTTGTCCAGCGGCTCGGCCTACAATGCAATCGTTGTCAATTGGCAACGGCGGGCTCGGGCAGGCGGCTCAGCTCCTCCGGGGCTGCCAGTCCAGGCCGCTACAATTACGAAGATCTCAGGCTGCTACAGGGCACACGCACACTGCTTCGCTGAGACTTCCTTGAACTTTGGGTGCACAATCACTGGGCACTCCACACGAAGGTCTCAGGCTGCACGAAGATCATGTGCACAGCGCCGCTGAGACTCACTTTAACTCTGGTGCACACGATAACAAGGCAAATCCTCATGAAGGTCTCACGGTGCACAACGCACCCGCACACAGCGTCGATGAGACTCACTTGGATTCCGGGGCACACGATAAGACAAATCCTCACAAAGGTCTCACGGAGCACAACGCGCATGCACACAGCGTCGATGAGACTCACTTGGATTCCGGTGCACACGATACTGGACAATCCTCACAAAAGTTCAGGCTGCACGAAGCACACGCACACAGCGTCGCTGATCCTTGCTTGGACTCTAGGTGCCCACGATCACAGGGCACACCTTACGAGGGGCTCAGGCTGCAACAAGCACGCGCGCGCACACAGCGCCTCTGAGACCCTCATGGAAACTTTTGTGTTCCTGTGTTTCTGCAACAGCGAGCCAGCTCACCTCAGACCCTTGGGGATAAGTTACTTCAGGACACAGCAAAGTCCTTCAAGCAGGGGGACACAGCAAAGTCCCTTTAGCCTTTTCCTTGGTTAAAACAGCAAACTGCAGGCCAGCCCCAGAACACACAGCAAGGGTCAGTCCTATCGTTCCGTCTATTCAGTTGTTTCTTCCTTGGCAAAGGTCCTCCTGACCACGAAGTAGCTCCAGTCTTGTTCACACTTGATCAAGCCATTCTCCAAAGTTCAGGGGCTTCAGCTCTCATAGTTATACCCCTCAATGGCTTAGAAGTCTTTGTATTCAGGGGGCACTGACCCCTGTTCAAACCAGTTCTGGGTGCCTCTCTGACACAGACACCTTTCTTCCTTTGATTAGTGGGGGTCTGGATTCTCAATCAATCAGCAGGAGATGGGACAATTGTTTTATACCAGCAACCCAAGCCTCTTCACCTCTAGGGGCTTCTCCTCCCCCTACACTGCCTGTGGCTGGCTCACCTCCTCCCTTAGGTCAAGACATTCCCCTGGTCCTATAGCTTTCAAATACAGACAGTCAATCCACAGCTAGGCAGAGACACACAGAAATGGTAGAGCACAAAAACTCAGCCACTTCTAAAAGAGTGGCTTCTAAACACACAACGCAAAAACCACCTTCATAAAAAGATCTGTTATTACATTGTGAGTTCAGTCATACTAAAATTCACCTTTCCTTCTTAAGCCTTTGGGAAGATAGGCTGGAAAACATATTACATAGCCTCTCCATTCTGTCCTATGGGCAAGATGGCCTTTCAATAGTGAAAAACCAAATGGAGATTATTTTACTGTCAGGACATAATACACACCTTAGTACATGTCCTACTTTTCACATGTACGGCACCCTACCCAGGGGTACCTTGGGCCTACCATAGGGGTGTCTGATGTACATAGAAAGGGAAGGGCAAGGTCTGGCAAGTGAGTGCACTTGTCAGAACAACAAGGCAGTTTAACAAACTGCGCGCAGGCACTGCAATGGCAGGCCTGAATTCCCTTTTTAAGGCTACTTGTGTGGGAGGCACAATTAGTGTGGGAGGCACAATTAGTGTGGGAGGCACAATTAGTGCTGCAGGCACACTAGTAGCATTTGACCAGCCCTGGCACACATGCACTTTACTAGGGACTTTACTAGTAAGGCAAACATACCAATCATGGACAACCAATTACCATTACACTTTATACAGGGAGAACTTGCACTTTGACACTGATCAGCAGTGGCAAAGTGTCCAAAGCATCTAAGTTGGCAACACCATGTCAGAAAAAAGGTGTAGGGGGAAAGCAAAACGTTTAGGGACTTTAGCCAAAAAGGGCCAAGTCCAACAGCATGCTCTTGTTTTTAGTCATTTTCATGAGTTTTCTTAAACCTGTTGTGACCTTGTCTTTTGCTTCTCCTCGCACTTGCACCTTGGCTCTTGCTGCCCTTGCCCTTTCTGCAACGCAACCCTCCTTCCTCCCCCTCTACCGGTCCTTGCATCTTTTTCCTGCTCTCTCCCTGCTGCGCATCTCGTCCTCCTCTCAGGCCCCATTTAATAGCGGCCAACCAGTGGAAGCATGCAATGGGTGTGCCAAAGGCAAGCCCATCTGAACCCATCTGCACAGGACCTCAAAACACTGAAGCACAAGTTACTTACTTGTGTAACAATATATCTGTAAGAGACATTAGTTAGTGATAGATTCCTTACCTTAGAATATCCCCAGGCGTCAGACTGGATCTGGAAAGTTTTTGTCAGCAGTACCCTTGCGCGTCGGTTGGCGTCGTCGTGCGGCTCCACGTACGCCGCTGGCGTCATAGTTGCTGAGATGACGTAGTCGAAGCTACTTAGACACGCCCACGCACGCTGATGTCAGTTCTGTACACGACTGATCCACGCCAGGAACGCAGAGCCATGCCAGAGACCGACTACTGGTTCAATAGAACTAGGGCCCTGAAAGGGATGACCTGAACCCTAGAGAACAGTTCGTAGAACAGGGAGGATGGGCGGGCGGTAAGGAATCTATCACTAACTAATGTCTCTTACAGATATATCGTTACACAAGTAAGTAACTTGTGCATCTGAAAGAGACACGTTAGTGATTGATTCCTTACCTTAGAATACATACCCAAGCAATACCAACCCCGGAGGAGGGTCTGCGAAATGAAATCACACCAGAAAGTCACAGAGAACCGCCCGGCCAAAGAAGCAGTCTCTCTGGACTTGACAATCAAGGCAATAGTGCTTAGTGAAAGTATGCAGCGAGGCCCACGTAGCTGCCTGACAGATATCTTGCAGGGGGACACCGCGTCCTAATGCTGTAGTAGCTGCTGTCGCCCTGGTAGAACGGGTGCGCAGCCCAACCCGAGGTTCCTTTTTAGCCAGAGAGTAACAGGCTTTAATGCACAAGACAACCCATCGGGAGATAGTCCGCTTGTGCACAACCTGACCTTTCTTGGCACCCACATAGCCAACAAAGAGCTGGTCATCCACCCGGAACTGCTGTGTGCGGTTGAGATAGAATGAAAGCTCACGTTTTGGGTCCAGACGGTGGAGCCTCTCTTCCTCTCTTGAAGGATGCGGAGGTGGAAAGAAAGTGGGCAAAGGGACAGTTTGCCCGAGATGAAAGGCAGTGACTACTTTTGGTAGAAAGGAGGGACGTGGTCGAAGCACAACCTTGTCCGGATGAATCGCCAGGAAAGAAGGTTTCCATAAAAGAGCCTGAAGCTCACTCACACGCCTGGCGGAGGTGATGGCCACCAGGAAGACAGTTTTTAAAGTTAGTAACCTCAAAGGACAGTTATGAAGAGGCTCAAAGGGAGCGCACATTAAGTATGTGAGAACCAGGTTCAAGTCCCACTGAGGCATCACAAAAGGAATAGGAGGGAAAAGGTGAGTAATGTCTTTGAGAAATCTATTGACAACAGGTGACTTGAAAGGAGAGGGCTGATTAGGCAGCCTGAGAAAGGCTGAAAGAGCAGAAAGGTAGCCCTTGATAGTGCCCAGAGCATTGCCCTGATGGGCCAAAGAGAGAAGGAACAATAGGACCGCAGAAAGGGGATCAACAGCTTTCGCTGTGCACCATGCCACAAATTGTTTCCACCGGCAGGCGTATACCGTTTTAGTCGAGGGACGCCTGGCTGCCAGGATCACATTACAGACTTCAGGAGGCAAGTCAAATGGAATCAACTGTCGCCGCTCAAACTCCACGCAAGGAGGTGGAGGCTGGACAGGCTCGGGTGAAGGACCGTCCCCTGGTGGTGCGACAGGAGATCCTCCCAAAGAGGCAGTCGGATTGGGGGATCCACGCTCATACTGAGTAGCTCGGGATACCAAACTCTTCGAGCCCAGTCCGGTGCCACAAAAATGACTTGGGCCCGCTCGCGTCTGATCATCTACTCCGGGTAGAAGTGGTATAGGCGGAAAGGCGTACAACAGACCGCAACTCCACTCGCGACGAAAAGCGTCTCCAAGCGAGTGCTGCCTTGGAAACTCCAACGCGCAGAACTGCTGACATTGCGCGTTCTCTACGGTGGCGAATAGATCTAACCAAGGTTCTCCCCACTGCTGAAAGAGGCCTTGTGCCACGTCCGAGGGAAGACGACATTCGTGATCCAACATGCACCTGCGGCTGAGTTCGTCCACCCTGGCGTTCAGAGAACCTTCCAAGTGTTGAACCACCAAGGAAATGCTATGTCCAGAGACGCAGAGCCTCCTGATATAGGGTCCACGACCCCACCCCGCCTTGCTTCTTGCAGTACCACATGGTGGTGGTGTTGTCTGTGAACACCTGCACTACTCTCCCCTTGACAGAGGGAAGGAATGGTTTCAGTGCAAGTAGGATCACCCTGAGCTCCAAAAGGTTGATATGGAGCCTGGACTCCACCAGAGGCTTCTGATCTCCGCCTCTCCCATGTGGCCGCCCCATTCCAGGAGGGACGCATCCGTCACCACCGTGTGCTCCGGTTCGGGAAGGGAGAGGGATCTGCTGCTAACCCAACGCTGGTGAGCCACCACTGCAAGTCTTCTGCAGTGTCCTCCGAGATCTGGACGTAGTCGGACAGGTTTTCCTGGTGCTGCGTCCATTGGAACTTCAGGTCCCACTGCAGAACCCGCATATGCCACCTGGCATGAGTGATCAGCAGGATACAGGAGGCCATGAGGCCCAGCAGTCTCAGGGTCTTCCTGACCAAAACCCAGGACCAGGGCTGAAAGATCGGAATCATAGCTCATATGTCCCGGACTCGCTGTTCGGGAGAATAAACGCGAAATTGCGCCGTATCCAGAACTGCTCCAATAAAGAGGAGCTTCTGAGAGGGAATCAGATGCGACTTTGGCACATTGATGGAAAACCCCAGCAAATGCAGGAGGTCGGCCGTAGTCTGGAGGTGGAAGACGACTGCCTGGGGTGAGCCCGCCTTCAACAGCCAGTCGTCGAGATAGGGGGAAGACTGAAACCCCTGATCTGCGCAGATGAGCTGCGACCACCGCCATCACTTTCGTGAACACCTAAGGGGTGCTGGTAAGGCCAAAAGGGAGCACGGTGAACTGAAAATGCGCGTGAACCGCAACTCCAACGCTATGATCTAGTCTTGCGGGTCTAGGGCAGACAAGATCTGAGCAAGCGTGAGCATCTTGAACTTCTCCTTCTGGAGGAACCGACTGACGTTCCGGAGGTCTGAGACGCAGGCCCTTGTCCTTCTTTGGAATCAAAAAGTTGTGGGAATAACAACCACGACCTACTTCTGATGTCGGAACGCGCTCGATGGCCCCCTTGGCCAAGAGGGCCGCAACTTCCTGCTGGAGAAGTGCCAAGTGATCCCCCGACATGCGGTGGTACTGAGGCGGCATGGCTGGAGGGGTAGTCTCGAAGGGGAGAGAGTAGCCCCATCGGACTATCTGCAGAACCCACCTGTCCGAAGTGATGGTGTGCCAGTGGGGGAGGTGATGGCGAACCCTGCCACTCACTGGCGTCAGGTGGGCCTGAAACACCGGACTAGGAAGGTTTTGAGGCAGCGGTGGCAGGGGCAGTGGCGGACTGACCCGCCCGCTGGCGCCGTGACCCACCTCGGCGGGCATCCCGACCCCGGCTGCGCTGAGACTGTGGCGGCGCAGGCCGGCAGCTCTGAAAGGAACGCGTTTGGGCGCCTCGACCCGGACCTTGAAAGGAGCGAAAAGCAGACCCCACCGGAGAGCGCGTGGTGGCAAGACCTAAGGACTGGGCCATAGCCCGGGAGTCCTTAAAGTGCTCCAAAGTGCTATCCGGCTTGTCACCAAAAAGGCATGTGCCATCAAAGGGCATGTCCAACAAAGTGTTCAGGACATCCCCTGAGAAGCCAGTAGTTCTGAGCCAAGCTTAACGGCGTAGCGCCACCGTTGTGGAAATTGCCCTGCTGAGGGAGTCGGCTGTGTCAAGACCACAACGAATAGTGAATTTCGCAGCATCCCTCCCTTCAGTAATGGCTTGGGAGAGCACCACCCGAGCCTCCACTGGACACCGAGGCATCACCTGTGTGACTGCGTCCCACACAGAGTGGGAATAGCGGCCCAACAGGCATGCAGTATTCACCGCCCGCAATCCAGAACTGGCAGAGGTGAAAATCTTTTTCCCAAACTGCTCCAGTTTTTTAGATTCCTTGTCTGTAGGTGCGGAAGGGAACGCGCTCGGAGAGGCAGAGGCCTGGACCACCAGACTCTCAGGCGTTGGTTGTTGCGTGAGAAAACTGGGGTCGCCCGGGGCCGGGCAATGATGTTGTGCCACACTCCTATCCACAGGAACCCCTGTGTTAGGCTTGGTTCAGGTGCTTAACAGAATATCTGTAAGTGCGTCATTAAAGGGCTGCAGCGGCTCCGCAGAGGAGGTCGCTGGCTGCAGCACCTCAGTCAGGAGATTGGTCCTGATAGGCACAGATGGGAGATCGAGGTTAAGAGCCTCAGCCACCCTATGCAATACCACAGAAAAAGTCCCAACCTCTTCCGTAGCTACGGAAGCAGGGGACAGTGTACCAGGGTGTGGAGAGAAAGCCAGATCGCCTGGACCTTCCATACCGCCCTCCCACTCCGGTTCATCCTCGCATTGAGCTGCGAGAGGGTCCTCGGACCCCTCCCAGTACCCCCCTTCGTCCACCGGCCGTGTAAGAGGTCGGTAAGGACAAGGAGCCCGGGGAAAGGGAATAAACTCACCACCTGGGATTGGAATCGGAGGATAATAGACCAATCCAGGGTCGACGTAGTCCGGCCCCCTAGGCTACGGCATCGTGTCCGGCGCCACAGGGTATTGTGTCAGCGTAGCTGGGGCAAAAGGCGGCGGCATGGGGGCAGAACCACCCCACGGGTCCACGGGGCCCGAAGGCAAGCCGGAGGGATCCGATGTGGGAAACAAACGGTGCATGGCTGACAGGAATACCTGTATTTCTTCCGAAGTTACATGCGGGCCCAGGAAAGGCGGGTAGGCCGCGAGCAACAACGGAGGCTCCACCAGGCGCGGGGGAGTGACCACCCGCCCCCTCCACCGCATCACGCGACCGGTGAGGGGTAGACGAAGAGTGACGTTGTTTCTTCAACTTCTTATGGCGCCTTGACTTACCTGTCCCCTATTCAGACAAACGATGGTGTCGGCCCGCGACCTGTCCTTCGACTTCCCACAAGAGCGGGACCTTGAGCGGTGGAGAGCAGATTGCCGGGCCTCGAACAACTTTCGGGAACGCTTCCGCAAAGACTTCGGTGCTAAGGCCCAACAATCAGGGCACGCCTCGGGGTCATGGGCGTGCCCCAAGCAGAAGAGACACACGTCATGCGGGTCCGCCACCGACATGGTCCGACGGCTGTCCCTACAGGACTTAAACCCGGGCATCCCTACTGCACCAGGAGTAGAGTACTCGACAAAACAAGAGAAACAAGTCTCAAAAAACAAGTTAACAAGTCTCAAAAAACAAGTTAACAAGTCTCAAAAAACAAGTTAAAAAATTAACTATGAGCACCGCTCTCTCTCGGATCTGCACTTGCTGGCGCAGAAAAAGAAAGAACTGTCAGCCCGCGTGGGCGCGTCTAGGTAGCTCCGACGACGTCATCTCGGCGACTACGACGCCAGCAACGTACACGGAGCTGCACGACGACGCCTACCGACGCGCAAGGGTACTGCTGACGAAAACGTTCCGGATCCAGTCCGACGCCTGGGGATATTCTAAGGTAAGGAATCTTTCACTAACGTGTCTCTTTCAGATGCAGCCTTCATCTGCACCACCACACCAAACTACTCCTAACACCAGACACGCAAACAAATGGTAATTCGCACCTCACTATCATGGATGCTCTTTAATGCCTGATGCCTCTGCAAACATGCCACAGAGATATGGGACCTACTGGATGACTCTTCCCGGACATCCTTTACCTCACTGGAACATGAAATGAAAGATACTTTTATATAGTCCATGGCTACCCAGTGGCATCCCAGCGCTGACAGCGGAAGGATCAGCGTTGCAACCTGATTAAGGGAATAGCCAGGTCTTTAACAGTTTACGGAAGACAAGATGGTTGGGTTCTTTCCGTAAGTCAAGACGAAGAGAGTTCCACAGTTTTGATGCGTTGTAGGAGAACATACGACCTCCACTTCTGGCTTTCCTAATCTTTGGAACAGTAGCTAGGTGTAAGTGGTCCGATCGAAGGCGTCTGTTGGCACGATAGGGATGAATAATGAAGAGATTAATGGCAGGTCTTTTTCCAGCCAGTGACTTGTGTACTATGCTCATCGCCTTGAATTCTATTCTCTCCTTGATTGGAAGCCAATGAAGGGATTTTAGGGCTGGTTTTGCGGATTGGAATTTTGTAATGTTCAAAAAAAATTTCAGCAATTTTGTCTTAAATGTTAATATTTAATTGACTGACATGCAAATGGTTGTGATTTTTCAGGCAGTGCTGAATACACATTAATTTGAGTCACTGCAGAGTCGCATTCTATTGTTTTAGGAGTCTGTACAATCTCTTCAGGGAGTGATTCCTTGCCTCAACACAATAGGTGCCAATTTTATTGAGGTCAGAATTTGTATACTGTTTGCCTTGGACCTCCTGTGCCCCAATATTCTTTCCTCCTCTCAAGATAATCTCATCTCCTCCAGGGTTGAAGTCAATCTCTTGTCTGAAGAATGTGAAATCTCATGACATCTGCCTCTTAGCCCAATATGCTAAAATAAACTGGTATCTAAGAATTAAAATCTTTGGCTTGAACAGAGAACAGACATAGCAATTTTCAGATGTATCGTCTTAAAGACAAAACAGGCATACTGGGTTTTAGTCACTGGAAGTGAACTTATGGCTGTAGGTTGAGAAGAACTTGAATTGACTACTCATGCTGTAAAATAGCATTGAGGAAATGCAATGTAAAGAATTACCCTGAAATACATTTGCTGACCAAAAGCCTGATACTCTGGATGTTGGATTGTCTTCTCTTTATTTATTGTTGATTCACATTGTAAGGAAATGCCTCTTTTTGCATGTTCACCCCCACATTTTTGGACTAATGCTGCTAGTTTTTCAGCTCCGAGAGTGCCCCGAGGCGTGCTAACCAGACCTCAGTGCCAGTGTTCTAACCCTATACAAAGTTATGTTGAATTGGATACTCCCAATTGACAAGTACTGACTTACTTATAAGTCCCTCGTCTATGGCACCCAGGTATGCAGGGCATGTAAGTCAGAGAGTTCACCCAGGGATGCAGCACCGGTTGTGCCACCCAGCATGTGACAGACAAAATGGACCCTAGCCTGCAACTGTAGACTAACGGGACAGCATGTGACACTGCCAGTTCGACTTAGCCCTTACACCCAATGGCAAAGCCACCACTTCCCTTAAGTAATATATGAAAGTCTCACCTAAGGAAGGCCTATAGAGTCCTACGGCAGGAAGCTATATATTTCTATGTAAGACAGATAATGTTCTATATGTCTGAGCAGCAACTCTTCCAAATTGTCGTTTTGCTGTGGAAGGGTTAGTAACCCGATAGGCTAATCCAGGGTTAAATGGTTGGCACCCCAACCTGTCTAACTCCTGAATAGGCTTGCCTAATTGTGTCAAATAAGGTATCAAATTAACTGGGACATTAAATTCGACCTGATGCCCAGGGCAGATTTAAAATCACTATTAAATTAAGAAACTTTTAGAAAGTTGCCACTCTGCACTCCAACAAGCACAGTGACCTCACAAAGGCACTGACACATAGACCTGTTTCTGACTGCCTGGGGAGATGTGTGAACGACTCCCCGGCCCAGGAACAAAGGCAGTTGCCGTAAAGCGAGGTGTCAGGCTGTTAGCCAAAAAGGCAGGAATCTATGGTGAAGTTACCTTTGAAGGGCTGCTTGTTTCAACATCCTTGAGCAGGATGCCATTTGTTCCTGTAGACAATAAGGAGACAGAGCTAAGGGAGGGAAAACTGTGTCCAAACCGGTTTTCCGGTGGATGTGTAGCCCACTGGTAGCCACAACTCTAGGGTGGGCTACCTTGCTCCCGATGACCGAGGAAGGGTTGTGCCATCTTGAAGGGGGAAAGAATGGGGCACTCTGGGATAGCCAGATGCTATGCATCAAAGGAATGTTGTCACTGGAGAGGAGGGGAACCATTAGTTCATTGACTAGTGACTACGTGTGTGAATAATTACCTGCAAGGGTATCCAGGTGATGGGTTCTTGCTGGGATCAGTCAAAAAGCCAGGTCTAGAGTCCCTTTCTGAACTTCGGAAGAGAGGATGATGTTCGGATGTGCAGGGGAAAGCTGTTCCAAGACTTTTTTGGTGAGCTAGGAAAAGGAATGTCCTTCACTGATCGGGCGTTAGAACTAAGGGTAAACCCAATAATCACTGGGACCTGGGTAACATACAGTGGAATAGAAGTGGTCCCAGAGTATAAATGGAGATTTAAGAAAGATCAACAAAAATTGCAACAATTATAAGGCAAAACCATAGTGTTATTTAATCACACTAGGAACAGGCAAATAAATGCATACAGTAAATCACACTATTCACAGATGTGCAGGGTGCCACGGGGGTGGGAAGGGAGTGAAGGAATGGGTAGGGTATTTGAGTAAGTGACATAAACAATTTCAAAACAATGGTACAAATCAATTGTTGGGCACCTTAGTGGCGTGCCAAAGGTTCAAAAGTCATTCATGAACAAAATCAAATATTATTGCCAGGAAGCCATATACAAATGAGAGTTCACAGTGCTCAACGCACTATTGAGGGTACTGGCATGATGGGATGTCGACGTTTCGACCCCTCTTCAAAGGTAGGTAAATTAATTCCTTACAGGTGGGGTCTTCCTCAGGACGGAAGAGGATGGTGAACCGGGGAAGGTAGGCACCAGAGAAAAAGAAGGCATCAAGTCAGTGACAGCTTGGCATCTGGGCACAGAGGCTCCAAGGTCAGGTGGGAGTGAAAGTCACGTTTATTATTTGGAAAAAGGAGGAAACGAATACTCCATCGAGCTGTTAGAATCGAGCGAGCTCAGTCGGGTACGCCGTCTCTAGAGGCTGTTTCTTTGGTGATTCGTCTCACCCCACATACCGATTATACAGCGGTGTGTTTCCGATGGAGTATTCGTTTCCTCCTTTTTCCAAATAATAAACCATCCTCTTCCGTCCTGAGGAAGACCCCACCTGTAAGGAATTAATTTACCTACCTTTGAAGAGGGGTCGAAACGTCGACATCCCATCATGCCAGTACCCTCAATAGTGCGTTGAGCACTGTGAACTCTCATTTGTATATGGCTTCCTGGCAATAATATTTGATTTTGTTCATGAATGACTTTTGAACCTTTGGCACGCCACTAAGGTGCCCAACAATTGATTTGTACCATTGTTTTGAAATTGTTTATGTCACTTACTCAAATACCCTACCCATTCCTTCACTCCCTTCCCACCCCCGTGGCACCCTGCACATCTGTGAATAGTGTGATTTACTGTATGCATTTATTTGCCTGTTCCTAGTGTGATTAAATAACACTATGGTTTTGCCTTATAATTGTTGCAATTTTTCTTCACTGATCGGGGGCATGTGCACGAGGGGTGCATGAGGGAGGTGGAGCGCAGGTGTCTGGAGGTTTGGTGGAAGTTCAGGCGGAGGTTGATGTGTGCTGGTCCTTGGTCATGAAGGGCCTTGTAGGCGTGTATCAGCATCTTAAATTGCCATCTTTTCTGGATGGAGAGCTAGTGGGGGATGATGTGGGTCCGTTCGGGTAGGTTGAGGAGGATGAGTCTGGCAGCTGAGTTCTGTCTCATCAGGAGTCTCTAAGAGTTGGGTGGTGAGTCCTGCGTAGAGTGTGTGGCTCTAGGCCAGCCAGCTGATGACTAGGGCTTGAGTAATGGTTTTCCTGTGTTGACGGGGAGCCATTTGAAGATCTTTCGGAGCATTGAAAGGCTGTGGAAGCAGGCAGGGGCAACATCGTTGATATGGTGTTTCATGGCGAGTTTGCTGTCTAGGATGATGCCGAGGTTGCGGGTGTGATCTGTTAGTGTGGGTCAGTGTTCGGTGGGACACCAGGTGTCATTCCACGGAGAGGTGTTTCAAAAAATCAGCACCTCCGGCTTGTCCGGGTTGAGCTTCAGGCAGTTACTCTTCATCCAGTCAGCATGCTCATCATGCAGTTGTGGGAGATGGTCCTAGTCATGGAGAGGTCTTTTGACAAAGAGCGAGGATGAGCTGGGTGTTGTCTGCATAGGATATGATGTTGAGCCGTGGGTTCTGATGATGTTGGCCAGGGACATCATGTACATGTTGAATGGGGGGGGGTGGGGGCTGAGGGATGAGCCTCGAGGGACACCACAGATGATGCTCTTGGATTCTGAAGTGTAGGGTGGCAGGCGGATTCTCTGGGTTAATCCTGTGAGGGAGGATGCGATCCATTTGAGGGTGTTTCCCTGCATCTCGATGTGGTGGAGTCTCTTGATAAGGGAGTGATCGATACGGTATCAAACACTGAGAGGTTGAGGAGGATCAGAGCTGCTGTCTTTCCCCGGTTGAGGAAGGTCCTTATGTCATAGGTGGCAGGGATCAGGGCAGTCTCAGTGCTGTGGTTGGCGTGGAAGCCGGTTTGGGAAGTGTCCAGCAGGTTGTTGCTCTCCAGGTGTTTGGTGATTTGGTGGTTGATGGCTTTCTTGAGGACTTTGGCATGGAATGGGAGCAGCGGGATGGGGCGGTAGTTCCGGAGTTCGCTGGGGTTGGTGGAGGGTTTCTTGAGGAGGGGTATGACTTCTGCATGCTTTCATTGATTAGGGAAGGTGGCTGTGGTGATGGATGTGTTGAGAATGGAGGTGAGCTCACCGCTGATTTACTTGCTTCCGACGTTGAAGTGGTGGTGGGAGCAAGGTTCCGCAGGTGCCTCAGAATAGATGGGGTTCATGATGGCTGTGGTGCTCTGTGTGGTGAACTGTTTCCATGTGGCAAGCAGATGGTTGTGGGTGGGATCCGTTGTTGTGAGGAGTCTGTCGTGGTCGGTGTGTTGGGGTTTGAAGTTTCTGAAAGATGGTGGCTATTTTGTTGTGGAATTAATCCACTAGGGTGTTGCAGAGTTCCTGGGAAGGGGAGATTGTGTTCTCGGTGGCTGACTGACAGGAGAACTTTGATGATGTTGAAGAGTTCCTTGCTATGGTTGGAGCAGGCTTCAATGCGGTCCGTCAGGGCGCATCTTTTCGTGTCTTTCAGACGTTGATTTTATTTGTTGTGGGCTGACTTGATGGTGGCTCGATTTGTGGCGTTTGTAGTTGTGCTTCATGGCCCTGAGTTTTGGTGTATACCAACTGGCTTGTTTGGTGGATCTTCTGGTTTTGGCAGGCTTGATAGGGGCAACTCTGTTAGCGCAGTTGGTGATCCAGGTGGAGACGTTCTTGATGGCCTGTTCAAGGTTGCTTGCGGAGTTGGGATGAATTGTGTTAAAGGCCTCCGTCCATTCTATCTTTGTCACTTTGTTCCTGCTGTGGTGTCGCTGGGAACAACAGAGGACAAATTCAAAATTGCCAAAACGCGCACTCGAGACTGACGGACCCGTGAGTGCTGTCCAAGTTTGGGTTAGTCGTTCCCAAGGGACACCAACCCCCACCAAAGAGTTTGCATCCAACCGCGGTGCAGCGTGACCAGTAGTGCAGCATCGGGTGTCCAGCTACTGCAACCTAGTCTTCGAGGGACCCCGACCTCCGTGGCCAAAGTCATCCCACATCGACTGTGCACTGAGGAATCACCACGAGACACTCCGGTCGGCTGCACAACAACCGGAGCATCCTTTAGAGCATCTCTGCCTGCATCCCTCAGTATCAGGACCCCTCCATTGACTTCTACGGCGATTGTCCTGTAAATTTTGAAACTTGATTAAAAAACGCTCTGGTGGGCAGGTAACTGTTCACAGTGAACTTTCTGGCCCCCTGACGGATTTTGGTCGCCCAAGTTGGGCCAGAGTACTCGCACTAACTTTTCCAAACTTTACGTTTGCCAGTGCTTGTTTGCGGTTGCATTTAAAAGTGATAACAAGTTTTATCTCCGGATCCCTCTGGTGGATTTTGATGATAAAGGTCTCTAATATTGATAAAAATAGATTTTATTTTTATAAATTGTTTTTGTGTCTTTTTATTGGTGTGTAAAGATTTTCTTAATCTGTAGTTTGGTGCTGTGGGTTGAGTTTAAGGTTAAGTATATGATACTGACTGGCCCGAAATGGTATCTGTGAGTGTACTCCATGATCAGGCCCCACAGCCATATCAAAAAGTACCCAGATTCTCACATATGTCTAAAATGTTAACTTGCTTTTTGTGTTCTAGTGTTCGCTCTTACACATCCAAACTCACCGTCAGGAAAACAAAACTAAAATAAAAGGCACATTTTAGGTCAATGTGGGCTTACATCGATGCCGCTGGAAGTTATATTGGTTCACCTTGCGTAACGCCCATTCCAAAGACTTTGATAGCTTTTTACACTTAAAGACTGAACTACTAGATGGCAGACTATCAGACAGCATGGGAATTTCAAAGAGCAGCAAGGATTCAAAATCTGGTAACACCAAAAATGGACCATTCAAAAGTTCACCTTCCTATGACCACCATTCATGATATTAGAAAACATCATTCTTCACCCTGCAGTTGCCTCAGACACGATCCCATAATCTCAGTCACCAATGCAGTCACCTCACTGTGATACAAGATAAAAACAAACAGAATCCAAGATGCCATGAGGCCTAACATTCTCAGAATCTGGTTTAAACAATGGAAGCATCTCTTAAGTGAGGAACAATTACAGAAGCAGAAAAGCTTTAATCAATTACTATAACTCTTTTTGTTAGTACCAGGTTTGACTTTGGACTCTTCATACAGAATCCTAAACTATGTGGCAACGCTGCTATAATCTGCAATGAAACAAGACCCCTTTCTGGGAAATAGCCTTTAGGAGCCAATCTTCACATTGAGAGAACACTGCCATTCCTTGCAGACAAAGATGTGCAGACACCAATACCAACAACATCCTGAATATCTTTGGAAGGTTCGGAGAAAAATGGTTATGCTTTCATTTGACTATAAATTAAAGATATGCTAAGTGGGCATACTCCAATATGACCCCAGTGCTTACCAGATCATCTTCTCATGGCACCGACTGATTTTATGTCAGGCAGCCAACCATGTCTTCAGTACCTGTCATTTCAAGATGGAATACATTAATCTGCATCCCACTGCCATCTCATGACAGTGGATAGTAGCTTACCATGTGCTATAGATGATGCTGTAGCTGAAGACTTGGGGCCTGATTAACAAAGGGCCTCTGCATTCGTAGCGGAGGCCTTGCACTCGTGGTGGCCCATCACATTGCAGTTTTTCATTGCAGAGGTCCTGCCACACGTGCGGAGGCCATTTGTGAATCGGGCCATGAGTTGTTACACAGTATGTCACTGAGTTAGAGGACTCAGCAAGTCGTTAAGTTAGAGCTGGCATCCTATCTTCAGTTGCCTTCCAAAAATGTGACTTCTAACAAATATAAGCCTTTGCACAGCTATTGGCACTAATTGAATGTGCTCTGTACTAGCCCTTAGGATAATTAAAGAAACTTTATGACCTTGCCTTCTGCCACAATGATTTAACTTTTTCTGAGGTTTGGCCGTCATACGCGAAGCCATACGTGAAGCCAAAGCTGCATTTTTTTCTGCCAGAATACTCAATGCACAAAACAAATCCAAAGAAATTTTTAATATAATTAACAATCTCTGCAACGCAGACAGAACTCACCTTGCTCAGCCTCCCTCTCATGAGTTATGCAACTCCCTCAATTCCTATTTTGTGAATAAAATATCTACCATTAAAGCCAGCATTCCCGCCATTTGCTGTACAGATAACACAGACGCTGTCACAACCAACTCCCTCGTTCTGGATCATTTCCCTGCTCTATGTCCCCAAACCTTATTAGATCTGTTGGCTCGTATCAAATCTGGTTCCCCCAACGACTGTTGCCCCCCCGCATATTCTAAAAAAGGTCCTGTCAATTCTCCCCCATGGCTTGCTCCCCTTCCTCAATGAGTCTCTCCTCCAAGGTAAGATCCCATCGGCTTTTAAAAACGAGATTCTGGTCCCACTATTAAAAAAACCTGGGGCCGAGCCTATGAATCACTCCAACTACCGTCCCATCTCCCTGCTCCCTTTCTTTGCTAAGATTCTCGAGGCCCATGTTGCCAGGTCCCTCTCGCACTTTATCGAACACTCTAACCATCTAGAACCCAATCAAGCTGGGTTTCGCCCTGAACACTCCACCGAAACGGTCATCCTCGCAGTGTTAGACACCTTGCGAGCTAACGCTGACAAAGGCATCCATCAGGCACTTATCCTTCTGGATCTGTCGGCTGCGTTCGACACGGTGGATCATAACATCTTATTATCCCGTGTCAAACAAGCAGGCATACAAGGCCCAGCATATAACTGGATTCAATCTTTTCTTGTAGACAGAACACAGGCTGTTCGTCTGGGCACCTTCACCGCCCCTAGGATCGCCACCCCATGCAGGGTCCCTCAGGGCTCATCCCTCTCCCCTCTCTTATTTAACCTCTATCTCAAACACCTCATCACCTCTCTAAAACACAGGAAGGTCACGACTTTCAACTATGCTGATGACCTCCAACTTGTATTTACACTGGATGGTTCAAACCCTGATTACGAATTTCAAGCCACCATGCTTTTCATCCAGCGTTGGATGAACATTAATCACCTTAAACTCAATCCCGGCAAGACTGAACTAGTCCTGCCGGGATCTAGTCTAATCTCGTGGGGGCCCCATTATTGGCCATCCGATTTTGGACCACCCCCCATCCCTTCCACCTCAGTAAAAAGCCTCGGAGTCACCATAGACGCTGACCTCTCGTTTAGAGGACAGGTGGGAACGGTAGTTTCTTCATGCATCTTCCAATTGAGGAAAATTAGGAAAATCGCTCACCTTCTCACCCCCCCGGCTCTCATCCAGGCAGTGATAGCCCTTGTAATATCTCGCCTTGACTTTTCTAATGCCATTTACCTTGGCTTGCCCATGTTTCTGCTCAAACGCCTTCAAATAGTGCAGAGCCAGGCTGCTAGATTAATTTCAGCAACCAAAATGGCACTCTGCCAGACCTCTTCTGGCTCAACTCCACTGGCTCCCAATTGCACAACGTGCTGCTTTCAAGACCGGATGCCTAATTTTTAAGGCCCTGCACTGCAGAAGCCCTAAATTTATCAGTGACCTGATCGTGAAACATACCCCTTGTCGCAACCTACAGTCTAGTCACCTCCGGTTGCTCGCTACCCCAACTATCAAACTCAAAGGACAGGGGGGGGCGCAGGTTCTCGTACCTAGCATCCGGACTCTGGAACTCTCTGCCCCTCGACATCAGAGCACAGGAAAACGTAATGGGTTTCAGAAAGGCTCTTAAAACATGGCTGTTCGCGCTTTCACTTGACTAGCTATCCGTAAGCATCTCTGTGCAACAATCAGCGCCATGAAACCGTCCGTGCGCTCTACAAGTGCTTATTAACATAACATGTGTCCTAATATTTTTTCTCAATCAAAGCGGTTTGACTGCATACTGGCTGAAAAAACCAACAGCTTCAACCAAGAATAATATCATATTGCAGATTAAGTCACTCTTGATGTAGTAGTGGACTACACAGAATATAACCCATGCTTGATAATATGCTTTTATTAGTTCATCCACTGCCAATTTCAATTCCTCCGACTGGGACTCAGAAAAGTAGTTTTCTGTCACATCCTCTAATTGACATAAAACGTCTGGCAACTTTCTCAAACCTTAATGTCAATGCCCTGGAAGCAAAACCTTTTTTGACAGTAGCATCCATTCTCTTTGATTCCTTATCTGAGTAAAGGAAGCAAACACTGGAGTCCTCCAGAAATTGCTCATTTAGACCAAGCCATCAGCTTTCAAGGGGTTCAGTATGTAAAATGAATTCCCTGCTTAGCCCTGTAGGTTCTTAGAACAGATCTAGAACTAGCAGGCATTGCAACTGTCTTCTCCCATGTCAGCTAGGGAATTCTTAAATGCTTCAGTAAAAGTGATTATAAGACATTTATTCACAAAGATCTCTGCTCAAAATGTCGGTGACCCTGTCAAGCACATTGCTCACTAGGCTTGCTGCTGTTTTATTATCAGACATCCATCTAAAGCAAAACAATATAGGAATTTTAATGATCTATTACCTAACTTGAAATGACTTCATTTACACCATCAGGGCAGATATCAAACCCAATCCACTTGCATCCAGCATGTCCTATAATGGCTCAATAAGCTCACAAGACACATCTTTTTTTCTTGCGCTATATACAAAACTATCTGACTGCAAAACTGAGGCTTCATTCAACAATCATATTGTCTCTTGGAAGCCAAAAAATCCTAAGTTCTAGACAAAGGCAAAACACATCTTTTGGCTCTATCTTGGCTTGCGGACACCGAAAATACCACGGGAAGAAGGCAACAGAATCCAATCAGTATTAATTCGCTCAACAATGTTGCCTGTCCGCTTTCTCCTGAGGAAATCTTGAATCTTTTCACACTATGGTAAGCCTGTGGATTGTTTCAATCAGTTCTAACCTCCATCATTATAGATCTGCCTGGAATGATGCCTTATTATTTGCTTTAAATATCTTTATTGGGTTTTTAATAGAACAAAACAGTAAAAGCATATCTTCACGTTTATACGGTATGACAAGTGGCAAATGGTATAAGCAGAGCATGCTTTACATACTTGACAGGGGTGATTGAGATATCAGACACCTGATTAAACAGCTCGCATTAACGTGAGTGCCATACATGAGCTCTTGGTAGTGCTATCATTCATCAAAGTAAATCTAACAAGTTTTCCCCACTCAACGGAGTATGGGTTAAGAAAAGAGCCAACACAAAAAAACACTTGTGTAGTGAAACTAGGGACAGTGGACTGTGGTAGAAGGGCAACAATGGTCAGCTGGTCAGGCAGTAAAGGGGACATCGTGCGACGCACATCCTGGTTAGAGGTGGAACTAAGTAGTAAGGGATGTGGAGGCTGTTTTCAATTGGTTTGTACCTCAAGTATATCGTCTATCATGTGAGCTTAGGGAAGGGACATGGGAAACGGATGGGCAGACTAGCTGTTAGTCTTACCCAAGTAAGCCTCTATGGGAACCCTAAAGTAGGTGACCCTGGCAGTTAAAAGGATCTCTCCTATAAAGTTGGCTTGGGAGCACACCATGGGGAGCATATTGGCAAATGGCAACTGACAGTTTGGACAGTTGGAGTCCGCACAAGGTAAGTATTCATTTATTTTTACAGGAGTTAGGTAAGTTCTATGCACAAGAAAGAACTGAATGAGTTTAAACCTGAAATTTCTAGACACTTTGGCAGGGCGATGCCAGTATACTACCCCACTCTTTGTCACAGAGGGCAACTTTAAAATTCTGTCTTCGTATATATGTCTTAACTTAGTGAGTTATAATGCAGAATAAACCACTTATCAATCATGAAAATCATAGTGTATATTGAGTTGTGGCTACATTAGCCTATGTCGATACTATTTAAAAATGGACTGGTTAGTGAATTACCCACATATTATTTTCCAAACAATTATACTGCATTACCCAATAATGACAGAAGCATTATTGTGAAATATAAGAGCCATATGGCATAATTAATCCCTTAGGGAACCTTTCACATGACATGTATCTGATCCCAGGTATATAGGGCTTCCCCTTACAATCCCAAAGAAAACAACATCAAAAGGCGCCACCAGAGGCTACTTAGGTACTGTTGAGCACATAAACAGCGCTGCGGAGGCATAATTCAGTGCTGTTCTACCAACTCTTGGTGCCAACATTTATTCTGGAGCTGAATGATCTTCTTGCAAGGAGCACATCAATAGAAGGCAGATGTAGTCACTGAGCTATGTTATCTGTGGCACCCTATAGCTGCTGTGGAACAGTAAGTGTCACAGAGGCAACATGCTTTTTCAAGCGAGACATTTTAGAGCACATCTCTGACAAAGGTCTTCAAACTGTGGCGCGGGGGCCTGAACCAGTCTCTAGGGAGGTCAGGCGAGTGCGGAGAGGGACTAGTTTCTCGCCGAGGAGCATTTCTTATGCCCCTAAGGAACAGAGACAACCATGATGCTTAAAACAAAGTTGTGCTTTGCCTAGTGAGGCACTCTGTAATGGGACATGAGAAATGTTTTTTTTAATTATGTCATTGCTGGAAGTAGGTGTGAAAGTAGTGGAATGGTGGGTGGAGGGTTAGAAAGACCCCTAAGGTCTCTACACATCATTTCCGACGATGGGTCACACGGTGGATACTTTTACACTTTTAGGGAGCCCAGGCTTTCATTCGCATGTTGCCATTTGTAATGGAGAAAACTGAACATAACTGCAATGTTTGATAGATGAATATGTTCAGAGCTGGCAATTTTATTGAATAATTATATGAAATTATGTTTTTCGTTCTGGGTGTGGGAGGGCATTAGGTATCCGATTACTATATAATTCTTTTTACACGAGGGGATGCGACAGAGGCTTCCAGGGGATGTTCCTCTAAAGATTGCACAAATGTTTTCAGACTTACCAATTGCGAAGGGTATCTATTTCTTTAAGTATGGAAAGGAGATCAGTATTTACCAAAGCATCTGGATATTTTCTTTTAGTATTTTGTCAACACCAACAAGCAGATAAACTATGATAGGAGTAGGAATCCTGATG
This sequence comes from Triturus cristatus, assembly GCF_964204655.1. Lineage (NCBI taxonomy): Eukaryota > Metazoa > Chordata > Amphibia > Caudata > Salamandridae > Triturus > Triturus cristatus. The sequence goes on along the minus strand of NC_140592.1, from coordinate 853,986,760 downwards.
CCTCCAGTATTATTAAAAAGACTACTCTCCACCCAGATCCTATAGAAGCAAACTGGTATTTAGACCCCCAAGGTTTCTTCTCACTAGAGCAGTTGGCCTTTGAGGTCATGCCCAGATAAACATTTAATTTTTTACTAATATGAAGTACAATGAAACACTATAAATGTTGGTCATGGTTGTCTGCTTTCGACATCTTCTTGCACTTGCTACTGATTTTAAATCACATTGACTGAATATTTATGGTCAATACACCTGGAAAGTAATTTACTCGAGATATCAGTTTTTCCTGCGATCTTTTTCAGGTGCTCCCTATCTATGCTCTAGTATCCTATCTTTCTCAAGATCAATCAGATGTTGCCAGTTCTACTTTGCTACAGAAAATACCATGAAATAACTGTAAACATCTCAAAAGATCTACATGGATTGCGGGGAGGGCATTTTAAGACTTTCAATTTTATTTTTCAATATGTGCTAATACCATGGGACATTTAACAGAAACCGGAAATCTGATCACATCTGAAATACTTAAAGCAAATTTAAAACCATCAAATTTAATATTTTGCATTAGTGAATGGTATGGAAATGTCTATGTAGTTAGGTTGAAAGCTATAAATGATATTTTTTTATTCATGCATTCAGCATACCAATTCTCAATAACGTTCATAAGTTGAACCGGATGTGTAAACAATCATCAATACATGGGCCAAGGAGTTTGCTGTTTTTCTAGTTTACTTCACAGGTGCTCCATCTAACTCACCTTAACCCCTTTGGTGCGAGTGTCGGCCAACAACCAGCACCCGCAACCACTCCCTAGCACATCTGTAGGCCACTGGCCGTCACTGGGGAGGGATGGAAAGGATCCTTTGATGCTTGCATTTAAGGTTTACTTAAATTTTCTTTTAACAAATGGCAGGAGAGACGCTGAATCGCTTTCACGTCAGCCCCCGCCACCCCACCTCCCATCTGTGAAGTTAGCATGCAGCGAGGCATGCGCACATCAGATTCGCCACCGGAAAGGATCCCAGGAGCAGGGGAGTGCTCTCTCCTGCTCCGGTGGGGAAAAATGGCAAAGATAGCCTCACCAGGTTTCAGGGAGTACTTGGTGGAAGGGAAGTGTCTTCCTTGTTCAACAAAGCCTTCCTGACACGGTTTCCAAGTTATGTATCACAGTTGTGCCACGTTCATTCAGAGCCAGGAAACCTACTAGGCCATCAGTGATCAGTATTTGTGTGTGTGTGGGAGAAATGGGGGGGGGGGGGGGGGAAACTATCGATCCTCGTGGTGGATGGGCTTACACCCCTGTTATCAATTTTTTTAAAAAGGTTACATTGTCATGTGAACAGCCTTCCTGACATACGGGCCGACCCCCTATTGGGCTCACCTTTTTACCTGGAAATGTGTTTTTGCCTGGGGCATGCGGCGCGATCGCAGCCCCCATGGGTAAACAATTTCCCCCAAAAATGTCAAAGAAATGTAGGTGCGGGTCGACCCTGAGGACAATGGATGACTCCCTTGCTGTTTGCGGCTCTTTGTGTTTTTTAATGCGTTTTTCCCTGGTGGGGCGACTGCGCTCCCCCTTACAGAAGAGAAAACACTTACAAAAACAATAAAAAGTCTCACTGTACATATGTGGCAACATTTTTGAAGAAGAAAGTGTGGGAGATTTTATTAGAAAAATAATCTCAAATGGACCAAAAGTTACTAAAAATTAGATGGCATGTTCACATGCAGTGGAAGGCCCTACACAAAGGTTGACTGGTCTTCTTTCAGTTCCTTTTTAGGTCTCTCGTGACCCAGCGCATGCGCTGGTCTGGCGAGACTTTTTGTGAGGGCTCAAAAAATGCTACCATGGCCAGCCTAGAGCTACAGTGCATGTGCGCGGGCACACGCTTAAGAGCAGAGGCTGGCAAACCTCGTCATGCTCATTAAGCGCCCTTGATCACTTTCACCCGATCACTTACGCGGCGCCCCTTTGATGTTGTCGTTCAAAGAACATCAAACATCAAAGAACATGTTGTTGTGTAAATGCTTTACTGCGCCCGTTTGACTTACAATGTGCTTTCTCTTTCCACAAACTCGATGTTTGTGTTCCTTTATTTTGAGATGCTTTTAGTATTACTGTTTTGTGACTTAAAGAACATTAACCCCTTCAGTGCCCCGCCCTTTCCCCGCCCTGTGCCGGGCGTTGCATTAGCGGGCGGGGTTCATGACGAGATAGTCTCGTCATGGGCACAGCGCAACCGCGCTCCATGACGAGACCATCTCGTCATGGGCACTGAAGGAGTTAAGGAAATGTTACTGTGAAACTGGACAACATTCACAGTGTTTATTTCTGATCGCAGCGGCTGCTTCATGTCCGTTGCACCATTCAGGGAGTCCTTTTGTTGCCGCTTTCATGAGGACATGATGAGGAAGCTGGAAACTTTTGGCACATTCTCTTTAAAAGCACAGCATGTTGGCGACTGGTTAATCGATTAGACCTATGTAGCGCTTTAGATCTCAAAGCGCTATGGTGGTTGCAGCAGTTACAACTCATGAAATATGGGGTGCAACTCACAAGGAGGGGGCAGGTTTGAGTGCACATTGGCTGCAATCGAACTCTTAAGATGATGGGCTGTGTGTATCCATTATCAGCACTCAGTCTTCGCTAAGTGATCTGGTTTGTTTTGTTGTTGTGTTAATGCTTTGCTGCGCCCGTTTGACTTACAACGTGCTTTCTCTTTCTACAAACTCGATGTTTGTGTTCCTTTATTTTGAGATGCTTTTAGTATTACTGTCACACACACAACCACAACCACACACACACAACCCCTACACAACCACACACGCACAACAACACCCACCCACACACCCAACCACAACCACACACACAACCACACCCACACACACAACCATAACCACACACACACACAACCACACACACAACCACACCCACCCACACAGCCACACCCACCCACACACACAAGCACACACAAAACCACACCCACACACAACCACACCCACACCCCCACACCCACCCACAACCACACACACACACACACAACCCCACACACCCACAACCACCCACATACAACCACACCCACCCACACAAACACACACACAACCACACACCTAACCCCACACACACCACACGCGCAACCACACACCACACGCACACACACACACAACCACACAACCACCCACAACCACACACAACCAAAACCACACACACAACCACACACACCACCACACCCGCACCCACACACAACATACATACAACCACACACTCACACACACCACCACACCCGCACCCACACAACCACACACACATTCACACACCCACAACCGCATCCGCACCCACACATTCACACACAAACCACACACACACCACAACCACACACACCCACACACACCACACAAACACACACAACCACACACACAACCACACCAAGCATTGGCATAGCCAATAGTTCTCGCCTTTGGGACCTTATAAGTATTTAGCCACGCAACATTTAATGTGGTTGCACCAAGGATATTGTGCTGCATAACTAAATACTTAGAAGGTCCCAAAAGCGAGACCTATTGGCTATGCCAATGCTTGTTTCTGTATGTGGTTGCTATGCTGGTGATAATGAGGTTAAAACTTTGCCCAGGCAGTATTAAGTTTTGAAATCACAAAATAATAATGCCATACTATAAAAAAAAAAATATGCCACATAATTTGCCTTTTCTTGATGCATAATTTACCCGTGTGCTCTCCCCCTGCATAATTCCAGTGACCCTGGTAATGCACTGTGTTTTCACAAGGAACATATCAGCGCACAAATTTGAAGGGCCTACTATGTGAATGTGTGAGTCTCGAGATCAAAGGTAGACTTGTGGTTGCAGGAAATTAGTTTTATGCTTTCAAAGGTCCGGCAGCTCCCCCAACAATAGAGTTTTGCATAAGCCATGAAAAAAATATGCTGTGGTACTGGGTATGTAGCAAGGTGAAGTAAAACCATGTCTTTTTTTAGTGTCTTTGGAGAACATCCAGACTGCAAATAAAATAAGCAATTTTGCATTTATTTAATGTTGCACATTTCTCACACACTCACCCACTGATTGATTTAGAACAATATTTCTGTCTTCTACATAGGACTGTGTTTTAGATGGAAGGTTTAAGCCAGTCATCAGAGATCTCTGTATATTACTGTTGCCAAGGCCCTACCTCGGGTTATGGAAGACAGCTGAGAAGCAGGACCAGATACTGAGACAGCATCTGAGGGAGAGGAAAGTGGAGCAGATTCTTGAAGTGATTTTTCAGGTGACAGAATTCCATCCGACGACTCGTCTGCCAGCGATTCTGAGGCACATGATGATGGTAGTCATGCTATCCCTTCCCAAGCACAGTCAGTGAGGTAGAGTGACAATGGGAGGGTAGACCAACCCAGAGGGCAGGCACGTGTGGCGGCAAGCACAGACATCCTTTTGGATGTTGAAGTCCTTGAACAAATTGTGCAGCAAACAAATTTCTAAGGGAACAAGGTGGCCCTCTTGGGCCTCATTTAGGGCACATCGGTAGACTTTCAATTCATTTGAGGAGTTGAAGACATTTTTGGGCCTTAGGCTCAAAATGGGGATAGGGCACAAACCAAGCTTGCATTCTACTGGCCTACTTGCACTGTTTGGGTAACACCTATCTTCACACCGTACATGAGCAGAGATCGTTTTTTGCTATTGCACTGTATGTTCCATTTAACGCTAATTCTGCTGCATTGGCCCGGGACCATCCAGACCATGACAGGTTGTTTAAAATACAGCATGTCGTGGAACATTTGTCTGCCAGGTTTCCTGAGGGTTATACTCCTGGAAATAATATAGCCATTGATGAGTCGTTGATCCTGTACAAAGGGCGGCTATTGTTCAGGCAGTACATTGCAAGCAAAAGAGCTCTCTATGGCATCCAGTTGTAAATGCTGTGTCAGAGCTCTACTGGCAATGTATGTATGCAGCTTTAAAGTGTAAATATGAAAGAACTCCAATCTAAACCCAGTAGGTTTCCCTCCCACGCTAGGAGTGACAGGAAAGATTGTATGTGAGCTTGTCCAGTCACTTCTTCACAAAGGTAATAACCTTTATGTGGACTTCTATATGGGAGTACAGCTGTTAAATGACCTGTACAAACCTGAAACTGTAGCATGCAGTACAGATCGTTGTTGCTTCAAAGGATTCCCGCAGGAGCTTGTTTGTAAGAACCTCCAAAAAGCCCAGAGTACGACGTTGCATTCCAACAAACTATTCGCTGTCAAATTTTCAGATAGGTGTGATGTGAATGTGCTCAATACAATTCATGATGAGAAGACTTCCCCTGTCATGGTTTGGGGTAATATGGCTGTAGTTCACAAGCCCACCTCTATACTTGATTATCACAAGTGGATAGGTGGACTTGATACGAATGACCAGGTTCTTCAGCCATAAAATGCGAATCGCAAAGCTTGCACTTGGTAAAAAAAAAGCTGTTTACCCACCTGATCCAAATGGCAACATACAATGCGTATGCTGCTGATCGTCAAACCACGACGGAAAGACTCATGTCTTTCCTTGACTTTCAGTTGACCGTCATTGAAAGTCTTACTGCTACAGAAGCAACAGCCTTCACGTCATATGCTCTGGAGAGAGTGGCAGGGCTGCACAATCGACACTTTGCCGACCGCATTCCTGCAACAGTTAAAAAGACTTGACCATGTTGTTGTTGTAGTAGAGTCTGCTCCGAGGTAGGAAAGTCATTGTTACTGTCCCCAGTTCCCATCTCAACCAGCCCAGTTGTTTCCTACTAGCTTTATGTTGTGCCATTCAAAGGTGATGTATTGGGAAACTGATTGAGGTGGAGCTGCCGTAACACACCTTTCAATGCCTGTTCATAGAGACCTACCTTCCATGGGCCACTGCTTCACTAGGCAAGCAGCCATAGAATTTCTTTTCCTATACTTGAGTCAATCAGGGACTTGATTATGACCTGCTCAATGCCTTTATCCTCCATTAGAACATGGTAAGTGTTCTGGTAACTAAATGAAAAGTGCTTTATTGTTACAACGCTGCACATAATGGTGGACGGAACATAAGTTGCATTGTTTTTGCCACACAGGGTTCTCCATGACAAAGTCATGACTAGTTTTTGAAGTGCTCTTTAGCGACCTTAGGTAGTCTTCCCCAGCAGGTCTGCCTTGCATGGCAGTGTCGGACACCCCCAACTTGCATCCACAAACTGGAAAGAGTTGGATTTTAATACAGTGAGTGCGGTGAAGGTGCATGAAAGATACGCTTCAAGTAGCTAGCAACGGAAGGCATTAGTAATGGTTCCTTTGGCAAGTATACAGTATCAGTCAGGACTTTGATGGGGATAGAGACATGACCAGGTAGGAAAAGCTTAGGCTAGGTGTCCTTTCACAATGATATTGCATAGGTAGAAGGCAGATAGCCAAGGTAGTACAAATACACGTCATCACTTAACCTTCACCAACGGACTCAACCCCATTGGCGCCGCACTTACCCAGACACTGGATTACTCCCTCACTCAACCAAGCAGATGACTTCACGCACACACCCTACACCTCAAACAGCTTCACTGCAAAGCCTTACACATCACTGGCCCAGGTGCCAATATTGCATCAAAAATTAAAAAAAATAAATTGAAAAGCACTTTTTTTTTCTATTTCTTACTTTTGATGCAATCGTGGCACCCGTGCCGGTCCTAAGATAGTAACAAAAGCAATGAAAACAAAAGAAAATGGCGGTCGGCCACAAGCGCGAAAATTTATGAAAAGCTGTGATCACGGAACGGGCCGGGCAAACGAGGCAGAAAGCGGGCATGGCATGCTGAACGTAGGTAAGCACATCATGCCTGCAAGTAAGACACCCAAAAAAGAAGAGCACTATGAGCAGAAGCACTAAAGACACAAGCTGGGCTTGTAGAGCAGAGAAGGGCAGCAGTATAAAAAAAACAAAGTGCTCACAGATTAATGTAGGAGACCGTGTAACGCTGCCATTAAACGATCCAGTTGGGATGGGCTGGCCGAGAAGGAGACAGGGCGTTCACCAAGAAGCCCAATTTCCAATCGGAGGCCAGCGTTTAACATACATAATGACGCTGGCCAATGGGAAGGATGGGCGGGGTTTCAAGTCCCTTTCCGAAGTCTCCTTGATGACAATAGATCTCGCAGAGCAAGCAACGCATGCGCTGCAACGCTAGGTGAGACCTAAAAAGGGAGGTTTCAGCAGGAAAATTTAGCGTCAACGTTGAGTTTTGCCGCGTGTCCTGTCTCGGGCACTAGGCCTACCCAAACAAGTGAGGTACCAATTTTATATAAAGACATGTGGGAACACAATAGTAGAACATTTGTGATTACCCATTTGATTTTGCTGCATTTGTACCTTCCAAATATAGGTCAGTGTGTAAGAAAGAAGGCATTTTGAAACATACCCTCTAAATCACATGCTAGTACAAGTACCTACAAATTCAGAAAACTTACAAATAACCACTGCTCCTAAACTCCATATCTTGTGCCCATTTAAGAAATACATAGGTTTCCTTGCTACCCATTTTTCACTCTACATATTTAACAGTATGCATTGGCCTATACTTGGTACACAATCAAAAACATTGTACAGGGCAGCCCAGTTTTTGGCTCTGGGTACTTCTGGTTCTTGGAGAATCAACAATCCCTATATTTACCCACAAACAGAAGGGTCTAGTGGACGTAATGGTATATTGCTTTTGAAAATCGGCCATCGTGACAAAAAGTCACAGATGAAAGCGTTGTCACAAATGGTGTTTTTTCCTACTCATTTTCAATATTTAATACAACAGTTTTTTAAGGAAAACCTTGAGGGATCTACGCATATGACCCCTTGCTGAATTTGGAATGTTGTCTACTTTTTAGAAATGTATAGATTTCCTGGACCACCCATGAGTTTCACACTGCTTTCCATCACAAACAAAGTAGGTTGAAAGCAAAGAAAAATGCCACAACTGTGGTAAAAGCATACGTTATTTTGGTTCAGCACTGCATGTTCCCGAATGCTGGCAAGATGGTGACTTTAGGACAGCAAACAGTTTGTTGATGTCATATTTAGGAAACGAACCAGACACTTATCTAGAGAAAATGTTTCCTATTTTTCCCCAAAAAAACTCAAAATGTAGCTATATTTAGCTCATTTTCTTGGCCCCCTCAAGGGGAATCCACAAATCCTAGGTACCTTTATAATCCCCGGGATGTTTGTAAAAAATAAATAAAACGGGACGCAAATTTAGCGTGGATACCCTTATGTGGACAAAAAGTTATGGAGGCCTAAGAGTGAACTACCCCAAATAGCCAAAAAGGGGATCAGCTGGGACGAGAAAAGGCCCAGCAGTTAAGGGATTAAGCAGAAACAGCACTTAATTTACTACATGTTGTAATGCTGAATGTTGTAGCAAAAAAGTGCTTTGGGACTGTGCTATGCCTTGTTGCCTTTTACATCTTAAGGTCCCAAAAAGGATGTTTTACAGTCATATCTTAGACTTTCCTCCGTACACTTCCACTTCTGCACAGATCCCATTCTGCTACTTTGCTGTCACCTTTGAACAAGATTTATTCTTAGTCCCAGTTTGTGGTCCAAAAGGCCAAAATCACAGATTGTGAAATATATAAAATATAAAGGAGATCATCCACGATTTTCAATTCCACTAGAGGTATTGTTTATCATGAAATAAGACTTACCATTTCTGGAATAGGGTAACATTCTTTCTTTAAAAATGTAACCAACCACCTGCAGTTGGCTCTTTGTTGTTTAGGTGATTCAAACACATCAATCAAAGCCCTGTCCTGGGTTTCATGAAACGATGGGCATAGTTCAAGGCCATTTACAAAACATTCCTATCCTAACTCCTAAACTGCTACTTCAGAAAGAAAAGTCCAAGTATCTGAAATCTTGTACAGGTCTCTTCCTTATTTCTCCCCTTACCCAAAAGAAGTACAGAAAAATGGTAAAAAAAAGTTACCCACTGGTAGGACATGCACCATACGTTGCAAGTAACTGATCCTGAATTTGTAACAATGCCGGAATATCCTTCACCTCAACAAATTACTCAAAGCCCAGCTCTTTCGACAAGTTGTCAACCAACTATTAACTTCTTACACCGTGGTCTCAATATGCAATCAATTTATTCTTGTTAACCATAGCAACAATTAGAAAGGTTGCTAGAACAATAAGGGCACTGCAGTGTTCTAATCATGTTACATATCTTCCATTATGTTACTATTTGTATTGGGGAACAGCATATTAAAAGGGTTTAAGATCCTTTTTCCAAGATAAAAAAGGCTTAAATTAAGATATGGCTGGTCCCACTATAAATATGTATGGCACAAGAAAAGTGTGAATGTAGGAATGAATCCATGGAGAAAATAGACCGTATCTAGTAAAGGCCCTAATCACACATCTCAAATTCCATTCTATTTTATAAACAGCTTTGATTTAAAAATTGAAACAAATATGTGAGGGTCTGAAAGAACCTTAGAATTTGCATAAACGCTTTAGGTGAATGCAAACAGTAGGTCAAACGTATTTAGACTCATGCATGCATAGCATCAGCAGCTCAGCAATCTCAAAAAGTCTATAACCAAACGCACCCAAAATAGTGACTTCTTAAATATTAGTATTTTCAATCTGTTTTTCTTCAGGACTGGCAAAATGGCACAGCACACCATTCCAAATCAGATGTTTATAGCTACGCCTACCCTTGCTAAAGAAGTGGAGGAGGGACAGGAAGAGGAAGAAAGCAGAGGGTATTCTTGCAGTGAGGAATTGTCATTCTGTAGAAAGATTTCAGCAGAAATAGAGCTCATGTGATAGACGTGCTCAAAGTTTGCTGGAGGTGATATCAGAGCAGAGTGTCGAGAGGATGAGGGGGGAGGAAATTCATTCTGTTATTTTAACAAAACAAACAAGAAAAGGAAGAAGAAACAGATTACTTAGAAGATCACCACTTTACTGCTGTAATTATATATTTACATACATCTTCTTAAATATTTACACTCATTTAAAATAAATCAAAAAGGCAACATTCAGCTTGTTCAGGTTAGCAGTGTTCCACTGTAACACATTTCCCTAAATATTCTCATACAGCCCATTTTGTATTTACATCACAGTCCTTACAACGAAGATTCATTGTGAGTATTCAATATGCATCTTCACAAAATACATATTTTAAACATCTTTTACCAGTGGTAGGTCCATGAGAACTTGCATTCCATCCCCAGGTCCCATGTGAGCAACATGGTTGAAATTTATTGGGTTGGATATCATTTTCGATCGTTTTTCTGGGTCTCTAAGCATCTCTCTGAAATGAAAGGAACATTTGTGCTAAACATATTTGACGCTAAATCAAATACAGTCATACTCGAACACTCATGTTCGTAAAATATTCGCATCAATCTGAGATTATAGAGTATATCATTTTCTCACACAGGATGAGGAAACTCACTGCCCTTTTAGGAAAGCAACGATGAAAGAAATACAAACTGCTTCCTTGATCATTCTTTGGGTCCAGTAACAGAGGGTTTCCAATTCAATAGGATTCCCACTTTTGGCAAATAGTCTCGATATCTAAAGGAAAAGTCTTGACTCTGTCACTTGAAGGATATCTCTATTGAGTGAGATCTACATATACAAGATTTATGAAATCTGAAACATAACTATTGTAAAAGGTTAACTTTTGCAAAATCTGTTTAACTTGAAGGATAACTCTTCAGTGTGATGGCCAAACCTCTAATGTGTGCATCTTCTAAAGGGTATATTTGAAATCTAAGCCAGAGTCTTTGGGTTTAACATGTAGGCTAGCACAGTGATTTAGGAGCCTAGATATTACTTCAACTATATTCATAATCAATATCAACATTTTCAGGTTTTGGAGGGGACAAGCCCCCCCCCCACACTTAATGGATGATTTCTCAAAAATTGGAATTTCACATCAGAACCCTGCTTTAAAAATCCTGGGTATGCCTCAGTGCAACAGAGACGTAAGTGTGTATCTCACAGGGCATCCCTTGGCAGCTGCCTTTGCTATGAGCAGCAGCTACACCAGTGGCGGCTTTCGGTGTTGTTTCTGGGGGGAAAGAAAATCACCCAAGCTGGTGACACGGAGTGTCAGAACAGACAAAATCATGACAGCACACATGAATGATTGGATGCAGAAATCAATTCAGGTTCATGGCATCAGGGCCATGGAGAGGATCTTTAATAGCCAGGAACGTCTTACATCTCAGCACTTTTATCTGATATCTTGCTGCTGGGTTGACTAAATAACTGTAACAAGAAAAAAATGTTGGTTCTGACTGCTGGCATGCTATCTAAACTACGTTTGAGTAAGGGCTGCAATGTTTTTGGTTCTGGCTTGCTTGACAGGTCCTGCATTCAAACTACAGTGCTATTAATATTTACCTTGCACCTGGGCCATAACTGCTGCTAGTCTTTCTAGAGTTGTGGATTGCTATGGTTCTAAAAATGGGTTTGCGTCCTAGCTGTTTCTGATAGACCCTTCAGTTGCGTGTTTATGATATTTACTTGGGTATCTGCACGGTTTGCTTCTTCAGGCCTATTAGATAATCAGACATGACCACTGTCCACTGAGATAGGTGACTGGCAAATCCATCTGACTGGATCCTCCTATCGTAAAGGATAACAAGCAACTCTCTCCATGCTTTTTCTGGCTGGTGTCCAAATAACATCCATTTTAGGGCTTTCCTTTAAGATGTGCAGAGTTCTTACTGCTAAAAAACAGATGGAGGTTTTCCTCCATCTGGTCAACCTCTCACATTTCATGGGTCTAGGTCTCAGTCCTCCTTTTTTGGCAGAGAGAAACACCAATAAAGACACTCCAGGTCTGAGAGCTCATGTTTACGTTTAAAAAATAAATGCACTTTTGATCTTATTCGACTTTTAAAATGACAATACTCATAAAAAAAATAAACAGTTTTTTTGCACATTTCATTATTGTTATTATAACAATAGGAAACCAGTAATGCAAAGGTTAATAGATTTTGGTTCTAAACAGCTAGGACCTAATCTGTGATTTCCTCTTGCCTCTAAGGACCTGTCAGCATAGGCAATACACATGTGGTAGTAAACGTAAACAGCTATGAGTCTCGCATGATTGAAAACCTTGACACAGTCGTAAGGGAATGCTAGAAATGGAAATGCTGTGAGTTCATGTGTACATGTGTGCGTGTACGCATGCGTGTAAGATTCCCATCATCCACCCGAAGTGGTTTGCTTCATCATCTGGGAATTGGGGACTAATTTAGAGAACCATCTTCTACTTGACAAGTCGTAGATCTTGGTCTCTTTTATGTCCCAGACTGGTAAGTGGTAGTTTTGTTAGATGATGATTGGGTGTGATGGTCGCAGTGCTGGTGAAAGGTGATGGTGTATAAGTGCTGTTTAAAATATGTCTAGCAAGGCACTAAATAAACTTTATTGAGTAGCTACCTTGTTGACAAAGTCTAAAAACAGTGCTCTAACAGTTTCAAAATATAATAACTGTGTTGAAAAACGGTCTACATGTTTCTGCTAACGGATGAAAATCATCCAAGCTTTCGTCAGGACGCCTCCCCTACGAGCTCAGTCCTGACAAGAGGTACCGACGGATAGAGCGGGGCCTCCTTAAACCTGAGCAGTAGCCAGGTGAGGTGAGGCGCACACCCATCACACATGGGGTCAGTGAATGTAAACTACCTCCTACGGAGTTTCTTGGCCCTCCATTAGGGTCCAGGTTGTATACACTACTTCACTACTAATTTGCACAGTTTTTTCGCAGTAGCTTTTAGGTCCTGACGAAAGCTTGGATGATTTTCATCCGTTAGCAGAAACATGTAGACCGTTTTTCAACACAGTTATTATATTTTGAAACTGTTAGAGCACTGTTTTTAGACTTTGTCAACAAGGTAGCTACTCAATAAAGTTTATTTAGTGCCTTGCTAGACATATTTTAAACAGCACTTATACACCATCACCTTTCACCAGCACTGCGACCATCACACCCAATCATCATCTAACAAAACTACCACTTACCAGTCTGGGACATAAAAGAGACCAAGATCTACGACTTGTCAAGTAGAAGATGGTTCTCTAAATTAGTCCCCAATTCCCAGATGATGAAGCAAACCACTTCGGGTGGATGATGGGAATCTTACACGCATGCGTACACGCACACATGTACACATGAACTCACAGCATTTCCATTTCTAGCATTCCCTTACGACTGTGTCAAGGTTTTCAATCATGCGAGACTCATAGCTGTTTATGTTTACTACTTCGTGGATTTGGGGATTACAACTATTTGAGTCTTTAAACTTTATCCCTTGGACCCCCACTCTTCTTTTAGATATTATTAATATAATACACATGTGGCCCACTTCATTATGGTCTGAATTGACAGCACAACTGTTGCCAGACAATTATGTGAGAATCACCAGGTGAGGGGTTTTCGCTCCACCCACATGTTGGGAGCCAGGAGTACATGTTTGATTGGGCAGAAGTTCTGTGCTGCCACACAAAAAGTACTTGCCCTCCATACAGCTGTAATAATTTTGTTTACTTAAAAGCTGCCTGAGCTTAACCTTTTAGGAGTGCACACAAAACACTCCAATGCTGTTAAAGTGTTTTAGAAAGCAACATCATTTATGTTCTTTTTCTCTGGAAGAAGCACAGATGGAAGGAGGGCAGTCATTAACGTACATGGATTTTTAGATCTGACTTGATAGTGTAACTATCACCTGACCTTTAACCTACAACAATATAACCTACAGTTTGAGGAAGAGACTAAAATAGTGAAATACACGGGGTGAAAGAGGAGAAACTACAGGGAGAGGTGGTGAACTATGAGTGTGTGCATGTGTCTGTGAGATAAAAGGATAACAAAATACAAACTGGTGAAGGCAGAGAAATGACAGGGACATGAGGGTTGTAGAGGGTGTGTGTGTGTAAGGGAAGTGATAGATCTACAGTAAGGACAACTTGGGGTGTTAGGGTGTAAGTGTGTGTGAAAATGAGAACATTTGTGCCAATAAACAAAGCCGCATTCCTACAGTAAAAGAAGAGCCTCCCCTTCCCCGATCTACGTCCACCAGCAGAATATGGAGCAAAGTGAAGGGGCTTTGTGATGCAGGGCTCAGTTCCTGATGCTGGCAGCGCACACTCAACTTGTACTCTGCTTTCACTGGATTTACCCAGCATTAAAACTGAAAGATGGAGACGGGTTGAAGTACCCCATGGGTGCTATCTGTAGGGGAGGGCCCAGTGTTGACATTCAGAAGTTAATAATGGGTAAGGCATGGGAGTGGGTCTGCACAGTGTTTGCAGGGCTTTCTGTTTCCACAGGAGTGTCTCTGTCATAGGATGGGGAAGTGTGTGTTTGTGGTTGGGGCTGTAGGGAGCTGTAAAATGCTCTCAAGCAGCTCATTTTCTTTCAGGAGCTGCTCTTTGTAAGCCACCATATATAATTGGGGAAGGTAGGGTGGGGGACAGCAAAGCGATCAGCTGGCGCTCTGCTTCCACAGAAACAACCCAGCAGCACCATGAAGAGGGGTAGGCTGGTTACAAAGTTTCCTAGACGTCAGTTATGTGGATGAAAAGTAAGCTGAATCTAAAATAGTGAATCACACCCATGTGAACCATACTCCACCTTGAACGCAACAATATAGGTCCTAAACGTTTGTTTCCCCACTTACCATGCTACCTACAGCTGGTATTAAAGCACAAGTTACTTACCTTCGGTAACGATATATCTGCAAGAAACATTAGTTAGTTAGATTCCTTACCTTAGCATATCCCCAGGAGTCAGGCTGGATCCGGAATTTTTTTTCATCAGCAGTACCGCTGCGCGTCGCTAGGCGTGGTCTGCGGCTCGGCGTCCGGCGTCGTGATCGCCGGGATGACGTCTGAGTACTTGGACGCCGCCCTCGCACGCTGACGTCAGTTCTGTACATAGCTTTCCGCGCCAGGAACGCAGAGCCATGCAAGAAACCGACACTGGTTCCATGAAACTAGGGCCCTGTAAGGGATGACCTTAACCCTAGATATCGGTTTGCAGAACGGAGAGGATGGGTGGGGCGGTAAGGAATCTAACTAACTAATGTTTCTTACAAATATATTGTTACCGAAGGTAAGTAACTTGTGCATCTGAAAGAAACACATTAGATAGATTCCTTACCTTAGAATAGATACCCAAGCAACAACCAACCACGGTGGTGGGTCTACGAACCAAGGTCACACCAGGAAGTCCTGGAGAACGGAACGGCCAAAGAAGCATTCTTTCCGGACTTAGTTGTCCAGGCAGTAATTCTTGGAAAACGTGTGCAGCGAGGCCCACGTTGCTGCCTGACAAATGTCCTGCAGAGGGACTCCCCGTCCCAAGGCAGTAGTAGCTGCTGTGGCCCGAGTGGAATGGGCCCTCAGTCCCACAGGAGGATCCTTCTTAGCTAAGGAATAACAGATCTTAATGCACAAAACGACCCACCGAGAGATGGTTCGCTTGTGCACTGCCCGCCCACGTAGCCAACGAAGAGTTGGTTGTTCACCCGGAACTGTTTTGTGCGATCCAGATAGAAGGAGAGCGCACGTTTTGGGTCTAGACGGTGGTGCCTCTCTTCCTCTTTCGATGGATGCAGAGGCGGAAAGAAGGTGGGTAAGGTAATGGACTGCCTGATGTGAAAGGCAGTAACCACCTTAGGAAGAAAAGAAGGGCGAGTCCTCAGAACGACCTTGTCCGGATGGACAGAGAGGAAAGGAGGTTTAGAAGAAAGAGCCTGGAGCTCACACACTCTTCTGGCAGAGGTGATGGCAACCAGGAAAGCAGTCTTGAGAGTCAGAAGACGAAGAGGACAGTTATGAAGTGGCTCAAAGGGAGCACACATCAGATAAGTTAACACCAGATTCAAGTCCCACTGAGGCAATACAAAGGGAACAGGAGGGAACATGTGAGTAATGCCTTTCAAGAATCTATTGACAACAGGGGACTTGAAAAGAGAAGGCTGATCAGGAAGCCTCAAGAAGGCTGAAACAGCTGAAAGATATCCCTTGATGGTGCCCAGAGCAGAGCCCTGCTGGGCCAGGGAAAGAAGAAAGAGGAGAACCTCAGAAAGAGGGGCGGAAAGGGGATCCACAGCCTTTGCTGTGCACCATGCCACAAATTTGTTCCACCGGCAGGCGTATACCGTCTTTGTGGAGGGACACCTGGCTGCCAGAATGATATCACAGACTTCAGGAGGCAAGTCAAATGGCATCAACTGCCGCCGCTCAATCTCCACGCATGGAGGTGGAGGTTGGACAGGTTCGGGTGGAGGACCGTCCCCTGCTGCTGCGACAGAAGATCCTCCCGAAGGGGCAGACGTATCGGAGGATCAGTCAACATACTGAGTAGCTCGGGATACCAGTACCTTCGTGCCCAATCCGGAGCCACCAAGATGACTTGGGCCCGGTCGTGCCTGATCTTCTTCAGCACTCTGGGCAGAAGCGGTATAGGCGGAAAGGCGTACAACAGACCGCAACTCCACTCGTGACGAAAAGCGTCGCCGAGCGAGTGCCGCCTTGGAAATTCCAACGCGCAGAACTGCTGACATTGTGCGTTCTCTTCGGTGGCGAATAGATCTAACCAAGGCTCTCCCCACTGCTGAAAGAGACCTTGCGCCACTTCGGAGTTCAGACGCCATTCGTGATCCATCATGCACCGGCGGCTGAGTTCGTCTGCTCTGGCGTTCAGAGAGCCCGCCAGATGTTGAACCACTAGGGTGACGCCCTGGTGTTCCAGCCACGTCCAGAGGCGCAGAGCCTCCTGACAAAGGGTCCACGACCCCACCCCGCCCTGTTTGTTGCAATACCACATGGCGGTGGTGTTGTCCGTGAACACCTGCACGACACTTCCCCTGACAGAGGGAAGGAAGGCTTTCAGTGCAAGTCGGATCGCTCTCAACTCCAACAATTTGATGTGGAGGCGAGACTCCGCCGGAGACCAGAGGCCTCTGATCTTCGCCTCTCCCATATGGCCACCCCATCCCAGGAGGGACGCATCCGTCACTACGACATGCTACGGTTGGGGAAGGGAGAGGCTCTTGCCCGTGACCCAATCGCGGTCCGTGAGCCACCACTGCAACTGCTGTGCAGTGCCCTCCGAGATCAAGACATGGTCGGACAGGTTGCCGTGATGCTGGGCCCACTGAAACTTCAGGTCCCACTGCAGAGCCCGCATGCGCCGCCTGGCGTGATGCACTAGTAGGATGCAGGAGGCCATCAGCCCCAGAAGCCGCAACACTAGCCTGACCGAAACCCAGGATAGAGGCCGAAAGATGGGAATAAGGACCTGAATATCCCAGACCCGTTGTTCCGGCGGATAGACCCGGAACTGCGCCGAATCGAGAACCGCTCCGATGAAGAGGAGCTTCTGAGAGGGACTCAGGTGTGACTTCGGCACGTTGATGGAAAACCCCAGCAAATGCAGGAGATCCGCCATAGTCTGGAGGTGGGAGACGACTGCCTGGGGCGAGCCCGCCTTCAACAACCAGTCGTCGAGATAGGGGAAGACTGGAACCCCTGATCTGCGCAGATGAGCTGCGACCACCGCCATCACTTTCGTGAACACCCGAGGGGCACTGGTGAGGCCGAAGGGGAGCATGGTGAACTGTAAGTGCTCCTGGCCCACCGTGAACCGCAGGTAACGCCGGTGGGCCGGCAGGACGGGGATGTGGAAATATGCGTCCTGCAAGTCCAACGCTACCATCCAGTCTCCAGGGTCGAGGGCAGCTAGAACCTGAGCCAAAGTCAACATTTTGAACCGTTCCTTCCGGAGGAAGGCATTGACGTTCCTGAGGTCCAAGATAGGGCGAAGGCCCCCTTTGCCCTTCTTGGGAACCAGAAAGTAGTGGGAATAACAACCACGACCTACTTCTGGGCTCGGAACGCGCTCGACGGCCTCTTTGGCCAAGAGGGCCGAAACTTCTTCTCGCAGAAGATTCAAATGATCCTCCGAGATACGGTGGTGCTGCGGTGGCATGGCTGGAGGGGTCGTCTCGCAAGGGAGGGAGTAGCCCCTTCGGACGATTTGCAGCACCCACCTGTCCGAAGTGATGGTACGCCAGTGGAGCAGGTGATGGCGAACTCTGCCTCCCACTGGCGATGAATGGGCCTGAAAGCTCGGACTAGGAAGGCTTTGAGGCGGATGCTGCCGGGGTGGATGTGGACTGACCGCGTCGTCCTCCAGAACCGCCTCGGCGGAAACCACGCCCGCGTGCAGGTTGGGTCTGCAGCCGGTGGCTCTGCGGACGTGAGGAGGCGCCCCTTCCTTGGCCACGAAAGGGGCAAAAAGCGGAAGCTTGCGGCCGCGGGGCCGAAAGGCCCAAGGACGTGGCCGTAGCCCGGGAGTCCTTAAAGCGAGCCAGCGCACTGTCCGCTTTCTCACCAAAAAGGCGAGCGCCATCAAAGGGCATGTCCATGAGAGTGCTCTGGACATCCCCCGAAAAGGACGTGGACCGCAGCCAGGCGTGACGCCGAAGCGCCACCGTGGTGGAAATCGCCCTACCCAGCGAGTCCGTGGTGTCAAGTCCACACCGGATTGCATGGCGCGCCGCATCCCTCCCATCGGCCAGAGCCTGGGAAAGTCGTGTCCGGGCCTCCTCCGGGCACAGGGGCAGCACGTCCTCCACGGTATCCCACAGAGAGTGGGAGAAACGGTCCAAGAGACAGGCGGTGTTTAAAGACCGCAGGCCTTAAACTGAGGGAGGAGAACAGCTTCTTGCCAAACTGTTCCAGTCTCTTGGAATCCCGGTCCGGAGGAGCGGACGGGAAGGAGGTTTGGGAGGTAGAGGCCTGGATAACCAGGCTCTCGGGGGTGGGGTGTTGCGACAGAAAACTGGGGTCGCCCGGAGCAGGGCGGTGGCGCCTGGCGACGTTTCTATCCACAGGAGGGACGGTGGAGGGCTTGGACCAGGTGCCCTGTAGAACGTCAGTGAGGGCCTCATTGAATGGCAGCAGAGGCTCAGTGGAGCTTGCTGCAGACTGAAGCACCTCAGTGAGGATGTTAGTCCTCACAGCCACGGCAGGCAGCTCAAGCCCGCGGGCTGCGGCCGCCTTGCGCAGCACCACGGAAAAAGCAGCACCCTCCTTCAAAGCCACAGTCGGAGGAGAGATGAATCCAGTGTCCGGTGAGGTATCCAGACCACTGCCCTCCCCCAGTTCATCTGCCCAGTCCTGTGACAGTTGAGCCTGAACGGCCATAGGGTCATCAGACCCCTCCCAGTCGCCCCCGTCATCCGATTCCTGGTAAACAGGTGGAATGATCGGAGCCGGACGATAGACATAGTGAGTCTCGAGCGGCGTCGGATGCGGCGTCGGTGGGCGCCACATCGGCGTCGGGTCCGGACAGGGGCTGAACCGGGGAACGACGTCGACCGGAGTCGGCGTCGGGGGTGGAACCGGAGTCGGCGCCGGCGGAGGAGGCGTGACGAGGTCGACCGGCGTCGACGGGGGCCCAGGCATGGGCCCCTCGGGGACCTGCGGCGCCGGGGCCGGAGCCGCCGGCGCGCAAGGTCGCCCAGTCGAGTCCGCGGGGCCCGAAGGCGCGCCAGCGGGCGTCGACGGCGGAGGCAGTTTCCTCATGGCCGAGAGGAAGGCACCGATCTCCGCCGGCGTCGCGTCAGTCCCAGGGACCGGCGGGTATGGGGACGTGCGCGGCGCCTGCGGCTCCTGCGGAGCCGCGGGGGTGGAACCACCCTGACCCTCGGCTGAGTCGTGCGACCGGCGAGGGGAGTCCGAAGAGCGGTGTCGCCTCTTGGACTTCTTAGATCGCTTGGACTTACCCGAAGACTTCGAGCCAGACGAGCGATGACGTCTGTCGCGGCTCCGCGACCGATCCTTGGACCTCCTCCTGGACCGGGATCGAGAAGGGCGCGGAGCCGAGTGTCGGAGCTCGAGAAGCTTACGGGACCGCTCCCACCTAGCTTTCGAGGTCAGGGCCTTGCAGTCGGAGCACGAGTCCGCGTCGTGGTCGAGGCCCAAACAGTAGAGGCACCGGCGGTGGTGATCGGTCACCGACATCAGTCGGTGGCAATCGTCGCAAGCCTTGAACCCAGGCATCCTACCGGCACCAGATGTCGATTGACAAAGATCAAAAGGGATCAAAATATTTAGTCAAAAAAGACTAAAAGGGGTAGCTCTCCCGGATCGGCGCTTACTGGCGCGGAAAAAAAAAAAGAACTGACGTCAGCGCACGAGGGCGGCGTCTAAGTACTCCGACGACGTCATTACGGCGCACAACGCCAACGACGGACGCGGAGCCGCAGACGACGCCTAGCGACGCGCAAGGGGTATTGCTGACGAAAAATCTTCCGGATCCAGTCTGACGCCTGGGGATATTCTAAGGTGAGGAATCTAACTAACGTGTTTCTTTCAGATATGAATGTGTTCTTATGTAACGTAACTGGTGCTCATGTAAAGCGCTCTGATACCTTTGGGTCAAGTTCACGCTATATAAAACTCTGAAAAAAAACTAATTTGATTTTGACCTTTATGTCCATCCCCTTGCTTTCCCTTTCAGGTTGTAATTATTCTTCACCTTGTCCCAACATTTCCACATACGATGAATCGGGTACCTAACTGTTCTGCTCGAGGCCCAGGCCAGATGGTGAGCAAGGATACTGCTGGACAGAATCTCTATGCTCCAAACACTAATCAACAAAACATCCTTCAGTCATGGTCTTTAAATCTCTCCACACCAAGTCATGGTCTTTAAATCTCTCCACACCCTTTGATGCTTGAGGCTGGGTGCGGGGACTTTAACTGTAAAGCTGATACCACCCTAGATAGATCCCACTCGCCGCTATCTCCTTCCCAGACTCATGCTGCAGCTAAATCATTCCAGGGGTGGAAACGGGAGCAGGGACTGGTGGATGTCAGGAGAGAGCATTACCCTCAGCTCAGGGAACATTCTTATTACTCGGAAAGCAT
Organism: Triturus cristatus; assembly: GCF_964204655.1. Lineage (NCBI taxonomy): Eukaryota > Metazoa > Chordata > Amphibia > Caudata > Salamandridae > Triturus > Triturus cristatus. The sequence continues at coordinate 853,965,769 of NC_140592.1, read as the reverse complement.
GACCTTTTTGTACGGTTGGATCATTACTTTGAAATGGCTTATTATGTAGCAGAGTGCTCCACTCCCAGCACCTTGCTAGAACACATTCAGACCACAATCCATTCTTATTGATCCTGCACTGGAGCCCCCAGACCACCAATCCCATCTTGGAAATTAAATACGGATACTCTGAAGGACTCAATCTTCCGTAGCAACTGCTATTTGTGATTATCTTTTGGAGAATGAAGGTACTGCTTCCTCTGCCCTGTCTGAGTGGGAGGCACTCAAGTTGGAGGACCAAAAACCATGCATGGCAATGTTGACAGGGATCCACAAGCAACTGCAGCAGGAAAAACGGCTCAACGTGCTAGACAATGCAGGGCCTCATAACTCCGCTGCGCATCAACAGGTACCAATTGCAAGGGAGAAGTTGCTTGAGTTACTGAAGATGGAGTGGTATGATTATCGCCAGTACAAAACCAAAGCACAAAGCGAGGAGGCCAAGACCAGTCGCCTGCTTGCTTGACTCGCTAACCCCTTTATATCCCAAACACAGGTTAACTCTGGGGACGTAGGGTATACATCAGACAGACACCAATACCCACCTTTACAAAGCCCTACCAAGTTGTGATCCCATAGCTTTGCATTCCTAAGTTCTAAATGCCTGGACTCGCAGAGTGGGACTGGAGATTGCCACCATTTTGTGTGGAGACATTCAGATGCAGGTCAGAGAGGCCCATCAAATCTCTGGCCCGGGGGAAAGTATCCGGGGCTGACGGCTTGCCAATTGAAATCTATTCCGTATGTGCAGATGTCTTAGCTCCCAGAATAACCAAAATCAAGAATACTACAAAGGATATGGGTGCCCCTCCTCCCTCCCTGCTGGAGACTCTGCTTGCCCCGCAGTAAAGAAAAGTACCTGACTTTCTCCTTTAGACTGCTCTCAATCTTGAACGTGGATTATGAAATCCTCAGCAAAATAAGGGTCACTATACTATTATCCCAGTTACAGGATCTAATACAGCTGGATCAATCTAGGTTTGTCACAACCTGTAGCACAGCCCCCAATAATAGGCAACTTATACACATATTGCACTCCCCTCTATCGTCTTACCGCAAGGCACTTGTGCTGAAGTTGCCTACAATACCACCAGGTAGGACGGTATGAAGCGTTGGGTAGGGAATGCATCCATGAATCTTGGGAGTTACCGTACAGATTTAGCTGCAGGAATAGTGACACAGAAGTCTTTCTCAGTGGCTCAGACTGTGATAACTCGCCTTCGGAGGGTTCCAGCAACTCTCCGACACACCCAGCGCCAGGGAACTTGGTTGCTAACTCTGTGTACAGGACCTTAGCCCTTTGTGCTGCACGGAGGAGGTCGTGTTAGCTACATGAAGACTTTAGGCTACCAACTAGCCCCAGCAGACTTCTTCAGTTGTAGTGTCCCTGTGCTGTGAACAGGAGGCCAGTCGGCTGGCCCTGGAGTTCTCTTGGCTTGCCCGGGCTCTGCATACAGCTTCCCCTTGAGCAGGACATGGCAGGCACAGTCCCTCTCTTCAATAGCCATCAGGTGCAGTCTTCAAAGGTGCAGTCTCTCTTCGCTGGTTCTTTGGTGCAGCAGGGCAATCCTTCTTCAGTCCTTATTCCAAGTCGGTTGAGATCTAAGGTCTTGGTGTGGGGGTTGCCCATCTTATGCTTTGAAGCTGGACTACCAGGTTCCCTCCCACCAAGTGTTAACGTCCTGTGGAGTGGGTCATCTGGCTATCCTAGGATGAACCATTCAACCCACTCCCAAGATGGTGAGACCCCTCTCGCGATAGTCAGATCTCTGCAGCTCAATAGACCCGGCATAGATGTGGTCTTCCGCATGATCACCATTTAACATGCACAATGTAGTGACACCTCGGTAGGCTACAGGCAAGACCAGTTGCCTGCTGGAAATTTATTTTAGGATCTATCTTAATAAGAATAATTGTCATTCTACTGACACCACTTGGTATGAGTATATGTATCTCCTTGCCCCAATAGCCTTAGCCTGTAGATCCTAGTCAGGGCCACCTCAACTTTCTATTCTCGCAGCAGCAAAGGATCCAGGGTGTTGCAAGCACCAGGCTGGATCTACAGGTTAGACCTTCAGCCAAAATTTCCCCATCCACTCCAAGTGGTGCCTAGTCCTTCTTCTGCCCTCAGTGGTCCAACAGGCATAACTCCTCAAGCTCCTCAGCTTGAACTTGATGAGGCCCAGGCACCACTGCTTTCCTCTCCAGGGGGGTCCGACCCTACCCTCGGCTCCAGATACAGCCAAGTCACCCTTTAGCGCTCAATTTTCAGGCCATGCTTCGAGGGGTAGGGGATCACTTAACCATATCTGAGAGGGTCAGCACTGCAAAAGCGCTCAACTCCCATACAGCTGCAAAACTGCCACAGCAAAGAGCAGCTGAATGTTCCCTGTGCTCAGTCTGCTCCATGACTTGCTGTCATAATAAGTTCCGGTCCGTCAATCGCGAAGGGGGCATTGATTGTGCCAGTAACCTTGTGTTTTGGAAAGGGGGGGATGCAGGCACCATCAATACTTTTCAGGGGAGTAACATTCGGTGGTTCAGCAAAGTTTCAGAAGTGATTTTGGTCCCCCCTCAAAATACAGAGAAACAGTTTAAACTGCAACTCCCAATGAAAACGGGTAACAGCTTGTTTAACCCTTGGTTCAAAGGAGAGTGCAGCATACTTTGGCTCACTTAGAGTTAAAACCAACCAACAATCCAGGGAGAATGTGAAGCTTGGTTATCAATCCAGGTTGGATATTCTGCCTAGAGAAGTACTCTAAAAGGTAAGTAACTTTCTTGTCTACAGCAGGTTATCCTCCCAAATTCCTAATTGCGCTATAGATTCCCAAGTTGTGTCTATATCCTTGAGGGAGAGAGATCGTAGGGGTCCAGCCTAACAGATGTGCTAAGGAATGCCTGATCCATGCGATTGGTGGTCTTTGCATTAATCAAAACAATAATGTGTGTTGGTCCTTGTTCCTTCTGGAGGGTCACTCCAGATTTTTGCCTTCCTTTTCTAAACCGGTTTTTGTTGCCTTTCAGGACTCCGTGAACTTTACTCCTGCTAATCAGTTGCAAAAGTGGGTGTGCTCTTCCTTGAAAACAAGGTAACATTGGCCTACACCCGATTGGTGCTTTTAATTTACTTGTAAGTCCCTAGTAAACAGTACTACATGTACCCACTCTCTGTAAATTAAATGCTACTATAATGGGCTACAACACTCATTGGGCCACACTCTAAAGTAACCTTTTAAAACATTTCTCAAGCCTGTCACTGAAGCCTGCAGTGCAGTTTTAAACTGCCTTTTCAACCTTGCAAATTTTTCAGGTTTAAACCTTCCTTTGTAACAAGTCGCCTCTAAGGTTAGCCCTAACGGCTCACACTGCAGCAGGCATGGTATTAAAAAATTAGGATAAGTGTACATAAGTTTCAAATGTCTTGACAATCATTTTTCACTGTTGTAAGGCTAATGCTGGGTTACCTTATCATAGTTAGGTGATAATTTCAGTTTGGGACCTCTTTAATGGTAAAGTCGGATTTTAAGTTTCTTTCTAAAACTGCCACTTTTAGAAAGTATACAAAAAAAAATCATGAATCGAATGCTTGAATTCAACCCAGCCACTGGTAATTACTCTGGGCTGCATCCCAGACCATCGTTATTTTGCACACCATGCCACCTCAGTTTGGTACCAGCCATATGCAAATCAATCTTGACCGAACTGCGTAGTCAGGTCCTCCCCGAACCAGAGCACGAGAAACCCAGGAGCGGTTTCGCCATAATTAGGGCTCATCAGCCAGGTATAGCTTAGTTCCAGTGTGCACTGGATCCACATCTGGGCATACCCGTCCCACATAGGGTGACACACTAAAATATACAAAAAAAAAAAAAGGATGGATGGATGGATTTACAAGGATACTGCAAGGGCATTCCCTGGGGATGTATAATTTCAATACCTAGATGCCTAGGATTTACATTTTTGGTTTTATAGTGGTGAACAGGCCTTTTGCTGGTTCTCCATGGTGTTGAAAATCCAGTGTACTACATAGCAGTGCAGTTTCTTATTTATGTTCTCCTGCAAACAGCTATACAGTATGAGGTGTCTATTTATGCACTGCCAGAAGATTTTGAACTGCCAATTTAATTTTTGTAATTAATCACAATGCAAAAGCAGTTGCTCCTCTCAGAACAATACCACTAATCTTTTCCTTGCTTCATGTGATAAATGATGTAGGTTGTGTTGTCCTACAGTTAAAGAATGCCCCATTCAATCCCTCGCTACCAACAAGAGCCAGGGGAATACTTGGAGAACTAACACTACTGTTCTCAATTGTAACACATTAATGTAGTAGAATGATTTTTGATGAGGAAAGCAACATTGGGAAGGAAGGACAGATCTTCCAGACTCCTCAACGCTAGAAGATAGGTTTTTAGCCGACTACCTACAAAGGAAGGCCATATCCCTAACGTATCGCAAGATATTATACAACTCATCTGACATTTTGGAGAAACTACAGGATAAATGGATGGAAGACCTGGGGCAATTGGGTGACGAGTGGCTAGAGGCCCAGGTGTCTCTCAGGCAACTGGCTATAAGGTCCTGTTATAGGTTAGTCCAGTTGAAAATACTACATAGGACATACTATACAAGCGTAACATTGGTTAAGATGGGCAGACTGGAATTTACGCAATGTCCCAGGGGTTTAGGCCATGTGGGCAAGTTTTTACACATATGGTGGGATTGCTCGGTGATTCAAGACTACTGGAGTGCGGTCATATCCTGTATGAGGACTCTAGGTAGGAAAAATGTAGAAGCCTCGCGTCCAAGGCGTCTACTGAATATTTGGGAAACAACTGACTTAATGGCCGAGGAGCGATTGTGGGTCACACTAGGCCTCATGGTTGCTAAGCGTAACATAGCTGGAAAACAGATATGGATTGGTGCATGGAGAGGGTGGTATATGAGGGTAGAGGTTGCCCACATAAATGGACGAAGATTTGGGGGCACTGTAACAAGAGTAGGGGAATGCTCTATTTACCTGTGAATAGGATTCCCCAGATGGGGGAGGATTAAGGGTGAAAGTGATATAGTTATGCAACGGAGTCCTAAGTGTAGGGAGAGAAAGAAGTTGAATGACGATTTAAAATGAATGTCCTGACATTTGTAATGCCATTTATTCTGAGATGTGTTGCCCAATGTGCTGAATACCATTGTCAAGTGTTTCTAATTGCAATAAAAAGATCTCCCCAAATAAAAACACATTGCGCAGGAAGATTGTACAAATATGCACCTTGCCCATACTCCTTCACCTCTTCTTTCTGGTGACCTGGAGGCTCCAGGAGGAGAGTTTGCATTCCTTTGTCTTCTCTAACCACCACATTAGTGACTGAGAGACCTGGCTGGGCCCACTGTGATTGAAGCACTACTGCAATGGTCTCACTCAGAGGCGACTGTGAGGAATCAGCAAGACAACATGAGGCCTAGAAAAGATGCCTCATGTCACTTAAGGCAGCTCCTAAAGCAAAGGATGTCAAATTAAATAATTTTCTGAAAAAAATGTCATCTCTCTGAACAATGGAACAAATTCATTAGCTGTGCAAAAGGGATCACAGCCACAAAGAGACACTCTGTCAGTGGAAGAGATCTGAAGTTGTCAGAATAATTAGCCACACATTTATATTTTACATATCGTTTATCAGTCAGTCAGCTGGATAGGTATAGGTAAGACGATCATGGCATCCGAGATAGGCTGCAGCCATGGCCAGGCATTTGATGGGCACAAGGGTGAGTCTGATGCACCGATTCAACAAAATAGCAGTTTTTAGGGTGAACAGAGAAATTCAAATGCCTTTGTTGATAAATAGGTTATTGACTGCATGGTCACCATTTAGACTTTTTCTTAGCCAATATACCTTTTTAATTGTCAAGATCTAACACATGCAAATTTTGGCCCATATCTAGCATAAAAACAAGGAAATAACCTTGCTCCATCTTTCACAGGAATCTCCTCTATAACTCCTTTAAACAGCCCGATTTATGCCTTCTTTAATAGTAGAAAAAGAAAGAGGTGTGGAAGATGTCCTAGTCTGATTGATCAAATTTAGTAGAACTCGACACTGTAGCAAAAACCCACAATTTCCAGTACCCACGCATCTGATGTAATATCCTTGGCCTCGGGACACCGACTTCTACCTATGAGTGGTTGATGATGTTGTGCTGAAGGGAGTTATTGCTTGAGGTTCTCAGGCTTTATAACAAAGAAGGATAGGTGCAGGACCACTCCAATCTGTCACCTTCACCTCCTCTATCAAACAAAAATTGAGAAAGGCATCGACTATCCTCGAGCAGCTTTCCATGGTGCGCTAGTCACTTTATTTCACTCCAACGATAATGAGACAAAACTGGTGGTTTTCTTTGCTATACAGACCCACTAAATCAACTGTTTTAATTTCGTTCTTCATCTTTTGATCTTTTGTCCACATGAATGCCAAAAAAAGATGATACATTGAAAGGTAAATTACTAATTCTTACTTGCGCATCCAGCTCACTCCTTGCAGAAGATCATTGCTGCAAAGCATACCATAAGCAACCTCACTGGCTGCAAGATCAGACAACTCAACTTACACTTGAATAAGCTCATTGCAAGCTTTATTTATTAGGGCCAATCCCTAAATTAGTTTGGCCTCTGGAAAGCAATCAAGGAAAGTTTCCTTTTTGTTTCACCGACTGCAAGTCAAGCCTGCTCGCAAAAAAGTAGCATTTGCCAAGTGTTTTTCCAAATTAACAATAATCCCCCCTCCTGCAATAAAAACAAAAAACACCAGGGCCCCAGAAAAGCAAACATATTTTCTCACGATTATTCTATAAAACTGGCAGCTCTGAACATATTTAGCAATTCAAACATTGTAGATATGATCAATTATCCATTAACAAAAATTAAAATACATGATTTAGAACATGCTAATGGCTTCCTGGGCACCCTAAAATTTGAAGAATACCCACAGTGTGAGCCTTATCAGTGGGGAGATATCTTGTGGGTTATTTGGAGCAATCATCCCCCTCACATACACTTACACATGTACTTTCTTCCAGTCAGAACACGAGTGAAAACGAATAGTTTATTTTCTGTAGGTGTAGTTTTGCAGCTTGAAGACTTTTCTGGATTCACATGCTGTGCATTATTCTGCAATCTAGTGGTTGGGTGCAGAATTCTCCACTTTTTTTTGTAGTCCTTCGATCTTTTGTTGTTGGGTGTTGATGAATCCCCCATTTGGTGATTCCTTTGACATGGTATGCTGTCCCCTGTAAGCTCCCATTCTTGGTTGCCATCTTCATATTTATTTTCTGTGCTTGTCTGTTTTTCTCCTTCCATCGTCTTGCTGGAACCTAGAAAATTCTTCAAGCTGCAAAAGTACACCTACAGGGAAGAAACTATTCTTCTTGCAGCTTGAATCTTTACTGCATTCACAGTGCAATGGCTGGCTTGAAGATGAGCTTATATTTGTAAATAGATATGTTAACACCTTTAGCTCTTCTTGAGCTTCCTTGTTCATTTGTATGTCTATGCAATAGTGCTTAGTGAACGTGTGCACAGATGACCACGTGGCTGCCACACATATATTCTGTAAAGGTATATTTGCTGGAAAAGCAATGGTTGCTCCTTTTTTCCTTGTTGAGTATTTCCTCGGGGTCGAGTTTCGTTTCCCCCCCCTGCACTTGTGTGGGACAGTTGAATGGTTTGTGTGATCCATCTGGCAATTGTGTCCTTAGTAACAGGTTTTTCCATATTGCTGTTTGCAAATGTGACGTATAGTTGCTTTGTCTTCCTGCTTGTCTTTGTCCTTTCAATATAGTGCTTTCTAGCACGTCTAGCGTGTGCAATTCTCTTTAAGTTGGATTTTTAGGCCTTTAGAAAAAACTTGCCATTTGTATTATTTGATTTATGTGGAAGTTTGACACTACCTTAGGTAAGAATTATGCATCTGTTCTCATGGCAATTCTCTCCTTGTGAACCTGTAAATAAGGCTCTTTAATTGTGAGTGCTTGTATTTCACTCATCCTGAGAAGAGATGTTATGGCCACCAGGAATGCTGTCTTTAGGGTGAGCATCTTTAATGAGGCCTTGTGTAAAGGCTCAAAGGATGCCTTCATTAACTGAGTGAGTACCACATTTAAATTCCATATGGATGCAGGTACTTTTCTTGGTGGTGCAATTCTTTTTGTCCCTTCTAAGACCTTTGACACTGTCTCCCACCTGATTCTGCAAAGCAGACTGGAGATGTTAGGAATCAAGGATAAAGCATTGAGCTGGCTGGTCTCCTTTTTGGAAAATAGAATCTTTCAAGTCCGGGAGGAACACTGTCTGTCAAAAGTACATCAGCTCAAGTGTGGAAGATCCCAGTGCTCGTCTCTGAGCCCTACTCTCTTCAATGTATATATGCGTCCTTTAGCTGGTATCATCTGTCGAGTAGGCTTTGCGGTGGTCTCATATGCAGACGACCACAGATCGTCGTCTCACTCTCTTCCAATATTAGACAAACGGAGGCCAAGTTGATGGAATGCATGGAGCAGGTACAAAAGTGTATGAACAACAGCAATCTCAAACTAAATGGTGATAAAACAGAGGTTATGCTGGTGGGAAATAATCCCATCCTCTGGAGTAATTTCTTATAGCCTTCAGGTTTGCGTGATCGTCCCACCCTAAAAGAGGAGATCAAAAGCCTAGGAATAATATTTTATAAGAACCATACCATTTTATAAGAACCATACCATAGCAGCACAAGCCAAGAAATTGGCTGGATCATGCTTTGGACTTTTAAGAGCTCTTAGGAAGTCTATTAAATGGCTTCCCATTGAAATTCGCAGAATTGTCATCCAAGGGACCCATTATGTCACGTTTGGATTACGGTAATTCTCTCTATCTTGGGAGCCCTATGTTTGTCACAAGAAAACTACAGGCAATTCAAAATGCCACAGCCAGAGGCCTGCTGAATATCCCTAAATCTCATTCTATATGACCGGCGCTGGCAAGCCTTCATTAGTTGCCTATAAGGAAGAGAAATGAGTTTAAGTCTCCACCGCGGCCTTGATTAATTTTACTAAAAAATAGGGGAAAAGGCCACCAGAAATCCTCCTAAAAATCTATCAAGCTAAATGTGCAAGTACAGCAGCTTTCGGGACAGGTATTTGGGGTTTTTATGACTGTATATCAATCCACTATGGGGAAAATGCCTTTTTAAGATTAATATTGGCAGTCCCGGCCAGTGCTCCAGTTTTCAACTGCCATAGTGAATTAGGAGTACCATACATTTACAACTGGTGCTGCTCTGGCACAGAATTTGAACCTCCGATAGCACTGGTTTAAATAGGGAAATAATACATGACGTAATGAAATTAGATAACGCCAGTAAGATTCCCTCGTTGAAGTATGTAAGAAACTTTATGCAGGACATCGGGCATCCAGAGTATTGATTCCTACCCGAAAATATGAATTCTATTAATCGGAAGAAATTCAAAAAACTTGCATGGCCCATCTGGAAGAAAACAGGTTAACCCTGGAAATGAATAAACCTACGGTGGTTGAACATCAATTAATCATCATAACATATAACATTCAACCATACTGGACATGTATATCGGGGGGATATGACAGGTATATGTTAACACGGTTTAGATTTGGGACCTTCCACCGTTTGATCAGCCATCCAGAAATTAACAATTGGTCAAGGGAACTTTGCCGATGTCCTTGTGATAACATTTCACCACAGACAACAATTCATGTAATTTTATTCTGCGAATTTTACAAAACCGAAAGGCGAAGATGGATAATACCACTATTAAAACAGGGAGTTGGAGACATCGTCGCCCTGCTTTTTTGTATTTGCAGATGTTGGGAAATTTTACCTGTATTGGATCTATGGTGTTTAAAAAAAAAAAAAAAAGTGTACACAGAGCCAGAAAATCCCTAAATATTTGAATGCCAGATGTATAATATATGAGAGGAACATAGATACGAGATGGTATAGACTAAGCACAGCATAATAAACTCTATTTCCCGGATGTAAAATAAATGTACGAGTTACTTACCTTTGGTAACGATGTATCTGGTAGAGACGATTCCAGCTGCAGATTCCTTCACGTAGAATTATCCCCAGGCATGAGACTGGATCCGGAAACTTTTTTGCCACAGCATCCCAGCGCCCCGAGGCGACATCAGGCGACTCCGCCCAGGCGTCGTCCGCGATGTCACATAAGACCCACCCTGGCGAGCCTACGTCAGTTTTCTTCTGAGAACATTTTCGCACCACAACGCGGAACCACCAGATAAAAAACTGTGGAAGCATGGGAACATTGTGCGGAGAGCAGAAAAATTGGAAAGAAACGGTGACTAACACCACCACAATAGTGCCAACACCGCAGAACCCAAGGGCAGGGAAAGAAGAAAGAAGAAGAACAAGCAGAAACCTGCGCAGTCACCCTGCCAGCTTATAGACAACCACCCATCCCTGTGCCCGGGAGGCAAAGAACACGCGTAAAAGTCATGGCACACGTAGTAAACCCATCGCCCCCCCCCCCCCCATCCTGAGCAAGGAATGGGACCAGGCCAAAGACAGACAGGGACAACAAACCTCCAAGTCACCCCAACCTAGAGGGCAACCACTCACAAGGGACAAGGGCAAGACAAGGCCAGATGAACCCTAATCAGAGGATAGCAATGGAAGGAAGGGAGGGAGGACAGGGATAGAAAGCAATTCCCCCCAAACCTGGAGTAGCCAGAGCAGCAGGGCACCGGAACCCCATCCTCCAAAGGACCAAAGGAGGAATGAACCGCCCCCAGACGGAGCCACCCGTCAAGAACAAGGAAGGCACTGACAGGAGACACAGCCCCCCACCGGGAGGAGAGTACCGAAGACCAACCCAAGGGTCCTCGCAGAATAGGGGAGGAAGGACAGGCCGTGAAGGAATCTGCGGCTAGAATCGTCTCTACCAGATACATCGTTACCGAAGTTAAGTAACTCGTACATCTGATAGAGACTACTAGCCGCAGATTCCTTCACATAGAATAGATGCCATAGCCATACCCCCTGGGAAGGAGGTTCTGCAAAAGGACCCCACCAGCCAATGCAGAATAGAGGGCCCCACAGGGGAACCAGATCTGTGGACCAGGTAGAACCTCGCCCCTGCCAGGCCAAGGGAACCCCCACAAACAGAACCCCACCGACCCCAAGGGGATGTAGGAGGGAAAGAAGGCTGAAGAGGCTCGTACACTCGCAGCAGAGGAACCAAGGGCAAGGACGGAGAGGCCGAAGCACCCCACTCCCCCACAAGGCAACATAGCTTTCACCCAATGCCAAGACAGGAAAAGCGGAAGAAGCAGCAGCAGCCTAGAGGGCCCAAGGAAATGAGGGAAAAGAAGGCGAACCCACTCCAGATGGAGAGCAGCCAGCCAGCCAGCCAGCACAGCGCCGGCAGTCTAAGCCGCCAGAAGCAAGAAGAACAGCCCGAGGCCACAGGAAGGCCGAGTAGGCGAAGCCTGGCAAGGGAGAACACAGAATCATTCCAGACCTCAGGACAGGAGCAGGGAGAGGAGGAGATGCCCAGGCACACCACTACGAGTGGCCACGCACAGGACCTCAGGAAGCAAAAGCAACCTACCTAAACGCCATGGAGAACAGGCACCCGAAGGCGACCAGAACCCTCTAGCAGAGCACAAGCTATATGACAGCTACCACTACCCCACATAGGGTACGTTAAGTCCCAAGATATGGGAACCCTCTTTGGAAGAACCTCCGCAGCAGAGTCAAAACAAAAGAGCCACGGGGAAAAAAACACCCCTGCTGAAGGCGTGATAAGCAGCCCAAGCAAAGCAGAAGGCCCAATCTCAGGGCCAAGTCCGCGCAACATCTCCTGCAGAACAACACACAATCAACACAAGGGCCGTCCAGCAGCCAACAAAGCCAAAGTCCCAAGGAAGGACGGAAACGGCAAGAAAACACACTCCACAGCCAGAACAACCTGCCTAACAAGGCCCACAATCAACCCAACTCAGAAGTCACTGAGGAGGGGACGGAGGCGGAGGAGGAGGAGGAGGACAGAGCCCCGCCAAGAGCCTTTGGATGGCGGAGTCGGCCAGGGCATGGAACAACAAGCTGCCATCAAACGGAAGGTCGATGAGTCGCTCCCGAATATTCTCAGGGAATACTCCGTCCCGAGGCCAAGCATGGCGACAGAGAGCGACTGAGGAAGCCATGGCCCGGCCCAGCACCTCTGAAATGTCCAGAGCGGAGCGGAGAATAAACGCAGCAAGCTCTCGGCCATCCAATGCATGATGCCGTAAGTCCACCTGACCAGACTCCTGGGAAGCTGCAGATCCCAGAGACTCAGCGGAGTCCCACAAACAGGAGGAGGCCTTAGCCAGCACACACAAGGTGTTAAGGGCGCGCAGGGCCGTGCTGGTCGAGGCGGACATGTTGCGCCCCCAAGAGTCCAGCCAGCAGGCCTCTCGGGACGGTGGAGTCAACAGTGGTGACAGGGAGAGAAAAGCAGTCTGCAAAAGGGGGCTGGCGGCTGAGGGGTGAAGGGAAAGACACGGCGGATCACGTGGCGCCGGTGCAGAAGATGCTGAGGTACTGGGTCCCCCGAGGCAGGATGCCTCCAAGCCCCCGTCAAGGAAGAAAGGAGCGAACCTTCAAAGGGAAGTAAGACTTGCCTCCCACCAGAGCCCTGGTGGAGGACCTCCAATAGATGGTCCACCGGAGGGTGAGCCACCGGGTCACCCATGCGCAGGATGCCCACAGCCGTGGACACCGCGTGAGTGAAGGCTGCACCCGAGTGAAGGCCGCACCCGGAGAAAGAAGCTCCTCCGTGGGCGACGGCTGCAAACTAAGGCAGCTGTCCCCGAGGCCAAGTGGGACGGGCAAGGGCCAGACCTGGAAGTCAGAAGGAGCCAAAGAATGAGGGACCTGCCGCTCTTCCGACAAACACCTCTGCCTCAGGAAGGGCGGGCAGCCGCCCTTCGATGCCGGTGAAAAAGACACCACACGGCGACCAGTCTCCGGGGAGGATGACACCAATATACAGCCTGCCTCTGGAGAAGGTAGAACCTCGCCCCTGCCAGACGAATCCGCGGTACGACTCCTGCGCGGAGCCGTAGAGTCCGCTGCTTGAGGCAGGATGTCGGCACCATCCGACGTCACCGGACAAGGTACCTCCAAGTCACCTCGCACCAGAGACCGGAGTAGAGCTGGAGTCGCACCGGCTCCGGGGCGGTGCCGGAATGACGCCGACCCGACCCCCACCAAAGCAGCCCCCTCCGTGGGGGGAACGAGATGGGCCTGGGGAGTGGCACGAAGCCCTCCGCCAGCCACGGCCCAGAATGAGGCGAAGATTGCTCGGCAACCCATGTAGCGGTGCCAGGGATGATTCAACCTCTGACTCGCCCTCCAACGAGGCGTCCGCCTGGGGGGAGGGACGAGAGGGGCCCGGAGAGGGACGACGGGTCCTCCCTCGGCCCCACCTGGAGCGGGACGAGGAGGGTCCACCGACCCCTGTGGCCCCGCATGGTCCAGCTGCTGCCGGCGCCGTAGTGGCGTCACCTCGGCCTTAGACAGGACCACCGAGAGGGGCTCGGGGAGGTGACCCGAGCCCCGGCGACCTCCTGCGACACCACAGGGACCCCCGCGGGAGTTTGCGGCGAGGCAGAGACGCCGTGGCCTGAAGGAGGTGCCCCCAGAGGAGCCGCACCCCAACAGCACCTCATCCTCAAGCCTGGATCCGAACCAGTCGGTGCCGGGGCTGGAGCCATCGGCGGCGCCGCGGAGGGCCCTGGGCAGGGCAAGGGATCCGCCGATGCCCCAGGAGGAGAAGGAGGAGACCCCAGCGAGACCTGCAAAGCCGCCGTGTATGTCTCCATTTGGACTCTCGATGCCCCAACACCGGGAACCAGTGGATAGGACGACATGCGGGGCCGCATCACCGTGGAGAGTCCATGCCCCCGGTAGGCCGGAAACCAGCCCCCAGGGACAAACTGCGACACTTACCCACCGGGGAGCGACGCTCACGTGACATCGGAGAAGGGCGAAAACGACCACGGCTGTATCTGAAGCCGTCTGCCGAAGCAGACCGAGGGGAGGACGTCGACTTGGAGAGACGCGCCGAGAGAAGTTTCATCCGGCGCTCCCGCTTCAACTGTTGGCACGCCGCACAATCTGTGGTGCCGTGATCCTCCCCCAAACACCACATACAAATGAGGTGAAGGTCTGTCGCCGACATAAGACGCCCACAAAACGTGCAAGTTTTAAAGCCCGAAGGCATTCGCACACTGTTCCGTTCCAAAAGGAAATGGAAGAAAAAGGGGCCCTAAACAGGCCCGTAGCAAGGATCGGATCCGCGTTGCACGCGGAAAAGGAAAAAACTGACGTAGGCGTGCCGGGGCGGGTCTTATGTGCCCTTGCTGACGTCAAGGGCGCGGACGACGCCTGGGCGGGGGTCGCGTGATGTCACCCCGCCCCCTGCACGCAGGGATGCTGTGGCAAAAAAGTTTCCGGATCCAGTCTCACGCCTGGGGATAATTCTACGTGAAGGAATCTGCAGCTAGTAGTCTCTATCAGATAGCTATTGTTAAATGAATTTTTTTATGAATTTGTACCAATCCAATGTGTTTTAATGTAATTTTTAGATGTGAGATGATATGTTTTAACTGCGTGCTTTTATGATTTTAATGTCTAAAAACGATTAAAGCTCGTTAAAAAAAAAAAAAAAGTCTCTTTGTATAGTCCATAAAGTAAGACATCTTCAGAGGTCACATGTCTTGAAACAATTCTTTGTTCTTCACCAGAACGCACAGGACTTACGAACAAACAACCAATCTCTCTTGACTATACCAAGAATAAAAAAAGTCAGAAGCAGAGGACATTCCTTTGCTTACTTGGCTCCCAAGCTCAGGAATTCACTCCCGCTAAATTTAAGGTCTAATGATAACCTGCTTAGCTTCAGGAAACAACTGAAAATGTATCTGTTCTCTTGAAGTTATTTCAGTCCTCATTCACGTTACCTGTTAGGGCTGGGAAGCCCGTGTGCGGGTAGCCATGCGTTTTATAAGAACCTTGAAATTAAAAGAAAATAAGAACTACTTTATCGCCGGAGCTGTGAAGAAACTTCTTCCTATGTGACCTCTTGTGTAGGCCACAATTGCAGCTAAGTGTAATTTTAAAGATGCATATTTACTTCCTGTAAGGCTGTCATTTGGAATCTTTGTGTCTCTATGTTTATGAACCTGAGGTCTATAACTGGGTATAGATACCGGTCTATCATTGGGGTGAGGAAATATGTTGAGTAATTTACTTTCTTGATCTCTGCTCTGGGCACCTTTTCTATTGATCTTTTTTCCAGCAACTTCTCGTCCTATTCGAGAAGACACGCTGTTTATTCCCTTGAATGGACCTTCTTTTTCTGTCCCCTTATTGGAGTTATCTTGTCCAATTCTATGAGGTATCCAAACTCTATGATGTTTAATATCCATTTGTCTGATGTAGTCTTCCTCCACTGCTGAAGGAAGTTCTTTGTTTTGCCTCCCACTGATGTGGAGTGTGAGAGGCTGTCTCTCTTTGGGAAGTAATTTGTTAGTTAGGGTCGTACCTTCCCGTGTTTTTCCTCGAAAAGATTGGCACCCTTGATGTTAGTACTGCCAGTGCTGCTGTGGTGCCGAAACATGGCTCCTTCCTTGGAAACTTTGCTGTGATGAGCTTGCAAAGCTGCCTCTTCCAGTAGGCCTGCGTGCTGACACTGTCCCTCTTCATAAGTTTCCTCTAAACTGCAACGCCACCATGGATTTAGCAGTTTCATTGTCATTTTTCAGTCGAATTAAAGTGTTGTCAACAGTGCTTTTGAATAACTGTTCTCAGTTGAACGGTGTATTTATTATATTTGCTTGTACCTCTGGCTTGAACCCTGAGATCCTCAGCCAAGAATGACAGCGTAGTGTGATGCCTGTCATTATTTGGCTGCTTGCTGTGTCCACTGCATTCAATGCCGAATTTTGGCATGGGTTAGCAATATTTTTTCCCTCTTCTGCTAGGTGTGCAGCTCTCTTTTTGCATTGCTCTGGCATGTGCTTCAGGGAACCCCGCTATTTCCTCCCAGTGCTTGCAGGCATTGATGTTTAGGAGGGCGTTTGATTTTGCAATGCGCTAATGGCTGCACATTGTACAAATTTTCTGCCCATAAGGTCCATCTTTTGCTGTTCTTATCAGCAGGTGGCCCAGATGTTGAAACGATGTTGGCCCTCTTTCGTGCCGTAGGGGTGATGATTGCGTCAGCAGGCACTGTACCCTTGATGTAAGCAGGGTCTTTCAAGGAGTACTGGTATTTATTCTCTGCCCTTGGAGTCACTGTTCTACAAGTGGAAGGTTCCTTTAATGCCTCCCTTCCTTGGTCCAGCACACTAGGCAACATTGGAAGGAATGGATTATTGGCTTGAGATGGAATCAGTTTTCAGCAGGGAACATGACTGCAACCTTTCCTCCTCAAGCTGAGTTCCATACATCTCTGCAACCTTTTTGATGCCCTGATTGTACATCTCAATATCATCCAGAGGTGAAGGCCTCGATGGATTACAGTCTAACCCTTCCTCAGGAGAGTCCACCTCATGCCACTCAGATTCTGTGTATTCAGAGTCTTCTGATTACTAAAATCAACCTAGTCCTTCCTGTTCCTCTTCATCCTCATAGGCAGTCTCTTCTTCCTAGTTCTGAGGTTCAGGTGTCATGGGAGGTCCGATGTCTTCGACGTCTTTCTAGCCCTGGTCTTTCAGCGTTGACATTTCCTGTTGATATTCAATTCAATTGTTCTTTATTTCGGTCTTTTGGACCATAAAAGAATTACAGCATAAAAGAAATTCATAACATTGGAATACAGTTACAATTTACAATTAATATTCGTTTTGACATCGAAGAATCCGCCGACAATCTATAGTTTGTCGAGCTTCTTGCCTCGCCCGGAGATCTTTCTTGCTTCGACAACCTCGTCCAACTTTTGACGTGCCTCTTTTCTCAGTAGACTTTCTACCTGCAGTCTCTCTTTTGACTTTTGAGGGATTCTTGGTCTTAGGCCCTGCCTTCAGTCGTCGATTTTTTGGACGATGAGGCTCCATTCTACGCCTTTGAGTCAGATATTGAAGGCTCAGGCAATTTTTTCGGTGTTATCTGCAGCCTCTTGTCCTTGTTGGTCGCTTCTCCCTAGACTTCGACGATTCGCAGGTCAGCATTGCATGTTTCCCCTGCTGCGCCTTCAGCGACGGTTTCCGCATTGTCACTCGCAGCCCCAAGTCTTTCAGGGATGGTGTTGGTTTCTGTCCCTACATGGCATAGTGTGCCTGTGGAGAGCCTTCAAGTGGGCATCCAGACCCAATGGCGGGTAAAAAGAATCTGAAGATGGCGATCAAGTGAGGGAGCTTCTGAGGGAGGGCGTACAACATCACAGGACGCACCAAATAGGGGATCAGTCGACGCCCAACAACAAAAAATATAAAGACTTCAAAAAAGTGTAATATTTCGGACCCAACCATTAGATGGCATAATAACGCACAGCATGTGAATCCAGAAAAGATTCATGCTGCAAAAACTGACATTACGGGTGACCCATTACGGAGTTAATCGCTGCCACTCAGTATTCGGTCACTGTTTTGAGCATGATGTTTGTCTCTGTTCCCTAAAGGAATAATAAATGCTCTTCTTGGCGAGAGACGGGCGCCCTCCTGAGAAGGCGTGCCCCCATTTGAAGACCTCTGCATTATCGTCTCCAAATAAGTCCAGACCAGAATTACACAGCTTCTTCCACATAGCAACACAGCATGAGGCTCTTCATAAGAAGGGTGGTAGCACCCTTATTACAACTGAACTTTATGGTATGCACAGCAGCCACTAGTAAGTTAGTTGTCAACAACCAAACCCCAAACCCCCACTCTTCCTAGAAAAAAAGTTTCCATTTTGGAACCTCGTGTGAGAAAGTGCCATCTTTCTTGCATGGTATGCCCCCACTTTTTGCTGAATTGCTGAATGTACTTTGACTGAGTGTGCCCTGGACTCCTGCCAATCAGGGGCCCAGGACCTATGCTCCTTCCCTAGAACCTAAAACCCAAATTGGCAAACCCTGACCACATGTCAGCCCCTGGTAAATGGTACCCTAGGTACCCAGGGCCTTGTGACCAGGGAAGGCCTCTAAGGGCTGCAGTACTTATTGTGCCACCTTTAGAGGCCCTGTACCCTAACACAAACGCACTGACCTTGCAGGCTGAGTGTCTGGGTACAAGACAAAACCAAGAGTCGACATGGCCCACATCCCAGTGTGCCATGCCCACAACCTACACTGCCCTGGCATACATCAGCCACCCCTCTAGCTGGGTGCCCTATGCCAGTGGTGTGGGCACAGGAGCATGAGCCCTGTACCCCTACAGTACCCAGGTCCATTCCTGGGCACTGGAAGTGCAGTGCTGCCATTTAAGAGTATATGGTGCTGAGAGCTCGTCAAACACAAACTCCACAGCACCATAATGGCAACACTGAAGACAGAGAAGTTTGGTATCAAACATCTCAGCACATTAAACCCACACTGATGCCAGTGTGGGATTTAATGTAAAAGCAATACAGAGGGCATCTTAGAGATGCCCCCTGAAACCTAACCTACAATCCACGTCTTGTCTGGAAGGCTGCCTAGGCTGCCACGCAGAAGACATGTTGCTGGACCCCTGGGTGGAGAGCCCCCGCTCTCCTGGGCCTGCAACAATGCACATCCTGGGCGAGGTGCAAGGTCTCCTCCCCCAGGATGGGCGGGGGAAGCTTCAAAGGCATGCCACCTTTGTGAGCTTCTCCAAGCCACTTGCTGTACCCAGCAACTGGCCCCCACCGGTTCTGACCCCCACTCTGGCGGGAAGACTGACCGGAAACCCCAAGTAAGGACAGGGGATGTGCCAGCCTCTGCCAACCCCACCACTCAGGTGGGGGAGGCGAGGTGAAGCACATCTCCGGGCTCTCGCCATCTTGAAGATGGGAAGCCCTGCCCAATCAGGACTAGGCTACTGCCCCCCTCCCACAGGAGAGTGGCAGGATAGGGGATGTACCCACCCTAGGGCAGGGACCCATTGGTCCCTGCCCTTTAACTATCTGTAACGCCCCTAAATCTAGTATTTAGGGGCACCCTGAACCTTCCTACCTCATGTAGGAGAGTAGGGTCTGCTTTCTATGTTCACCCCCACTTTTTGCTTTTGCTGTACTGGTTTTCGACTTAGATGTGGCTGTGGGCCTGCTAATCAGACTCACAGCCCTGCTGTTCTCTCTCTAAATTGATACTATGTACTTTAGGTGCATAACCCATTTGGATAGGATCACCTTATTGGCCCCTGTACAGTGTACCCTAGGTACCCAGGGCATAGGTGTACCCTAGGCCTACCAGGGGCTGCAGCATGTATTATGCCACCCCTGGCCTGGCCTTCCATTATGACACAACTGGCTGATCACTCAGCTGGGGCAAGGTCGTGTAATCACCCCTTGCTTAGGTGTAGTATTCCTATACCTAACTTACATATAGACACATGTGTACCTGTCAGCCACTCCTATGGCAGGCCTTAACAATCCTGGAGGCAGAGTGCTTGGTAACATGTGAGATGGTGCTCTAGCATGAGCTGAGCCTGTCTGCAGCTTTCGGAACCATGTCCTTATAGCTGTTCTATGATATAGCCTACCATATACTCTTAAAGTGCCTTATAATCTTAAACGGTTATGGTAACTATGGTTTGGCTTTATCAAAACATGTCATGTAAGGTGTCTAACACTGTGGAATAATACCCTCATCCCATTTCTGGGGATGAGGATATTATCCCTCCCTTCTAGAGGGAGAAGACATGTTGTAACCTACTTACTCGGGTAAAGTTAACCAGAGCCCCAGCATCACAAAATGGATGCTGCTGCCACAGACACGAGTCTGACCTCCTGCTGCTGGGAGTGATCCCGGCAAGGGAGGCTTGGACAATAGGTTTCCTGCCTTGGGAGGTGCGAGCACCACCCCAGACAGGCCTTAGTGTATTGGGGCAGGGAGGGATGAATAGAATGAGACATGCCTGGGGCACACAAGGTGTCCCGTGCATAGTCCAGTTCAAACCGGTGCTGGGGCACTCCAGCCCCAGTCCTGGCGCGAAACTGGACAAAGGGAAGGGGGTGTAACCACCCCCCTCCCAGGTCCCACCCATAAGGCGTGACCTAGCAGGTAACCCAGCCCCCCAGATTTGTATAAGAGTGGTAGCTGGGCCCCAGGAGATTAGATTATCCTGAACCTGAAACTTGAACAGAAACTCTGGACCTTCGACATTCGACAAAAGAAGAAGACTGAAGAATCTCCCTTGTGGCCAAGGAGTGGCTACCCTGTGCAAACAGGCACCATCAAGAGACTACCCTTTGCTTTGCTGAAGTTCTACGAGGGACCGACTGCAGAGCCCGACCAGAGCCCTTGACTTCCAGACTTCTCCGACCCTGATCCACATCTACAGCCGAGCTGAGATCCGTGGAGGCAACGAGAGACGTGGGACCGGCTACCTGGGAAAAGTGGCGAGTATCTTCCAGCGCAGCTTCTGAGGCACCCTCGAAGTTGTGCACCAGGGATTGAGAAGCTCCAACCCCAAGCACCATCTGCACCGAAGATCAGCCCCCCACACTCCACGAGTCCTGCGTGGGGCTCTTCTGCATTTTCCTGCTTGCCGCGTCTGTCCGGTTGCTTGCCCGTTGGCTAGCGGCCTTTGTGACGACACACCTTTAAATCTTCACTGCTGGTTTGGCTCCTCCAGACTGGCTCCTGCTTCTTTGCAAAAGAGAAGCACCCCAGACCTTCCTGGTCTGCACCAGAAGCAAGTCCTCCCCTCTTCGTGGGTTCCGCTTGCCAAGGCTTGGTGAGTCCTAGTTCGACTTCGACGCCGCCGACAGCAAGAGTCTCCGTGGGACAGCTCGCCTCCTGGTCCTGGTCGTCCTCGACGTCTCCTGGTACCCGTGGCTGCTGCGACAAGCTTCACCTGCAATCTTCACGACATCGCCTGGTTCCTTCCTGGTTCCACGTGGTCACCGGCTAGTGACCTTGACTCTGTCCCTTCTGCTTGCAGGTACCCTTCCTTCTTGATCCCGGCCTTGGGATCCACCGGACACTCTGCACTGACTGCCTGTCAGCAACTTTCCATCAGGCATCCATAGAAGTCCACGGCGAAACCAGACGCAAGTTCACACCTATGCACCCGCAGCCCGTGGGCTAGGTAACTTGGGTACTTCAGTGCTCACAAGGGTAGTGACTATCCTAGGGTCTAGTTTCCGAGTCTCGACTTTCTAGCTAAACCAGAAGTGTCCTAAAAACTGCTTATTTCAGAACTGTACTATTTCTATCGATTATACGCATTACGCGTGAGTGTTTCCACTTTGCACCTGAATACCGTGGGCCTCCCACTTCCTAACTGTTGGTAGTGTAGTGTAGCCCCAGCGATTCCCTAGGCCTAGGCCTATTCTATTTACGTGACAGTGGTCCTTATACCACTTCTTTAGTATATGGTTTGCGTGGCCCCTAGGGCCTAACTGTATTACTTACCTGTGTGACTTAATGTATGCTTGAATAAGACTGTGTTGTACTTACCTCGAATCTCATAAAGAGTGCTGAGGGTTTGACTAGAATAAATAGAAGGTGTACACTAGAACTAGTGACATCATACATCAGGCCAACTTCTCACAATCATTGACTGTTTTTCTGTGAAATTTATTCAAAGTGTCGATTTTTGCAAACTACAAATATTCTTTAAAAATCGTACCAACTGTGAAAACATAATTACTTACCTGTTTTAGATAGAGGTCCCAGTACTGAGCCTAGGAGCCCAGCCCTGGATTACAAAAGTAACGAGAACATACTTTACCCGTAACTTGAATTTTCTTCCATAGGGAACCACTGACTGTTTTTCTATGAAATTTCTTCTAAGTGTCGATTTTGCAAACTTATAAATATTCCTTAAAAATCGCCTGTGTAACTTAAACGCAGTTTCTCAACTGCTAACAGGTGATACACTAGTGCTGGATCTAGGATCCAACACTGACCTAGAAAAAGTAACCATAACCCCACTTACCTGCTAAGTGAATTTCCTTCCGTAGGATAACATTGGTAATTTGATTAGCAAATGTTTCTAAGTGTCAACTTTTAAAATATCAAAATATTGCTTAAAAATCACAACAGTAACTAAAACGAATTTACTCACTTGTTTCCAAAAACTAGCCCAGGACTGAATCTAGGATCCAGTCCTGGAGTTAGAAAAGTAATCCTGAAAGTAATCAATTTCATATAACTTAAAATTACCATTGAGCTCAATGTATTATTGTGTTTGAAATTGTGTTGCCTATTGCAACAAAACTGTAACTATTATCTTCAACAGTCAATTGCCGATTGCAAAGTATTTAACTAAAGCATCTCGTTCTGAGAAAGTATATTTTGATACCTATTGTTGGTTCTAAAATAAAACTACCATATATTTTTATATAAACCATTGGCCTAGAGTTCAGTTCTTGAGTGTGTGAGACCATTTGCTGACTGAGTGTGTACAACAAATGCTTTACACTGTCCTCTGATACTGCCTTACTGCTCGACCAAGCTACCACTTTAGAGAGTAAGGTTATATCTAACTTTAACTTCTGCCAAACCTCTGGGGACTGTGGACTCTGTACACACTGTACCTATTTGGGAACAGTATATACAAAGCCTCTTTCTCACACCTCTCTATTACGTTTCATCTCAATCCTGGTGGAAACTGGTGCAGTGGCAGTCAGATCCATCAATATATTATCCTGACCCAGATGTTTTCAATTATAGGGACAAATGCCCATTTGGCTGACTAAGGCTATAAGTCTAAAAAAAAAAAAAAAAAACAATATTCCAGTTGCACCTACTGATCCAGGTGAACAAGTTACTTACATTTGGTAATGTTATTTCTAGTGGATACACTACCTAACCACAGATTCCTCATCCTCATTTGGACTGATATAAGGTGTACACTAGAACTAGTGACATCATACATCAGGCCAACTTCCCACATTGGTGAGCAGCGGTTGGGATCTGAGCTTGCTGTTGTAATACCATTGTAATCTTGAGATACTAAATTGAAAGATCACACAGATATTGTTTAGGTACATATAACATAGATTATAATACTTAAGTCCTACTGGACTTAGTTGTTGTAGGTTGAAGGGAGTAACACAGCCTGACTGCAACTACTAGAGAGGTTTAGTAGAAACAACTAGTGTAGGTAGGTGCACACACCACATCCTCACTAGATCATGTCTCTGGGAGGAGATCAAGGAGATGCTCTCTCAGGAGGGGCAGATCTGAAAAAGATCCCCTCTAGATATGATACCCTAACTTTTCAGGAGATGAGACAATTGTGTACCTCCAGAAAGTTAAAACAGGGTGCAAACCCTACCCTCCTTCAGCTAGTACAGCTCCTAGAGGAATATGATATTCTTAGGGCCTCACAGGCTAGTACCCTAGGTACAAAGGAGGGTCTGCCCACCACAGATGAGTCAGATGGGACTTCAGATGAAGAGGTAGACAGCCAGGGTCATGTAGGAAGACTTAGCCAGGCTAACCTAAGCTTACATGGGAGTTTGCATGGGGTCCCCCCCATACAGACCCCCAAGTGGTCTTAACCAGAGAAGCAGGAGCGACAGATCCCCTTCAAGGGAATCCATTCACTCCCATGTCTCTAGCATCTCTAATGCCTCTTCTCACAGGGGAATGACTTCCCCCAGGAGAAAGGAGCATGACGCCAGAATGAGGGAAGCTAATCTGAGGATTGAGAGGGAAGAACTTGCCCTTGCCAAGGAGAAGCTTGCTCTGGCTAGAGAGCAAAAGTTAAGTGGGTTAGAACCCACTGGTGGCAGCAATATCCCTAAGGATAGAGACAGGCACTATGATAATAGAAACCTGAGCAAGATTGTCCCTCCCTACAAGTGTGGGGATGACATCCACAAATGGATAACTGCTTTGGAGAGGGCTTGCAAAGTACAGCAGGTACCCCAAAGTCAGTGGGCAGCTATCTTGTGGCTCTCCTTCTCTGAGAAAGGTAGAGACAAGCTCCTCACAGTTAGTGATGAGGATGCAGACAATTACACTGTCCTGAAGAGTGCTCTAATTGATGGGTTTGGCCTAACCACTGAACAATACAGGTTGTTGTTCAGGGATACCCAGAAGACACAGACTCAGGACTGGACTGACTTTGTAGATTGTGCCACTAAGGCTCTGGAAGGCTGGCTAGTGGGAAGTAAGGTTAAGGACTATACAGGATTGTATAATTTGATCATGAGAGAACAAATCCTTAAAAACTGTCAAAACCAGCTACTGCATCAACACCTGATTGATTCTGATCTGACTTCTCCCCAAGAATTGGGAAAGAAGGCAGATAGATGGGTCAGGACTAGAGTTAAGCAGAAAAACCAGAACCAGGGTGGTGATCAGAAAAAGGCAGATCAGAAGGGTAATGAGCAGAAACAAAAAGACCAGAAGTCTTCACCAGGCCCCCAAAAGGCTCAGGGGGAGGGTGGTCCCAAAAAGGATAAAAAGAAAGATGGCCAAAAGAAACCATGGTGCAACTATTGTAAGTCCAACTCACATTGGTTTAGTGAGTGCACCAAAAAGGATAAGCCCCCAGCCACCATTGCCCCTAAGGCAACTGTACCCCCTAGTTCAGCTGTAAGTGGTGGTTCCCAGCAAAAGGGTGTAGTAGGGTTAACCCTGGAAACTGAGGAGGATCCTGGCCTAGTCAGAATACCTACTCAGGCTGTTCTGGTCTGTGAGGGGGACTTAGCTTTGTCCTCTACTGTAGGCCCCAGTAGCCTGGGCAAGTACAGACTCCTTTTATTAACCAAAGAATGGCTCAGGCCTACAGGGACACTGGGGCTAGTGTCACAATGGTGACACCTGCCTTTGTGGACCCTGGACAGATCATACTAGGTGAGAATTACCTAGTGACCAACGCTAGCAATGCCACTACCTCCCATAGTGTGGCTATTGTTAACTTCTCCTGGGGAGGGGTAACTGGCCTCAAGAAAGTTGTTGTTAGCTCAGACCTTCCTGTAGAGTGTTTACTGGGCAATGATCTTGAAACTTCAGTTTGGTCTGAAGTGGAGTATAGGACCCATGCAGAAATGCTGGGGATAGATGCACATGTCCTTGCTGTGACCAGGTCACAGGCCAAAAAGTGCACCACTGAACAAGTGCTGGATCCTGAAACTATGGACCAGTCACAACCCAAGAGAAAGAGCAGTAGGGTTACGGCTGTGCCTTCCCCCTTGCCTCAGGTGGTGGATCAGCCCTCCCAGGAGGATGATTCTGAGAGCCCTGAAGGAACTGTCCTAGAAGAACTTGAACCTGATCAGGTTGAGTTTCTTGGGACAGGGGGACCTTCAAGGGCAGATCTGAGGCAGGCTCAATTAGACTGCCCCTCTCTTGAACCCCTCAGACAGCTGGCTGCTGCTGAGGCTGCAGGGAAGGCTCAAGGTACCCATAGAGTGTATTGGGATGAAGGGCTACTGTATTCAGAGGCTAGAGACCCCAAGCCTGGTGCATCCAGGAGGTTGGTCATACCACTGAAGTTCAGAGGCTTCCTTCTTACCTTGGCCCATGATATTCCCCTTGCAGGACACTTAGGCCAGAACAAGACTTGGGACAGGCTTGTCCCTCACTTTCATGATACCGATTACATGATTCAGAAGATACCAAGGAGTTTTGTCGCTCCTGTGTCACCTGCCAAGCCAGTGGCAAATCAGGTGGCACCACAAAGGCCCCCCTCATACCACTACCTGTGGTGGGGGTTCCCTTTGAAAGAGTGGGCATAGATATTGTAGGACCAATGGACCCACAAACAGCATCTGGGCACAGATTCATACTGGTGATAGTGGACCATGCCACCAGGTATCCAGAAGCTATTCCCCTGAGGACCACAACAGCTCCTGTTGTGGCAAGGGCCCTGCTTGGAGTATTCTCCAGAGTGGGCTTTCCAAAGGAGGTCATTTCTGACAGAAGTGCCAACTTCATGGCAGGATACTTGACTGCAATGTGGAAGGAGTGTGGTGTGAACTACAAGTTCACCACACCCTATCACCCACAGTGCAATGGGCTTGTTGAGAGATTCAACAAGACCCTAAAGGGAATGATAAAAGGTTTACCAGACAAGCTTAGGCGAAGATGGGACACCCTTTTACCCTGCCTTCTGTTTGCTTACAGAGAGGTCCCACAAAAGGGGGTTGGCTACAGCCCTTTTAAGCTTTTGTTTGGGCATCCTGTAAGAGGACCCCTATGTTTAGTAAGGGAAGGATGGGAGAGACCTCTCAGACAACCCAAACTTGATATAGTGGATTATGTACTTGGTCTCCGCTCCAGGATGGCAGAGTATATGAAGAAGGCTTCTAAAAACCTTGAGGCAAGCCAAGAACTCCAAAAAGCTTGGCATGACCAAAAGGCTGTGCTGACTGTTTACCAGCCAGGTCAGAAAGTGTGGGTGTTGGAGCCAGTGGCCCCAGCAGCACTCCAAGACAAATGGTCTGGACCCCACACTATTGTTGAGAAAAAGGGAGAAGTCACCTACTTGGTGGACCTTGGGACTCCCAGAAGCCCCCACAGGGTGCTTCATGTCAACAGATTGAAGGCATATGTTGACAGGGCAGACATGGGCTTACTCATGGCTACAGATGAGCGGCAGGAGGAAGAGAGTGACCCTCTCCCAGACCTGTTGACTCAGAACCCTGATGATGGCTCAGTTGATGGTGTGGTCTTTTTTGACAGCCTCACTGTCCATCAGCAACAGGACTGCAGACAGGTTCTGCAGTCCTACAGACATATGTTCTCTCTGACCCCAAGTCAGACAAACTGGTGCACCCATGAGGTGGACACTGGTGACAGTCTGCCTGTGAAGAGTAAAATCTACAGGCAACCTGACCATGTCAGGGACTGCATAAAAGTTGAGGTACAAAAGATGATGGAGCTGGGAGTCATTGAACCTTCAGAGAGCCCTTGGGCTAGTCCTGTAGTCCTTGTGCCAAAGCCTCACACCCAAGATGGTAAGAGAGAGATGAGGTTTTGCGTGGATTACAGAGGTCTCAATGCTGTCACTAGGACAGATGCCCACCCAATACCTAGGGCAGATGAGCTCATTGACAGACTGGCAGCTGCTAAGTTTTTGAGCACATTTGACCTGACAGCAGGCTACTGGCAAATCAGACTAGCTGAGAATGCAAAGGCCAAAACTGCTTTCTCGACCCCAGGAGGACATTATCAATTTGTGGTAATGCCCTTTGGTTTGAAGAATGCACCTGCCACTTTCCAAAGGCTGGTGAATCAAGTCCTTACTGGGTTGGATGATTATTGTGCAGCTTATCTTGATGATATTGCTGTCTTTAGCTCCACCTGGGAGAATCACCTGGTCCACCTGAGGAATGTTTTAGAGGCCCTGCAAAAGGCAGGCCTCACTATCAAGGCCACTAAGTGCCAGATAGGGCAGAGCAAGGTTGTATACCTGGGCCACCTAGTTGGTGGGGGTAAGGTTCAACCACTGGAGAGCAAGATCCAGACCATAAAGGACTGGACTCCTCCAACTACCCAGACTCAGGTCAGAGCTTTCTTGGGCCTAACTGGGTACTACAGAAAGTTTGTTAAGAACTATGGGTCCATTGTGACACCACTTAATGACTTGACCTCCAAGAAAATGCCAAAGAAAGTTCAGTGGACAGTAAGCTGTCAAAAAGCATTTGATGACCTGAAGCAGGCCATGTGCAGTGCACCTATTCTGAAAAGTCCAGACTACTCCAAAGAGTTCATTGTCCAGACAGATGCTTCTGAGTTAGGTGTGGGAGCTGTTCTTTCACAACTGAATATAGATGGTCAAGACCAGCCCATTGCTTTTATAAGTAGAAGGCTGACCCCTAGAGAGAAACGTTGGTCAGCTATTGAGAGGGAGGTCTTTGCTGTGGTTTGGGCCCTGAAGAAGCGGAGGCCATACTTGTTTGGCACTCACTTCAAGATTCAGACAGACCATAAGCCCCTTTTGTGGCTAAATCAGATGAAGGGTGAAAATTCCAAACTTCTTAGGTGGTCCATTTCCCTACAGGGGATGGACTTCACAGTGGAACATAGACCTGGGACTGACCATGCCAATGCAGATGGACTCTCCAGATATTTCCACTTAGAACATGAAGACTCAACTGGTCAAGGTTAGTTTAATGTCCCTAAGTTTGGGGGGGGGGGGGGTTGTGTAGGAGAGTAGGGTCTGCTTTCTATGTTCACCCCCACTTTTTGCTTTTGCTTTACTGGTTTTCGACTTAGATGTGGCTGTGGGCCTGCTAATCAGACCCACAGCCCTGCTGTTCTCTCTCTAAATTGATACTATGTACTTTAGGTGCATAACCCATTTGGATAGGATCACCTTATTGGCCCCTGTACAGTGTACCTTAGGTACCCAGGGCATAGGTATACCCTAGGCCTACCAGGGGCTGCAGCATGTATTATGCCACCCCTGGCCTGGCCTTCCATTATGACACAACTGGCTGATCACTCAGCTGGGGCAAGGTCGTGTAATCACCCCTTGCTTAGGTGTAGTATTCCTATACCTAACTTACATATAGACACATGTGTACCTGTCAGCCACTCCTATGGCAGGCCTTAACAATCCTGGAGGCAGAGTGCTTGGTAACATGTGAGATGGTTGTAGGAGAGTAGGGTCTGCAATCCTATGATCACCCAGATTTTTTGCTTTTGCTTCATTGGTTTACGACTTTCTCCGGCTGTGGGCCTGCCAATCAGACCCACAGCCTAGCTGTTCTCTCTCGAAATTAACACACATGTACATTAGGTGCATCCACTAATTGGAACTGGGCCGCCTTGTCAGTCCCTGTCTCAGCATACCACAGGTATCCAGGGCATCGGTGTACCCAGGGCCTACCAGGGGCTGAAGCATGTATTATGCCACCCCTGGAATGGCCGCCCAAATCTGACACAACTGGCTGCACGACAGCTGGGGCCACGTGGTGTAATCACCCGTTGCTGTAGGTGTAGTATTCCTACACCTAAACCCTAAAATGGACACATGGATTCCTATCAGTCACTCCTATAGCAGGCCTTATCAATCCTGAAGGCAGAGTGCAGGGAATCATGTGGGACGGTGCTCTGGCGCGAGCTGAGCCCGTCGACGGCTTGCGGAACCAAGTCCTAATAGCCGTTCCATGGTGACGCGGGCCAACTACTTTTAATGCATTATAATCCTTGCGGTTATTTGCTAACTTTGGCATCGCATCACCTATACATGTCGAGTAAGGTGTCATACGAATGGGAATACGAACCCCTCGCCAGTCCTGGTGACGGGGTTAGCATTCCCCCCCGTTTAGAGGGACACGACATGGAAGTAACCTTGAACCCCGGTTAAAGTTGACTCAAGCCTCAGCATCACAAAATGGATGCTGCCACCAGACACAAGTCTGACCTCCTGCTGCTGGGGGACCTTCCAGCAAGGGGAGCTTGGACAAAGGGTTTCCTGTCGAGGGCGGTGTTAGCACCGTCCCAGACAGGGTTTGTGTATCCCAGGTAGGCAGGGCTGAAAGGAAGGTGACTGCAAGTGGCACCCCGGTGCTCACTGTGCATAGCCCGGCTCAAACCAGTTTCGGGGGCACACCAGCCCCTGAGCTGGCGCGAAGCCGGACAAAGGATAGGGGTGTAACCACCCCCCCTCCTGGCTCCACCCATAGGTAGAACCTAGTCACGGGCCAGCCCCTTTTCTTAGAATAAAGGTAGGAGCGAGTCCCCTTCCCAAACTGGATAATCAGATAATCGGATAACTCCGAATCACGAACTACTTTCCACGAAAGGAACTCTTGACGATTTCTGAAGACTCTCCCTTGTGGCTAAGGAGTAGCCACCCTGCACCAGCAGGCACCATCTAAGCGCTTGCGGTTTGCTGTAAGTCTCTCCTACGGATCAAGACTGCCCAGCTCGACGAGACCCGAGTTCCCTGCCATCTCTGACCTTTTACCTCCCTCATCAGCTCAGCTGAGAGTCGTAGGTGTGACGAGACCTGCGGGACCGGCTATCTTCAGAACCTGCACGACGCTTATCTAGCACGCCCACCGAGGGACCCTCGAGTGAGTGCACCTAGGGTTTGAGAAGCCCTAACCCTGAGCAGCTCCAGCATCGAAGTCTGCCTCCCCAGCATCCCCGAGATCTGCGTGGGGGCCCTTCCGCTCCTTGTTGTTCACCGCGTTGTTCGACCACTTGCCGACCGGCTTGTGGCCCTCTTCACGACGCACCACGATTGTTTCATCACTAGTCTGGTTGCTCCAGACTGGCTCTTGCTCCCCTTCAACAGAGGAGTACCACGGACCCTCCTGGTCCACTCCCGACGCCATCTTGACTCCCCCGCTTGGGTGGCCACTGCCAAGATCCGCTGCCCCTTCCTGGGCCCAGCATCATCGACAGCAGACACCTTCGTGGGACAGCTCGCCCTCCATCCTGGTCGCCGCCGCGCCTCCTGGTCCGAGGAACAGCCGAGTCCGACGTCACCCACTCACCTGGTCGAGGTGACTTCAGCCGGTACCCTCCTGGTACCCACACGATCGCTGGCTAGCGGTTGAGAACTGAGTCCCCTCTGCTTTCAGGTTTTCCTTCACCACCGATCCAGGCTTGGATCGCTCTGAACATCGTCACTGGTCGCCTGCCAGCAACTTCTTCTTTCAGGCTCCTGAGACTACCCGAGGACTCCCGACATCTTGACGAACTTCACGCAGCCGCAGCCTCCGGGCTAGGTAACTCGAGCATCTCGGTGCTCCATCGCAGGTTCGCTCTACAAGTGTCCAGTTCCTTTTTCGTTTAGTCCCACTGATCGGATCACTCCGGAATCAGTATCTCCAGACTCTAACCATTCGCATTTCACTGTTAGTGTAGATGGTTTCTCGTGCCCCTCGGGCATTCGTGTAAATTGTGCAACTGAAGTATTTTCCTAAGAGTTTTGTAGTGTGCTTAGCTCCCTGACTCATAAAGAGCCAGGGTAGTCTTGTTATAAATAAATATCCTTTTATTTTCATAACAACTTGTGTGGTGTCCTTTCACTTGGTGTTCAAGGGGTATATGTGATGGTAAACAGCTGGCTTAACACGCCCTCTAGAGTTTAGCCTAAGACTGCTCGTATCCACGCTACTAGGATAGCTGGTCAAAAAGGTTGACTTACAACCAATCATCAATAAGGGTCGTTTGGAATGATACACAGTGATCACTAGAATAGTGAGCACTACATATCAGGCCAACTTCTCACAATGGTGCTCTAGCATGAGCTGAGCCTGTCTGCAGCTTTCGGAACCATGTCCTTATAGCTGTTCTATGATATAGCCTACCATATACTCTTAAAGTGCCTTATAATCTTAAACGGTTATGGTAACTATGGTTTGGCTTTATCAAAACATGTCGTGTAAGGTGTCTAACACTTTGGAATAATACCCCCATCCCATTTCTGGGGATGAGGATATTATCCCTCCCTTTTAGAGGGAGAAGACATGTTGTAACCTACTTACCCGGTTAAAGTTAATCAGAGCCCCAGCATCACAAAATGGATGCTGCTGCCACAGACACGAGTCTGACCTCCTGCTGCTGGGAGTGATCCCGGCAAGGGAGGCTTGGACAATAGGTTTCCTGCCTTGGGAGGTGCGAGCACCACCCCAGACAGGCCTTAGTGTATTGGGGCAGGGAGGGATGAAAAGAATGAGACATGCCTGGGGCACACAAGGTGTCCTGTGCATAGTCCAGTTCAAACCGGTGCTGGGGCACTCCAGCCCCAGTCCTGGCGCGAAACTGGACAAAGGGAAGGGGGTGTAACCACCCCCCTCCTAGGTCCCACCCATAAGGCGTGACCTAGCAGGTAACCCAGCCCCCCAGATTTGGATAAGAGTGGTAGCTGGGCCCCAGGAGATTAGATTATCCTGAACCTGAAACTTGAACAGAAACTCTGGACCTTCGACATTTGACGAAAGAAGAAGACTGATGAATCTCCCTTGTGGCCAAGGAGTGGCTACCCTGTGCAAACAGGCACCATCAAGAGACTACCCTTTGCTTTGCTGAAGTTCTACGAGGGACCGACTGCAGAGCCCGACCAGAGCCTTGACTTCCAGACTTCTCCGACCCCGATCCACATCCACAGCCGTGCTGAGATCCGTGGAGGCGACGAGAGACCACATCCACAGCCGTGCTGAGATCCGTGGAGGCGACGAGAGACGTGGGACCGGCTACCTGGGAAAAGTGGCTAGTATCTTCCAGCGTAGCTTCTGAGGCACCCTCGAAGTTGTGCACCGGGGATTGAGAAGCCCCAACCCCAAGCACCATCTGCACCGAAGATCAGCCCCCCACACTCCACGAGTCCTGCGTGGGGTCCTTCTGCATTTTCCTGCTTGCCGTGTCTGTCCGGTTGCTTGCCCGCTGGCTAGTGGCCTTTGTGACGACGCTCCCTGAAATCTTCACTGCTGGTTTGGCTCCTCCAGACTGGCTCCCGCTTCCCTGCAAAAGAGAAGCACCCCAGACCTTCCTGGTCTGCACCAGAAGCAAGTCCTCCGTTCTTCTTGGGTTCCGCTTGCCAAGGCTTGGTGAGTCCTAGTTCGACTTCGACGCCGCCAACAGCAAGAGCCTTCGTGGGACAGCTCGCCTCCTGGTCCTGGTCGTCCTCGACGTCTCCTGGTCCCCGTGGCTGTAGCGACAAGCTTCACCTTCACCTGCAATCTTCACGACATCGCCTGGTTCCTTCCTGGTTCCACGTGGTCACTGGCTAGTGACCTTGACTCTGTCCCTTCTGCTTGCAGGTCTCCTCTCTTCCGGACACTCTTCACTGTCTGCCTGTCAGCAACTTTCCTTTAGGCATCCATAGAAGTCCACGACGAAACCCGACGCAAGTTCACACCTATGCACCCGCAGTCCGTGGGCTAGGTAACTTGGGTACTTCGGTGCTCACAAGGGTAGTGACTATCCTAGGGTCTAGTTTCAGAGTCTCGACTCTCTAGCTGCCTCAGAAGTGTCCTTAAACTGTTATTTTCTAACGGCTAGTAATTCTATCGACTTTTACGCATTACGCGTGAGTGTTTCCACTCTGCACCTGAATCCCGTGGGCCTCCCACTTCCTAACTGTTGCTAGTGTAGTGTAGCCCCAGCGATGGCCTAGGCCTATCCTATTTCCGTGACAGTGGTCCTTATACCACTTCTTTAGTATATGGTTTGCGTGGCCCCTAGGGCCTAACTGTATTACTTACCTGTGTGACTTAATGTATGCATACATAAGACTGTGTTGTACTTACCTCTAATCTCATAAAGAGTGCTGAGGGTTTGACTAGAATAAATACACTTTATTTTATATATATATCTGTTGTGGTGTCCTTTCATTTGGTATTCAAGGGATTATATATGGTATCACAGCTGGCTTCACATGCCATTCAGAGTTTAGCCTAAGACTGCTCTTGTCCATGCTACCACTAGGATAGCTGGTCTATAAGGTTGACTTTACAACCAATCACCACAAGGGTTGTTTGGACTGATATAAGGTGTACACTAGAACTAGTGACATCATACATCAGGCCAACTTCACACCCGCCAGATGTTGAACCACCAGGGTGATGCCCTAATGTTCCAGCCATGTCCAGAGGTGCAGAGCCGACAAAGGGTCCACGACCCCACTCCGCCCTGCTTGTTGCAATACCACATGGCAGTAGTGTTGTCTGTGAACACCTGCACTACACTTCCCCGGACAGGGGGGAAGGAATGCCTTCAGTGCAAGTCGGATCGCCCTCAGCTCCAAAAGGTTGATATGGAGCGGAGACGCCGCCGGAGACCAGAGTCCTCTGATCTCCGCCTCTCCCATGTGGCCCCCCCATCCCAGAAGGGACGCATCCGTCACTATTACGTGCTCCGGTTGGGGTAGGGATCTGCCACTGACCCAATCGCGGTCCTTGAGCCACCACTGCAACTGTCTCGCAGTGCCCTCCGAGATCAAGACCTGGTCGGACAGTTTGTCCCGAAGCTGGGCCCACTGAAACTTCAGGTCACACTGCAGAGCCCGCAGTCGCCATCTGGCGTGATTCACCAACAGGATGCCATCAGACCCAGAAGCCGCAGCACCAACCTGACCAAAACACGGGATAGAGGCCGGAAGATGGGAATCAGAGCCTGAATATCCCGGACCCGCTGTTCCGGACGATAGGCCCGGAACTGCGCCGAGTCCAGAACCGCTCCGATGAAAAGGAGCTTCTGGGAGGGACTCAGATGCGACTTCAGCATGTTGATGGAGAACCCCAGCAAATGCAGGAGGTTGGCCGTAGTCGGGAGGTGGGAGACGACTGCCTGGGGCAAGCCCGCCTTCAGCAACCAGTCGTCAAGATAGGGGAAGACTGGAACCCCCAATCTGCGCAGATGAGCTGCGACCATCGTCATCACTTTCGTGAACACCCGAGGGGCACTGGTGAGTCCTAAGGGGAACACGGTAAACTGAAAATGCTCATGGCCCACCGTGAACCGCAGGTAACGCCGGTGGGCCGGCAGGACGGGGAAGTGGAAATAAGCGTCCTGCAAGTGCAACGCTACCATCCAGTCTCCAGAGTCTAGGGCAGCCAGAACCTGAGCTAAGGTGAGCATCTTGAACCTCTCCTTCTGGAGGAAGGGTTGATGCTCCTGAGGTCCAAGAAAGGGCGTAGGCCCCCTTTGCCCTTCTTGGGAACCAGAAAGTAGTGGGAATAACAACCACGACCTACTTCTGTATCAGGAACGCGCTCGATGGCCCCCTTGGCCAAGAGGGCCAAAACTTCCTCCTGCAGAAGATTCAAGTGATCCCCTGACATGCGGTGGCATGGCTGGAGGGGTCGCCTCGAAGGGGAGGGAGTAGCCCCTTCGGACGATTTGCAGCACCCACCTGTCCGACGTGATGGAACGCCAGTGGAGCAGGTGATGGCGAACTCTGCCTCCCACTGGCGTGGAATGGGCTTGAAAGCACGGACTAGGAGGGCTTTGAGGCGGATGCTGCTGGGGTAGATGTGGAGGTTGTCCCCCTGTACCGCCTCGGCGGAATCCACGTCCGTGACCGTGTGGAGGTTGGATTTGCGGCCTGTGGCTAGGCGGACGTGAGGGGGCGCCCCTTCCTTGGCCACGAAAGGTGAAAAGCGGAAGCTTGCGGGCGCGGAGCCGAGAGGCCCAAGGACTTGGCCGTAGCCCTGGAGTCCTTAAAGCACTCCAGTGCACTATCCGTTTTGTCGCCAAAAAGGCGACTGCCATCGAAGGGCTTATCCATGAGGGTGCTCTGGACATCCCCAGAAAAATTCGTGGACCGCAACCAGGCGTTGCGGCGAAGTGCCACCGTGGTCGACAATGCCTGACCTAGCGAGTCCGTAGTGTCCAGTCCACATCGGATTGCATGCCGTGCTGCATCCCGCCCCTCGGCAAGAGCCTGGGCGAGCCGTGTCCGGGCCTCCTCCGGGCACTGGGTGAGCACGTCCTCCACCGTATCCCACAGGGAGTGGGAGTAACGGTCCAAGAGGCAAGCGGTGTTAATAGAACGCAATCCCAAACTAAGGGAGGAGAACAGCTTTTTACCAAACTGTTCTAGTCTCTTGGATTCCCGATCCGGGGGAGTGGACGGGAAGGAGGTCTGGGAAGTAGAGGCCTGGATAACCAGGCTCTCGGGTGTGGGGTGCATGGACAGAAAACCGGGGTCACCAGGTGCAGGGCGGTGGCGCCGGGCCATGTTGCGGTCCACATGAGGTACTGTGGAGGGCTTGGACCAGGTGCCCTTGAGAACGTCAACCAGTGCTTCATTAAACTGCAGCAGAGGCTCCGAGGAGCTTGCCGACGGTTGGAGCACTTCAGTGAGGAGGTTAGTCCTCACGGCCACAGCAGGTAGCTCCAGCCCAAGGACTTCGGCTGCCTTGTGCAGCACCACAGAAAATGCAGCACCTTCCTCCGAAGCCACGGTCGGAGGAGAGATGAAGCCAGTGTCAGGGGAGGTATCCAGACCAC
The DNA here is from genome assembly GCF_964204655.1 of Triturus cristatus. Lineage (NCBI taxonomy): Eukaryota > Metazoa > Chordata > Amphibia > Caudata > Salamandridae > Triturus > Triturus cristatus. Next base: position 853,929,670 of record NC_140592.1, on the reverse strand, counting down.
TGGCATCCCCCAGCTCGTCTGCCCAGTCCTGAGATAACTGACCCTGCCGGGCCAGAAGGTCCTCAGACCCCTCCCAATTGTCACCGTCATCCGATTCCTGGTAGACAGGAGGAATGATCGGAGCCGGGCGGAAGATGAAATTGCCACCCATCAGCGTCGCCACTCCGACGCCGGGCCCGGACTAATCTGGGGAACGGCGTCGTCGGAAGACGGCGCCGGGGGTGGCACCGGAGTCGGTGCCGGCGGAGGGGTCGTGGATCCCGCGGGGGCCTGCGGCGTCGGGACTGTAGTCGACGACTGCGCAGGGGCCGGAGCCGTCGGCTCGCTAGGCCTCCCGGTCGAGCCTGCGGGGCCCGAAGGCGTCGACAGCGGAGTCAGGTTCCTCATGGCCTCGAGGAAGGCACTGATCTCCGCCCGAGTTGCGCCAGCCCCAGGGACCGGCGGGTATGGGGACGGACGCGACACCTGCGGCTCCGATGGAGCCGCGTTGGTGGTACCACCCGAAACCTCGGCCGAGTCGCGCAAACGGCGAGGGTAGCCCGAAGAGCGATGTCGCCTCTTGGCCTTCTTACTATGCTTCGACTTACCCGAAGACTTGGAACCCGATGAGTGGTGGTGATGGAGCCGTCTGCCGGAGCTCGAGTAGCTTGCGGGACCGCTCCCGCCTAGCCTTCGAAGTCAAGGCCCGGCAGTCGGGGCACGACTCTGCATCGTGGTCGGCAACCAGGCAGTAAAGACACCGGCGGTGGTGGTCTGTAACCGACATTAGTCGGTGACAGGAGTCACAAGCTTTAAAGCCAGGCATCCCTACCGGCACCAGAGTCGAGTCGACGAGAATCGAACCAAAAGAGTTCAAAAAGTTTAGTCAAAAAATGACTAAAGGGTATGCTCTTCCCGGATCGGCGCTTACTGGCGCGGAAAAAAGAAGAACTGAGGGCGGCGTCTAAGTACTCTGACGACGTCATTCCGGCGATCACGACGCAGACGACGGACGTGGACCGCAGACGACGCCTAGCGACGCGCAAGGGTATTGCTGATGAAAATCTTTCCGGATCCAGCCTGACGCCTGGGGATATTCTAAGGTGAGGAATCTAACTAACGTGTTTGTTAGACCTGGCACCTTGGCGTGAGTCTCCCTTCCACTTTTTGTCACTGTGCCTCATGTGTTTTGCTGGTGTTAGCTGCTCAGAGCACTGTGCCACTGCCAACCAGTGCCACAGTGCAAGTGCTCCCTATTTAAAATGTATATGTTGGTTGGATTCCATGATTGGCTTATTTGGTTTACTGTCAGACCCCAGTAAAGTGCACCAGGAGTGCCCAGGGCTTGTAAAAACAAATGCTGCTGGTGGGCTTGCAGCACTGGTTGTGCCACCCACAGAAGCGGCCTAGTAAAATGTGTCTAAGGTCTGCCATTGCAGAACCTGCGTGCAGGCTGGTACTGTCATGCTGACTGGGTAAGTGCACACGCTTGCCAGTCCCTAAACCTTCCCTTAACTTCATATTAGTCACCCATATGGTAGTCCCAAGGGCAGGGTGCATTGTAAGCATAAGGTAGGACAAGCCCTGATGTGTGTGGCATGTCCTAATAGTGAATTACAGCCATTTCGTTTTTCACTATTGTAAGGCTACCTGTTCTCCATAGGCCAGAATGGGCTGCTAGAATGGTTACATTCTATGATCCTAACAGACCCAGGGAACATGGTAGAAATTCGAGTTTAGTATGCCTGAACTCAGAATAATAAAATACATCTTTTAGTAAAGTTTATTTTAATATTCTGTGTTTGCAAATACCACTTTTAGAAAGTTGGTATTTGCTTGCCTGACCATTTCAGCCGCCTCTGCTATGATGTGTATCTGCCTGTCTGGTTGTGTGAGTGACAGGGCTGGGGAAACCCAGAGGGGCAGGGCTAGGTAGCCTGGTGGTGAATAGGAAGATTGGCAGCCAGATGGGTGGGAGGAGTGCACCTGGGCTCTGAATAGGGTTGTGCTCTGCTACCACAATGCTGGCTCCACCCCCTGTGGAGCGGCTGATGTCTCTGCCCTGCACCCTGAATAGAGAGGCAGAGTCATGTCAACAGAGTGCTCAAGAACTGGTTTGGACTGGGCAAAGGCCCCTCTACCCCAGAGGAACAAAGGAATTAGGGGTATAAGTATTGGGACCCTGCTCCCAAGAAATCAGATCCTGCTGAAACAAGAAGAACCTCTGCCAGAGGAGAAGGAACTGGGAAAGCTGTAGGAGGAGTACTGTCCCTGACCTGGGGGATTGGCCTGCAGTGGTTGCCTTGCTGCTGAAGGAGAGGAGAAAGACTACTAAAGACTTTGCTTCAACTTGTGCTTTAAAAAGATCTCCAAGGGCTTGAACTGAGCTTGCCCCCTGAACGAAGTCCCAGGACCAGTGGACTTCACCCCCAGCTCCCCAGAGTCTTTTGGAAGTGCCTGCTGCTGTTGTTGGGCCTTCTGAGGGACTGCGTGTCGCAAGGAGCTGAAAGCGCGACGCAAGGAGAAGCGTGCCGCCGTCGGAGCTGTTGCCGTCGCATCTCGCAGAGAGTGTCGCCGCTGCAGCATCGCATCGAGCGGAGGCGTCTCGCATCATTCCGGAAGTGTCTCGCAACGCCGAAGAAGCGTGTCGCCATCGCAGCCATCGTAATTGTCGCATTGCACCGCATCCAGAAAAGCGCCTCGCATCCACGGAGAAGCGTGCCGCCATCGGAGCCGCTGTCGTCGCATCTCGCAGAAGGGGTGTCGACGCGGCAGCATCACATCGAGCGGAAGCGTCTCGCCACGTCGGAGAAAATTGCCGCTGCCAAGGCCGCTGTCGTCGCATCTCGCCAAAGGTGACGCCGCTGTAGCTGACGCATCGAGTCGAGCCTTCTCGCAACATCGGAGAAGCGTAACCCATCTGGAAGATCCCGTCTTTGTTTCTTTTGCACCAAGAACTTCAACGCATCTGCATCGCTGCAACACTTTCGTTGCCCTGCGTGTCGCATCTAAGGTACATTGACTTAAAGAGTCGCATTTAAGAACTTAAGAGAAACTAAGCAATCTTCTACCAACTAAGCAACCGTATTGTGTATTTTTAATCGTTTAATGGTCTTGTGATAATCCTATATAAAGAATCCTTATTTTTAATATAAAAACCTGTGTGGTGTCCATTTGTAGTGTTGTCACTTGGTTACTGTATGTGTTCACAAATGCTTAACCTATAACGCTCTGAGATAAGCCTTGTCTGCTCGCGCCAAGCTACCTAGAGGGTGAGCAGGGGTTGTTTTAGTAGTGTAACCCCTTACCCTGACTAGAGGAAAGGTGCCCTGCTTGTCACAAGTACCTACCTGTGCCAACCAGAGAACCCGGATTCTAACAGTGTTTCTTTCAGATCACCTGCACTACTCTTCCCCGGACAGAGGGAAGGAAAGCCTTCAGTGCAAGACGAATCGCCCGGAGCTCCAAAAGGTTGATGTGAAGCCCGAACTCTGCCGGAGGCCAGAGGCCTCTGATCTCCGCCTCTCCCATATGGCCGCCCCATCCCAGAAGGGAGGCATCCGTGACCACAGTGTGGTCTGGTTGGGGAAGGGAGAGGGATCTGCCATTGACCCAATCCTGGTTCGTAAATCACCACTGCAGTTGTCGAGCAGTGCCCTCCGAGATCTGGACGCAATCAGACAGATTCCCCTGATGCTGCGCCCACTGGAACTTCAGGTCCCACTGCAGAGCCCACAGATGCCACCTGGCATGATCGATCAGCAGGATGCAGGAGGCCAAACCCGGGGCAGAGGCTGAAAGATCTGAATCATAGCCCGAATATCCCGAACTCGCTGTTCGGGAGGATAGACCCGAAACTGCATCGTGTCCAGAACAGCTCCGATAAAGAGGAGCTTCTGAGAGGGAATCGGGTGCGACTTTGGCACACTGATGGAGAACCCCAGCATATGCAGGAGGTCGGCCGTAGTCTGGAGTTGGGAGACGACTGCCTGGGGTGAGCCTGCCTTCAAAAGCCAGTCATCGAGATAGGGAAAGACTGAAACCCCTGATCTGTGCAGATGAGCTACAACCACCGCCATCACTTTTGTGAACACCCGAGGGGCACTGGTAAGGCCAAAGGGGAGCACAGTGAACTGAAAGTGCTTGTGGCCTACCGTGAACCGCAGGTAACGCCGGCAGGACGGGGATGTGAAAATAAGCGCCCTGCAAGTCCAACACTACCATTCAGTCTTGCGGGTCGAGGGCAGACAAGACCTGAGCAAGCACCAACATTTTGAACTTCTCCTTCCGGAGGAAGCGATTGACATCCCTGAGGTCCAAGATAGGGGGCAGGCCCTTTTCCTTCTTGGAAACCAGAAAGTAGTTGGAGTAACAACCACGACCTACTTCTGGGACAGTAACGTGCTCAATGGCTCCCTTGGCCAAGAGAGCTGTAACTTCCTGCTGGAGAAGGGCCAGATTATCCTCCGACTTGCAGTGGTATCACGGTGGCATGGCTGGAGGGGCAGTCTCGAAGGGGAGGGAGTAGCCCCTTCAGACTATTTTCAAAACCCACCTGTCCGAAGTGATGGTATGCCAGTGGGGGAGGTGATGGCGAATGCTGCCGCCCACTGGCGTTTGATGGGCCTGAAAGGTCAGACTAGGAGGGTTTGGCGGTTGCTGCAGAGGGGGGGTGTTGGTGGACTGGCCCACCCACTGGTCCCCGGAGCCTTGCCGGTTGTTTCCAGATCCCCGGCCGCGCGAAGGCTGGGTAACTTGCTGCGCCTGTGGCCCTGGGTGGGACATAGCGGGGCACCCCTTCCGTAACCACGAAAGGGGCGAAAAGTAGACTGCGCCGGGCGGAGGAGAGGCCCAAGGACTTGGCCGTAGCCCGTGAGTCCTTGAAGCGCTCTAGGGCGTTGTCTGCTTTGTTGCCAAAAAGCCGACGGCCATCAAAAGGCATGTCCATCAAGGTGTTCTGGACATCCCCTGAAAAGCCAGTGGACCTCATCCAGGTGTAGCGACGAAGCTCTACCGATGTTGAAATAGTGCTGCCCAAAGAGTCGGCGGGGTCCAGCCCACAACTGATCGTAAACTTAGCTGCATCTCTCCCGGCGGCAACAGCCTAGGAGAGCACTGCCCGGGCCTCCTCCGGGCACTGAGGCAGCACTTGCGCCACCGTATCCCACACTGAGTGCGAATAACGGCCAAAGAGACATGCAGTGTCTACGGACCGCAGACCTAAGCTGGCGGAATAATTTTTTTTCTTCCCAAGATGGTCCAGCTTCTTGGATTCCCTTTCTGGTGGAGCTGTAGGGAAGGCGTTTTTGAAGGTGGAGGCTTGGACCACCAAGCTCTCCGGGGTGGGGTGTTGGGAGAGGAAAGTGGGGTCGCCCGGAGCCGGGCGGTGGCGTCAGGCGGTTATCCTGTCCACGGGAGCCCCCGTGTTGGGCCTGGACCACGTGCCCAGTGATCCGAAGAGCTTGCTGCTGGTTGAAGCACCTCAGTCAGGAGGTAGACCTGAGCACCACCGTAGGAAGCTCGAGGTTGAGAGCCTCGGCCGCCCTACGCAACACCACAGCGTAAGATGCTCCCTCCTCCGTAGCCACGGTAGGAGTAGACAACATGCCAAGGTGGGGTGAAGTGTCAAAGACCACTGGCATCCCCCAGTTCCTCTCGCTAGTCCTGCTAAGTATCAAGCTGGTCAGTTAAAGGGTCAACTAACCCCTCCCAGTCAACCTCATCGTCCTCTGGGTGCCACTGTTGATGGAAAGGGGCCCCAGGAGTGAACAGGGGCAGGAAAACTCCACCCGGCGCCGGATCCCTCGTCGGACAACGCAGTTCCGGCTCCATGTCCACGTCGGAGGGCAAACCGGCATCGAGCACGGTAGTGGTGCCGTCGGATGCGGCACCGGTGGAGGTGTACTAAGGTCAACCGGCGCCAATCCGGATCCAGGCCTGGATCCAAGGGGGGCCTGAGGTGCCGGAGCCGCCAGCAGCAAATACCTAGGCCCCCTAACCGAGTTTGCAGGCCCGAAGGTGCGTCGGCAGGGTCGGTCCGCCCAAAGATGGCTTGCATCACCTCGTAGAACGTACGAAGCTGGGAAGGAAGGGAAGCTCGGAGTCGACCCTTCGGGCTCCGCGTGCGGAGCCGCGGGAGTGATAACACCTGTGCGCCTCGTCGGGTGGGCCGACCGATGAGGCGAAGAGCGACGATGCTTCTTCGACTTCTTCTTATGCTTCGACTTACCCGACCCCGAGTGCGAAGCCTTCGAGCCAGAATGATGGTGGCTCCAAGACCAGTCCCTCGACCTCCCTCTCGACCGGGACCTCGAACTGTGCAGAGCAGACTGTCTTCTTTCAAGCAGCTTTCAGGAACACTCCCGCAAAGCCTCCGGCGTCCACAACTGACAGTCTGAGCACGACTTGGGGTCGTGGTCGCGCTCCATGCAAAAGAGGCACACGCGGTGGGAATCCATCACCGACATCAGTCGGATACAGGAACGCAGGCCTTAAAACTGGGCATCCCTCCTGCACCTGTTCGGAGTCGGAGACTCAAAACAAGACATCGACAAAAGACAAGAAAAACTTAGTCAAAAAATTACTGAGGTACCGCTCTTCCCGGATCTGCGCTGGCTGGCGCGGAAAAAGGAAGAATGGACGTCTGCGCGCGAGGGCGGCATCTAAGTAGCTGCTGTGACATCATCCCAGCGACCACAACGAAGGCGGAACCGACCGATGCTACCTTCCGACATGCAGAGGTACTGCTGACGAAAAATGTTTCCAGATCCAGTCTGCCGCCTGGGGGTAATTCTAAGGTAAGGAATCTATAACTAACGTGTTTCTTTCAGATAAGTCCTGCAGGACCGAACAGGCAAAATGCCCATCCCTGCGGGCCTGACTGTCCAGGCAACAGTGCTTGGCGAACATGTGCAAAGATGCCCATGTTGCTGCCTACCATATGTCTAGAACTGGGACACACTGAGCAAACGCTGTGGTCGCAGCCTTCTCCCTGGTGGAGTGAGCTCAAAAGCCCTTAAGAGGCTGCTTCTTAGCCAGTGTGTAGCAGATCTTAAGGCAGAGAATGACCCAGCGAGAAATGGTCAATTTCTGCACTGCCCAACCTTTTTAGCAACCACATACCCCACAAAGAGTTTGTCATCCACCAGTAACTGTTTTGTGCGGTCAAGATAGAACAGCAATGCTCTTTTTTGGGTCCAGGTGGTGGAGACGCTTGCTCCTCTTCCTTAGAAGCATGCGGGGGAGCAAAAAAGGTGGTCAGCGTTTGACTGACCCACATGGAATGGTGTCACCACCTTTGACAAGAACGAAGCCCAGGTGCAAAGCACCACTTTATCTCCAAAGATCATCGTATTGGGAGGCTTGGATGACAATGCCTGCAACTCACTCCACCTCCGGGCCAATGTTATTGCCACCAGAAATGATGGTAAGCAGCCGGAGGGGACAATTATGCAAAGGCGCGAAAGGAGTGCACATAAGAAAAGTCAGAAACACCTTAAGGTTCCACTGTGGCATGACAAAGGGCGTTGGAGGAAACATATGTACAAGCCCTTTTAAGAATCTATTTGCTACAGGAGACTTAACCCCGCCGCAGCACTCCCGCAGTGCTGACATTCCGATTGCGGGCGTGGTCATGACGTCTCCCGGCCGTCGTCCGCACACACCCATCGTGACTCATGACGGCCGGGAGACGTCATGAGCACGGAAGAGGTTAAACGAAGAGGGCTGGTCTGGCAGCTGTAAGAAAGCGGACAGAGCAGAGAGATAATCCTGGAGAGTACCCAATGCTGAGCCCTGCTGGGCAAGGTTAAGAATGAAAAGAATAATAGTAGAAAGAGAAGCAGAAAGAGGATCAAAAACTTTTGCCAATGACAGGCATATACCGTCTTAGTGGAGGGCCGCCTGGCCTCCAAAATAACCTCACATACTTCAGGAGGAAGGTCAAAACCGATCTACTGCTGCCGTACAATCTCCACGTATAGAGGAAGAGAGTTGACCTGTTCGGGTGGAGGACCCTTACCTGTTGCTGCGACAGAAGATCCTCCCGAAGTGGTAGGCTGATAAGAGGATCGATGCTCATTGTCAGAAGCTCTGGATACCACCCTCCTAGCCCAATCCGGAGCCTGGTCATTCTTGATCTTCTTGAGAACCCTGGGCAAAAGTGGTATGAGCATAAAGGCATACAGTAGGCCTGAGCTCCACTCGCAATGAAAAGCGTCTCCGAGTGATAGCCACCTAGGAAACTCCAGCTGGCAAAACAGCTGAAATTGCGCGTTCTCTTCGGAGGCAAACAGATCTAACCAAGGCTCTCTCCACTGTTGAAAGAGACCTAGTACCACCTCCGGCTGGAGACAGCATTCGTGATCCACTAGACATCGACGGCTGAGCTATGGCGTTCAGAGAACCTGCCAGGTGTTGAACCACCAGGGTTATCCCTTGCTGCTAGTCATAGCGAGAGACGCAGGGCCTCTTGACCTGCTTGTTGCAGTACCACATGGCGGTGGTGTCGTCAGTGAACACTTGCACTAACTTCCCCTTGACAGAGGAAAGAAATGCTTTCTCTGCCAACCAGATCACCCGAAGCTCCAATAAATTGATGTGAAGCCCCCACTCCGCCCGAGACCAGAGTCCCCTTATCTTCACCTCTCCCAGATGGCCGCCCCATCCCATAAGTGACGCATCTGTCACTACTGTGAGATCTGGTTGGGGGAAGGGAGAAGGGTCTGCCTCTGAACCAATCGCGATTCATCAATCACCACTGCGGGTCTCTCACAGTTCCCTCCGAGATCTGGACCAAGTCAGCGAGATTCCCTAATGTAAGAAAGTGGCTCTGTATATACTGTACCAAAGTAAGGTACAGGGTGCACAGAGTCCTCAGTCCCCAGAGGTTTGGCAGAGGTTAAAGTTAGATAGAACCTTACTCTCTAAAGTGGTAGCTTGGTCGAGCAGTAAGGCAGTATCAGAGGACAGTGTAAAGCATTTGTTGTACACACTCAGTCAGCAAATGGTCTCACACACTCAAGAACTGAACTCTAGGCCAATTTTTTTGTAAATAAAAATATATTGTTTTATTTTAGAACCACAAGTAGGTATCAAAATACTTTCTCAGAATGAGATGCTCTAGTTGAATACTTTCAATAAGCAATAGACTTTTAAATGCAATAGTTACAGTTGTTGCAATAGGCAACACAAGTTAAACACAATTTATAACATTGAGCTCAATGGGAATTTTTACGTAAGCAAAAATCACAAGATGATGGACGGAATGTTGCACATTGGCAAAACCTTCACCCACAGTCACAGATCTGGGTTTAATCCATCGTTATTTTGCTCACAACGCCATCCCAGTTCAGACATGGCCATATGCTGAAATGCCAGAAACCGGTCCTAGGAAGCTTGTTTCTGGTCCAGGGAAGGCATGGCTTGGCAGTTCGGGCTGGACTGTTCCCATGAGGCACAGGGTCAGACTGATTTGCATATGGCCATGTCTGAATTGGGGTGGCAGAGTGGGCTAAAGAACGGTGATGGGTCACACCCAGATCTCTTGACTGGGTGTGAGTGTTTGATTGGTTCTGATGCTCCGTCAATCACCACCCCCTTTTGTACCGCTTTGTTCGCCATAAGTTGGCAGGGTATGCTCAGACGTGAGTCCCTTGCTCACTTTGCCACTGGATTCAAGCAAGCCTGGCTGAAGACGGCTGAAATGCCAGAAACCGGTCCTAGGAAGCTTGTTTCTGGTCCAGGGAAGGAATGGCTTGGCAGTTCGGGCTGGACTGTTCCCATGAGGCACAGGGTCAGACTGATTTGCATATGGCCATGTCTGAACTGGGGTGGCAGAGTGGGCTAAAGAACGGTGATGGATCAAACCCAGAGTGTTTGATTGGTTCTGATGCTCCATCCATCCATCACCACCCCCTTTTGTACCAATTTTTACGTAAGAGCAATATCAATTACTTTGCACAGGTTTTTCTTACTCATGGCTGGATCCTGGATTTAGCCATGGTGCATCTCCTGTAAACAGTTGGAAGAATTCGTTTTTGTTACACTGGCGATTTCTAAGGAATATTTGTATGTTTCAAAAATCGACAGAAGAACTTCTGGCAAAAACCAGGCAATGTTATCCTATGGAGGAAGGTTTGGTTATCGGCAAATCACAGTTGTAATTGCTTTGTAGGGTCAGTGCTGGGCACAAAGATCCAGCACTGGGATCTATCCTGGTAACAGGTGAGTAATTTCGTTTTCGTTGATCAGGTGATTTTTTGTGAATATTTTAAAGTTTAAAAACTCGACACTTAGAAGAATTTCCAAGTGAAAACCAGTCAATGTTACCCTATGGAGAAAATGTGAGTTATCGGCTTTCAGGTAAGTACTCGACTGGCAGAGTTAAGGTACTGGGGTTAGACTCGGGGGTCTCCCAGGGTCAGGTAGGTACAGTTGTTACACCCTCAGCGGCACGGGGGCTGCCGGGTGCAGAGAGAGTTGGCCCAATGTTAGCCTATGACCGGCAGGGGGCCTTTAGTTGGTGGCTGCTAGCAGGCAGACCACGCGGCTGTGGGAGCTGAGCTCCTGGTCACTTACACAAGGCAAGTGGGGAAGAAGGATAGAACAGATGCTGCACTTCCAGGGGCACTCGGGCGGCTGGGTGCAATGTATTTCAATGGGAAAGCTGCAAGTTGAACAAAGGCTGCAAGCTCTGGGACGGAGATTCTTCAGGTGCAACCACCACTTCGAGAGGTAAGTTGGGGAGCTGTAGGTTAGGTAGGCACACAGGGGGCTGCAGGGCGCCGTGTGCAGGGGTGTCTTTTGGCGTCGGGAAATCTTACCCTCTGCTGGTCACGGTTGTGGGGGGGGGGTCCCTGGTTGTGAGGCTGCAGGCGTAGTCAGGAGCGTCGAGGAGGGTCCTTGGGTGCTGGATTCTTGGTCACAGTCGCCGGGGGGACGTCCTCGCGGTCTTTGTTCACTCAGGCACAGGCCGGGCTCGGCGGGTGCAGAGTGTGCTGGATTCGCGGTTCCTGGCTGGCACCAGGGGTTGTTGCTTGCTTGAGCAGAACCACTGCTTGTGGGAGTCCCAGTCTTTAGATGAGCAAGGCAGTTAGGTCCTCCGGGGTTTTCGAGGTTGCTGACCACTGGAGACGCCGGGGTTAGGCAGGAGCAGGTTTGAGGGTCGACAGGCCTGTAGGGCTGGGGCCAAGTCAGTTGTTGTCATCCTCTTGTTATCAGCTGCACGGCAGGTCTTGTTTCTTCTTGTTGTTCTTCTTGTTTCGGAATCGGGATCTGAGGAAGGAAGGTTCAGGGTGCCCCTAAATACTACATTTAGGGGGATTACAGATAGGGAAAGGTCAGGGACCAATGGGTCCCTTCCCTGGGGTGGGTACACCCCCTATCCTGCCACTCTCCTGTGGGAGGGGGGCAGGAGCCTAGTCCTGATTGGGTAGGGCTCCCCATCATCAAGATGGCGAGAGCCCGGAGTTGTGCTTCACCTCGCCTCCTCCACATGAGGGGTGGGGTTGGCAGAGGCTGGCACACCCCCTTTCCTCCCTTGGGTTTTCCCGCCAGTCTTCCCGCAAGAGTGGGGGTCAGAACCGGTGGGGACCAGTTGCTGAGTACAGCAAGTGGTCTGGGGAGGCTCTCAAAGGCGGCATGCCTTTGAAGCTTCCCCTGCCCATCCTGGGGGAGGAGGCTTGGCACCTCGTCCCAGGATGTGCAGTGTTGCAGGCCTACGAGAGCGGATGGCTCTCTACCCAGGGGGCCAGCAACCTGTCTGCTGGGTGGCAGCCTAGGCGGCCTAGGCAGCCTCTCAGTCAGGACACTGGTTGTTGGTTAGTTTCAGGGGGCAACTCTTAGTTGCTCTCTGTCGTGCATTTTACATTAAGTCCCACACTGGCATCAGTTCGGGTTTAATGTGCTGAGAAGTTTGATACCAAACTTCTCAGTCTTCAGTGTAGCCATCATGGTGCTGTGGAGTTCGTAATGACAACCTCCCAGCACCATATACTCTTAATGGCAGCACTGCACTTAGACAGTGCCCAGGAATAGACCTGGGTACTGTAGGGGTACAGGGCTCATGTCCCTGTACCCACACCAATGGCATAGTGCACCCAGCTAGAGGGGTGACTGAGGTATGCCAGGGCAGTGTGTTTGTGGGCATGGCACACAGGGATGTGTGCAATGTCGACTCTCTATTTTGTTCTGCACCAAGACACTCAGCCTGCAAAGGCAGTGTGTGTGTGTCAGGGTACAGGGCCCCTAAGGGTGGCACAATAAGTGCTGCACCCCTTAGGGGCCTTCTCTGGTCACAGGGCCCTGGGTACCTAGGGTACCATTTACCAGGAGCTGACATGTGGCCAAAGATGCCAATTGGGTTTAGGCTTCAATACAGTTTTAGGGAAGGAACACAGGCCCTGGGCACCTGATTGGCAGGAGACCAGGGCACACTCAGTCAAAGTACATCAGCAATTCAGCAAAAAGTGGGGGCATACCATGCAAGAAAGATGGCACTTTCTCACATGCGCCCACTGTAATTTCAGGTCCCACTGGCGTGTTTTAACAACAGGACGCAGGAGGCCATGAGACCCAGCAGCCTTAGAGTCAGTCTCACTGAAATCCATGATAGAGGCTGAAAGATCGGTATCATAACCTGAATATCGTGGATTCACTGCTCGGGAGAATAAGCCTGAAACTCCACTGTGTCCATAACAGCTCTGACAAAGGGGAGCACCTGAGAAGGAGTAAGATGTGACTTCAGCACGTTTATAGAGAACCCAAGTGAAAGCAGGAGGTCCACCATAGTCTGAAAGTAGGAGATGACAGAAAACCCTAACCTGCGCAGATGAGCTGCAACCACCCCCATCACCTTGGTGAACACTCGAGGGGTGCTGATAAGGCCAAAAGGTAGCACAGTAAACTGAAAGTCCTTGGGGCCTACCTTGAACCATAGGTAACGTCTGTGGCGCGGCAGGATGGGAATGTGAGAATACACATCCTGCAAGTCCAATGCTACCTTCAAGTCTACTTGGTCTAGGGCAGACAAGACCTGAGCCAACTTGAGTATCCTGAACTTCTCCTTTTTGAAGAAAAGATTGATAGTAAGACGAACATTAAATGGGAAGTAACCCTTTGTTGTTCTTCGGAATCAGAAAGTAGCAGGAATACCAACCACTGCCTACTTCTGAAATCGGAACCCTCTCTATAGCTCCCTTGGTTAAGAGAGCTGTAACTACTTCTTGTAGCAAAGTTATATGATCCTCTGCCAGCCAGTCTTGAAGTGGCGGAATAGAAGGAGGAAAGAATGGAAAGGCAGAGAATAGCCCTCCTGAATGATCTGCAAGACCCACTTGTCTGATGTTATGGACCTCCAGTGGAGGAGATGGTGAAGGATTCTCCCTCCAACTGGAGTAGAATCATTTTGCAGACTCAAACTAGGAGTGTTTGGAGGCTGCGGTTGCCGAGGGCTGGATGGCAGTCGACTTCTGGCTTCCGTTCAGAGGTCGGAAAGAGTCACGTCCACATCCTCGCACAACTTGGGAAGTCTGTGCTGGACGGTGGCTGAGGTATGGTTGACGCAGCTGAAAACCCCTTCTACTACAACGAAAGGCAGATTGGCCACAGGGAGTTACTGAGAGGCCCAAGGATCTGGCCGTGGCATGAGAGTCCTTGAAGAGCTCCAAGGCAGAGTCCATTTGCTCTCCGAAAAGACAAGATCCGTCAAAGGGAATGTCCATTAGATTAGCCTGGACATCACCCGAGAAGCCAGATTTTCTTAGCCAGGCGTAGGGCCGTCAGACCACCGTCGATGAAACCGCTCTGCCCAGCGAATCAGTCGTGTGTAGGCCACACCTAATGGTAAATTTTGCTGCATCTCTCTCATCCTTCACCACCTGGGAGAGTACAGCCCGCCTCCTGCCTCCTCCCCAAAGGGAGAATCGGCCCAATAAGCATGCGATATCCAACAACCACAATGCCAGGCTGGTGGAAGAATACATCATCTTCCCAAGTGTGTCCAATCTTCTGGATTCCCTATACAGAGAAGCAGAAGAGAACGCGCCATGGTAAATCGAAGCCTGCACCACCAACCTCTCACGGGTGGAATGCTGGCTGAGGAACCTTGAGTCACCTAGAGCCAGGGGATGTCAGCGTGCAATTGTCCTGTTCACAGGAGCCCCTGTGCTAGGCTTGGACCACGTGCCTAGGAGGACATCAGGTAGTGCTTCATTAAAGGGCAATAGGGGTTCAGAGGTGGAAGCCCCAGGCTAAAGCACTTCGGGCACGGAACCTGCACGGAGGGCAACTCCAGTCCAAGGACCTCTGCTGCACGCCTTACCACCATGGCATAAGAAGCCCCCTCCTCTGTATCCACAGTCAACGGAGACCGCATGCCAGTATCTGGGTATGTGTCCAGTCCACTGGCTTCCCCAAGTTCCTCAAACCAGTCCATCTGTTCTACAGATACATCCTAGTGTCCTACAGGGCGCATAAACCCCTCCCAATCCTCCCCTGTGCCTGAAAGGTCCTTAAAATGTCCAGGCAACAACATATAACCTCTAGGTTCTGCTGGTTGCCGGAGTCAACGTCCAGTGAAGACGATCCAACACACTGTCGTGGGGAATAAGGGTCCGACAGCGCGGCAGGTCACATTGGCTTGACAGGCCTCGTCTCTGATCGGATCCACGAGGCCCCACAGGCATCATGGCTGGAGTGAATGGTGTTGAATCCGATGGGGCTCCTTCCGACCCCTCGAGCCCGAAGGCTCACCAGAGGGGTCAGCCCGCTCATATCTACGGCGCATGGCCTCGTAAAATTATTTTTTTGAGCGGGGGTTGCTCCAGCACCTGGAAATGGGGGGAGGCACAGAGTTAACCCTGGCTTTTCATAACAGTGCCTAGAGCGCCGGTGCTCCTTACCTCGTTCATTGACGGACAGCTGAGGCGAAGAGGAAGTTGGATTAGACTTCTTTTTCTTGTGCCTCGTCCCCAAGTGTCCCGAAGACTTAGAGTGGGAGGGAGGGGATTTGGAGCTCCGGGAGCAGTCCTACGACCTCCTCTTCTACAAAGGGGACAGGGATCTCCACGGAGTCTCGTTGGCCTGTGCCGACTGCCAGTCCGCAAGGAGCTTCAAAGCTCGCTCCTGCAAGACCTACAGAGCCATAGGCCGACAGTCCAAACAGGACTTTGAGTCGTGGTCGCGCTCGAGACCAGAGACAGATGAGGTGGGGGTCGGTTACCCACATGGCGCAGTGAGAGGCGTTTTGCAGTTTAAACCCAGTCTTTCTGGAAGACATCCCTCGACACACAGAAAAACTTTGCTTGACAAGTCGTCGAAAAAAACGGTCAAGAAGAGGTAGAGGGGTAGGCTCGCACCTGGGTGGCGTCTATATAGGTGACTGCGATGTCATAACCGACGCTAATGACATGAAAGTCACGCACAGCCAAATGGAGCCAGACGTATGCAGGAGTACTTCTCACGCAAACATTTCAGGATCCAGCCCGACGCCTGAAAAATTCAAAGGTGAGAAATCAGCAGCTAGACCTCTCTATCAGATGCCAGGACTACAAGGTAGGAGATAAAGAATCCGATAAAACCAATGAAAGAAAGAAGCAGACGTAACCTCTGGTCCAAAACTAAATAACAGTACCCGAGTCATTTGCTTCTTATGAGACAGCAACACAAATGGACTTTATTTTAGCTTCTGAAAGATTTATATGAGAGTAAGCTAGTTCCAAGACAAGCATTGAAATTCAGCAAGGAGAAGGGCAAAAGCCTTAGTTCTTTCAGCTGAGAAATGAGGAGATTTTGTGGAAGAATCAGGATTTCTACCTCTGACAGGAGGGGGGGGGGGCGGGGGGGGGGGGGTTCAAATCAGTCCATTTTAACCAACATTGCAGCAATCTGAATAAGAGCAAAACAATGATTTTTCTGAATTTCGACAAGGGCTGTTAATTATTGTTTTTGTGTGGAAGGTGCAGAAGGGTATGCCTGACCAGCTGATCATTAAGCCATGCCTTAGGATGACCTGGTCCATTCTCATGCATGAGGAATGAAGGATTCATTGGAAATTGTCTCTGGTGGAAACGTTGTGTGACTATGATAATTATAGTGGAAGGCCCAATTACAAAACATCACTGGCAGCAGGCACAGAGCATATCGAGTTCCACTGTACTTTTTGACCATTGTTGTGGTATTGCCTGGGCCCCGTTATTGTCTTTTGGCCATCATGTCAAAATGTGAGGAGTCTGGAACCTCTTTTTCAATCTGCCTGATGCCTCATTTCGTTCTCTTTCCTTTCACGCTGTTGTGGAATCTAACCAAATGATGGAAAAGGGCTAGTACTCTTATTAGGTAGGCCCTTTACCACAAATGAACATTCACACATCAAAACCTCAGCCATCAGCCACAAAACATGCAGCAATTGGTGACTTATGTTTTTTTTACAAGAAGGGAAACTGGTCAAGGAATAAATGTGTGCCGCATATGATGGGAGTATGCAAACGTGTTGATGGAGCGCAAAGTTTTGTATTAAAAATAGCTATAGGAGCTATTCATAGTAAGCTACTAGCTGGAGTGGGGACCAGAAATAAGACTAGGGGCGAGGCAGAAGATAAATAATTATTATGGAAGTGTGTGGATCTGGACTGTCTTTTGAATACATAATATGTTTAACCTCGATTTAATATGGCTTTTAATTTTAGTTTATTTGCCCATCTATTTGTAACAGAGTTCCTGCAAGTCTCATTACGTTGTTGATTTTCTGCCATTAGTATTCTTTTACGTTAACTGTTTTCTTCTTGTACTTGAGGTTTTCTGTCGTCTGAGTTTTTATACAGATTAAGTATTTTGCAAATCAACGTTCACATCTCATTTGTCGAATTTATTTTTTAATTCAGTAAGCAATTTAACTTTGTTAAAGTGAGGAAACAAGTGCATACTTACTGCTTAAGCCTTATAAAGATCTTTTATCCATCATAATTGTTGTTATTGAAGACAACCTTCTAATAGTGTGATGGATTAGAATACCTTTCATCATATGATTTTTTTAGGTACTACATACACACTATATTCCTAGTTAATAAGGTCCACTCAGTGGAGACAATATTATATTCCGGTGACAGACAAATGCGGACAACGGCGGACACTGTGACCGCACTTCCTGCTGTGTTTCCTTCGTAATTACTAAAATACTTATGTCCAGATGTGTGTGCACATGCAACTCTGGCACCTGCTGTCGTTGGGTACCAGCTGCTGTATTTTGCATGAATTTCCAACTATAAACATACCAGCCAAATCGTTTCGTTCATATACAATGAACTTCTTCAGGGCAATGGATTCAATTCGTGGGCAGTGGGGTAGGTACCCCCTGGTGTTCCGTAAGAGCTAAATGTGTGCTCTGTCCGTGGCGTAGAGTCGAGGCCAATCTGGTGGCGGATGTACACAAAAGAATAATGTTACTGCTTGGGCCTCCTTGATAAGAGCCTGCATTCGGTGGATCTGAAGAGCTAGAAGCTGCCGTCGGCTTCAATCAGATTGATCGCACTGCCCACGAATTGCATCCATTGCCCTGCAGAAGTTCATTGTATATGAACGAAACGCGTTGGCTGGTATGTTTATAATTGGAAATTCATGCAAAATAAAGGATCTATTGAGATAACATACACGACTTATAAGACAATATTATATTCCTTCAGGATACTAAGACCGCATGAAGTACTCTGCTTACTGGGGTTAAGGGGCTGGGGGTTGAGGGAAGAGTGGTTTAGAATACCGAAGTGCATTAATGTACGAGCTACTTACATTCGGTAACAATGTATCTGGTAGAGACGGTTCTAGCCGCAGATTCCTTCACGTAGAATTATCCCCAGGTGTGAGACTGGATCCGGAATCTTTTTGCCACAGCATCCCTGCGTGCCGGGGGCAGGGCGACATCACGCGACTCCGCCCAGGCGTCGTCCGCATACGTGACGTCAGCGAGGTCACATAAGACCCGGCCCGGCACGCCCACGTCAGTTTTCTTCAGAGAACTTTTCCACACCACAACGCGGAACCACCAGATAAAAAACTGTGGGAGCGTGGGAGCATGGAAACAGTGTGCGAAGAGCAGAAAAATTGGAAAGAAACGGTGACTAACACCACCACCAGGGTAGTGCCAACACCGCAGACGCCAAGGGCAGGGAAAGAAGAAAGAAGAAGAACAAGCAGAAACCTGTGCAGCCACCCTGCCCGCACATAGACAACCTCCCATCCCTGTGCCCCGAAGGCAAGAACAGGCATAAAAGGCATGGCACACGTAGGAAGTCCACCCTCCTCATCCTGAGCAAGGAATGGGACCAGTCCCAAGACAGACAGGGACAACAAACCTCCAAGCCACTCCAACCTAGAGGGCAACCACCCACAAGGGACAAGGGCAAGACAAGGCCAGAGGACCCTTAATCAGAGGATAGCCATGGAAGGGAGGGGAGGGAGGACTGGGATAGAAGCAATCCCCCCCAAAACTGGAGTAGCCAGAGCAGCAGGGCACCGGAGCACCGGAACCCCATCCTCCAAAGGACCAAAGGAGGAATGAACCGCCCCCAGACGGAGCCACACATCAAGAACAAAGAAGGCACTCACAGGAGACACAGCCCCCCACCGGGAGGCGAGTACCGAAGACCAACCCAAGGGTCCTCGCAGAATAGGGGAGGTAGGGCGGGCCGGGAAGGAATCTGCGGCTAGAAACGTCTCTATCAGATACATCATTACTGAAGGTAAGTAACTCGTACATCTGATAGAGACTACTAGCCGCATATTCCTTCACGTAGAATAGATACCCTAGCAATACCCCCTGGGAAGGAGGGTCTGCGAAAGGACCCCACCAGCCAATGCAGAACATAAGGCCCCACAGGGTGCCAGATCTGTGGACCATGAGGAACCTCGCCCATGCAAGGCCACGGGAACCCGCACAAGCAGGACCACACCGACACCAAGGGGATGTAGGAGGGAAAGAAGGCTAAAGAGGCTCATACACTCTCAGCAGAGGAACCAAGGGCAAGGATTGAGTGGCCGAAGCACCCCACTCCCCCAAAAGGCAACATAGCTTCCGACCAATGCCAAGACAGGAAAAGCAGAAGAAAAAGAAGAAGAAGCCTAGAGGACCCAAGGAAACTAGGGAAAAGAAGGTGAACCCACTCCAGATGGTGAGCAGCCTGCCAGCCAGAACAGCGCCGACAGTCAAGCCAGAAGCAAGATGAACAGCCCGAGGCCCCAGGAAGGCTGAGTAGGCGACGCCCGGCAAGGGAGACACAGGATCATCCCAGACCTCAGGACAAGAGCAGGGAGAGGAGGAGATGCCCGGGCCACCACTACGAGTGGCCGCGCACACGACCTCAGGAAGCGAAAGCAACCTACCTAAACGCCATGGAGAACAGGCACCCGAAGGCGACCAGAACCCTCTAGCAGAGCGCAAGCCATATGGCATCTACCGCTACCCCACATAGGGTACGTTAAGTCCCAAGATATGGGAACCCTCTTTGGAAGAACTTCCGCAGCAGAGGAAAAAACAAAAGAGCCACAGGGAAAAAAACACCACCGCTGAAGGCTTGACAAACTTCCAAGCAAAGCAGAAGGCCCAATCTCAGGGCCAAGTCTGCGCAACAACTCCTGCAGAACCCAACAATCAACACAAGGGCCGTCCAGCAGCCAACAATGCCAAAGTCCCAAGGAAGGACGTAAACGGCTAGAAAACACACTGCACAGTCAGAAAAGCCGGCCTAAGAAGGCCCAGAATCAACCCAACTCAGAAGTAACTGAGGAGGGGACGGAGGAGCGGGATAAGGCAGAGGAGGATGAGGACGGAGCCCTGCCAAGAGCCTTTGGATGGCGGTGTCGGCCGGGGCATGGAAGAATAGGCTGCCATCAAACTGAAGGTCAATGAGTTGCTCACAAATATTCTCAGGGAATACTCTGTCCCGAAGCCAAGCATGGCGACGGAGAGCGACAGAGGAAGCCATGGCCCGGCCCAGCACCTCCGAGAAGCTCAGAGCGGAGCGGAGAATAAACGCCGTAAGCTCCCGGCCATCCAACGCATGATGCCGCAAGTCCACCAGGCCAGACTCCTGGGACGCTGCAGATCCCAGAGACTCCGCCGAGTCCAACAAACAGGAGGAGGCCCTAGCCAGCACACACAAGGTGTTAAGGGCCAGCAGGGCCGCGCTGGTCGAGGCGAACATGTTGCGTCCCCAAGAGTCCAGCCAGCTGGCCTCTCGGGACGGCGGAGACAACAGTGGCGGCAGGGAGGGAAAAGCAGTCCGCAAAAGGGGGCTGAGGGGTGAAGGGACAGGCACGCCAGGTCACGCGGCGCCGAGAGGTGCCGGTGCAGAAGATGCTGAGGCACCGGGTCCCCTGAGGCAGGACGCTTCCAAGCCCCCGTCAGATAAGAAAGGAGCAAACCTTCAAAGGGAAGTAAGATTTACCTCCCACCAGAGCCCTGGTGGAGGACCTCTGATAGATGGTCCGCCGGAAAGTGAGCCACCGGATCACCCATGCTCAGGATGCCCACATCCGTGGATACCGCGTGAGGCAAGGCCGCACCCGCCTCCGTAGGGCCCCGCGGTGGAGAAATCAGCTCCTCCGTGGGTGGCGGCTGCAGACTAAGGCGGCCGTCCCCGAGGCCAAGCGGGGCGGGCAAGGGCCAGACCTGGAAGTAAGAAGGAGCCGAAGAATGAGGGACCTGCCGCTCTTACGACGAACACCTTTGTTCCAGGAAGGGCGGAGAGCCGCCCTTCGACGCCGGTGAAAAAGACACCACATGGCGACCAGTCTCCGGGGAGGACGACACCAATATGCATGCCTCCGGAGAAGAAGGAGCGCCCGAAGAAGAATCCGCGGTACGACCCCTGCACGGAACCGTAGAATCCGCTGCCTGAGGTAGGACGTCAGCACCAGCCGGCGTCGTTGGACAAGGGACCTCCAAGTCGGAGTGGAGCTGGAGCCGCACCGGCACAGCGGTGGTGCCGGAGTGACGCCGACTCGAACCCCCCCCCCAGGCAGCCATCGGCGTGGGGGATCGAGACGGGCCTGGGGAGTGGCACGAAGCCCTCCGACAGCCGCGGCCCAAAATGAGAGAAAGATCGCTTGGCAACCCATGCGGCAGTGCCAGGGACGATTCAGCCTCCGACTCGCCCTCCGACGAGGCAGCCACCTGTGTGGAGGGACGAGAGGGGCCCGGAGAGGGACAAGGCGTCTCCCCTCGGCCTCGATCCGGAGCGGGACGAGAAGGGTCCAACGACCTCCGTGGCTCCGCACGGTCCAGCTGCTGCCGGCACCGTAGCAGCGTCACCTCGGTCTTAGACAGGACCACCCTGTCAAAGGAACGAGGGGGACTCGGGGATGCGACCTGAGCCTCGGTGACCTCCCGCGACACCACAGGAACCCCCGCGGGAGTTTGCGGCGAGGCAGAGATACCGTGGCTTTAAGGAGGTGCCCAGGAGAAGCTGCAACCCAACAGTACCACATCATCCAAGCCTGGATCCGAACCAGTCGACGCCGGGGCCGGAGCCACCGGCGGCGCCGCAGAGGGCCCTGCGCAGAGCGAGGGATCCGCCGACGCCCCAGGAGGGGAAGGAGGAGGAGACGTCAGCGAGGCCTGCAAAGCCGCCGCGTATGTCTCCACTTGGACTCTCGACGCCCCAACACCGGGAAACAGTGGATAAGATGACACGCGGGGCTGCATCACCCACGGAGAGTCCACGCCCCCAGGAGGCCAGAAACCAGCCCCCGGGGACAAACTGCAACACTTACCCACCGGGGAGCGACGCTCACGTGACATCGGAGAAAGGCGAGGACGACGACCACAGGCGAAACTGAAGCCGTCCGTCGAAGCAGACCGAGGGGAGAACGTCGACCTGGAGAGACGCACCGAGAGAAGTTTCATCCGGCACTCCCGCCGCGACTTCGGCTTCAACTGTTGGCACTGCGTACAGTATGTGGTGCCGTGATCCTCCCCCAAACACCATATACAAATGAGGTGAGGGTCCGTCGCCGACATAAGATGCCCACAAGACGTGCAAGTCTTAAAGCCCGAAGGCATTCGCACACTGTTCCACTAAAAAATGGAAGAAAAAAAAGGTCTAACATGCCCGTAGCAAGGACCGGATCCACTTTGCACGCGGAAAAGGAAAAAACTGACGTGGGTGCGCCGGGGCGGGTCTTATGTGACCTCGCTGACGTCACGTACGCGGACGACGCCTGGGAGGAGTCGTGTGATGTCGCCCCGCCCCTGGCGCGCAGGGATGCTGTGGCAAAAAGTTTACGGATCCAGTCTCACGCCTGGGGATAATTTTACGTGTAGGAATCTGCGGCTAATAGTCTCTATCAGATGTTAATATTGTTTAAGCTTGACACTTACCAAGATGTCAAGCTAGATTAGTTAAGCAGAGAGTTAACAAAACTTTAAGGTTAAGATTCTCCACTAGAAAATACTTTGAAAACTGTACTTTAGTGAAGTAGTCAAAGTTTTATATTCTCAAATGTTCCAATCCCATACTAATATTTGGAGTTAAATAAAAAGGGAACACAAACAATGGAGTGGTGGAAATTCCACTGGCAGGTCAATCAAATATTTTGCAAAGTAAATCATATTAGCAAATACATTTCATAGTGCTGTGTAACACATGGTCATGTTACTTATGATGGGAAGCTGGGCTGAAGTTTAGGCGATACGTTGTAACCCAGGTAGTATAGAGCTAAAACACTATTATACACTTAAAAATATATATTTACCGTCTCTGTTGTAACCGCTCTTCCTCAGGCACCTTAAAGATGAATCTCCTTTTACTTCTGGTTCGAAGCATTTGCTTTTTACTGTTATCGGACGTTTCTGGCACAGTAAGAACAGCACCTTCTATAACGAAACATCCAACAATATCAGTTACTGAACAAAGGTGGCTTTGACCTATGAATTTTCATGATGTTTAGAAATTTGATACATTAGTTATTCTAAAACACATTGTATAAACTGAAACTGTTCTGCTTACAGAAAAGACAATATAGATAGGGAACTGTTACTTACACAACTGAGTTCTCTGCATGAGAGGCCGTGTTTATGCATCCACACACTTTCATCTGCTCTAGATGAAGCAACCAAGACAGCCTTAATGTGGCACTGTATACTGAGAATCTTCCAAGAATCCTTTCCCGGCTGTTGCTTACCCTTGCTGCATATAGTGGCAGAATATGTGGGGACAGCCTTAGCATTCTAAATGGGCTTAGGTTACTGCTTTTCCAGTCCTTCCTCTTAGTCACATCAGTTAGCACAGTGCAAGAGCAAGGAAAGGTGAAGAGCTACCAGAACCCAATTGGCACTACCTGCATGTCTACATCAGTACTTAGAAGCTCCTGTGGTTCCAGAGGTGGTTGCAGCAGCTGTGCTCAAGATTTCGAGGGTCAGCATGTAAAGGGTTTGGAGCGTATAGCTAACTGAGCCCAACAAGTAGCACTCAGCTAGACATTAACACACCAGGGATAAAAAACACAAACACGGCTTCTCCTCTGTTTCAATCACTATCTTGCGCAGTAAATCCACCAATTTTATGAATTCCGAAAAAAAGAGAAACCCCTGTAAAACTGAAGATGTACCAATAATGCCCACAACATTACCCGGCATGAGCCCCACATTAAGGGACTTAGGCACAGCTTCATTTTTTGCCATTACACTCGGAAGGCCTAGAAAAACTAATTCTACAGCACAGTGTGAAGCCAAAAAAGATGATTGAAGAAGACTTCATATGTGGAGAACCACCATTAAAAGTATGCTAACCTGCCCTGATCAATGACATTATGGATTTACTCACTTTATTCAAATGACTAGCAAAGTCCAACTAACAGGGAACATCTGAACAACACATGAACTAGGCAACTAGGTTCAGTCAGACCGTATAATCGCCCCAGCATTTGCATCTGAGAAAAGTGCTTTATTCTGAAGCAAAATAAGCTTCAATGTTATTCCTTGCAGTATTTGTTTCTAAGATTACTATCCCTCAGACACAAAAAGATATTTGCACACCACACTAACCTGAGAACATGTTCTTCAAATATAATAGTCGTGGTGGTTCCGAATTTAGCAGGTTCAGTGTGCCTTCCACATTCAATGGTTTAATCTGTGAGGATAAAGAAGGTCAAGATGTTTTCTGTGGTGTACATTTGAAAGGTAATCATTCAGTACAATATAGAACATTTCTGAGGTACTCACCCTCCTGAGACCAATGGTCTGAACCCATTCCATGCTGTAAACATCAAAGACGTCAATGCCATACTCAGTGTACAATGTCACATGAGAGGAAGTGCAACCTGATATGAACAAAACCACACTAGGTCAAAATTTGTATTGCAAATTCAAAACACAAACAAATAAGTACAGTATTTCATCAATGATTGCTTTAGATAAGCCTGTCATCAAACGACTGATTACTTTATAAGCAAATGTAGTTTATGTCTTTAAACCCAGCAAGTTAAAATATTAATAAGCCATTCTTTCAATCTTTCGACAATTGGAGGGGCAAATATTAGTAAAGACAAAATCCTGTTTAAGAAAGTAGTTTGTGCTGGATGATTTGAGGTGCGAAGATGAACAGTAAACATCAACAAATCATAACCTGGAATCAAATGCAACCATGCGCATCGGTTGTCTGATTGGGTTAATAGGTAAGTACATGTCTTTCATTGACCTTGTCCTGTAACAATGTGTGCTAGCATCCAAGTTTCACTTTCAGACAATTACTGTTGTTGTAGTAGTGGAGTTACCATCTCCAAGGATTTGATAAACTTCAGGTGGTTCAATAAGATCACATGCTACTCATTCATCACCATCTTGTACAGGTGCTCAGCATATCGACTATGCTAAAACAATTAATATACGGCATATACAGTACTCTCTACATGGCAACTGCCTCAGGTTTGGGGAATCCACAATTTTCACAAAGCACTGGGAGCAATAAACACTGCATGCTGGAAGGTGGTGCTGCAGATACATGGAAGACTTCCATATTAATTGTAAATTATTGTGTATCAGGAAGGCTTTTGTTTACTTTTGGGGTCTGGCAGGGTCAGTCCCTAAATTATTTAATGCTACTCCAGGCAGCCAGTGATACTACACATTCATTCCCAGCAGGACTGTGACCGACATCTGCTTCCGGAAATCACAACACAATTTGAATCCTGTAGTTTTTTAAGGTACACATTGCCCTGTGCACACTTAACAATTTTTGAAGTCGCAGGAGAAAGAAAGGAACTGACGTCACAATACAGGGTTTGGCGCTTATGTGTTGCTCCAATTTGTCAGTTTCACAGCTGCACAAAGTCAGATGGTGCGTCCTACTGGCATGGGGGAGCATCACTGAGAAAATTCTCTCAATCCAGTCTGGTGCTAGGGGATATTCATAAGGTGAAGAAACTGCAGGTTTAAGTATCCATCCGAAAATCTTTGTGTTACTAAAAAATCAGTTGATCATTACCAACGCCTTACTTAAAGGCATATCAATCATTATGCAGAATGACACTATACAACCATGGCAAAAACTAGAGATTTTTGAAGTCCAACTTATGGACAAAATGGCTCTTTACATAACTGCCAAGAGACCATTTAAAGAAATCAGTCATGAAAACTGAAAATTTTGGAAACTGGTCACAAGTTGCTTTACCGGCTGTACTTAAGAAAAGTCTGCTTTTATAGAGAAGAGAATTTGAATTACATAAGCATATAAAAGTAAAATACTTAAAAAGGGCAGATAGTGCTTCTGATACTTTAAACGTTGCATTATGTACTATTCTAACTACATTTTGAGTGTTCAAAACAAGGGCAAGAGCAGTCCAATCTCTAGAGTACAAACTAGGTATTGAAAAACGTAAAATAAGCAAAATCTTTGAACACATTTACAACTTTCTCTATGAGGTTACCACTAGGAGGGAATGATGCTATATGGGCACAGTGGAGAAGCAGAAGACTGAGCACTGAAGTAATGTACAAAAATATTGCTACACTCATTTCTGCTCTTTTTTTTAGGCAAAGCAGTCAGATGTATGCAGTCTAACTTTATAGAAATATTAAACAATTTCAGGAATTAACTCTCCATGTTTGTAGATTATTTAACTCACCTCGGAAAGGTGGTCAGCCATGGGACAGTGTAATGGGTTCTGAGAGGTCGTAATGTGACAAACATTTAAAAAAATACAGATCAAGAGATGGCACAACCCAAAGAGGTAAAGAGTTTGAGGCAATACATTGCTAACAATATCTGCTATGTCTGTACCAATATAATTTAGAGATTGACCCAAAAACTTAACAGACCTAATTTCATTGTTTTAAACAGTGTAGGCTGATTTCATCATGAATTAAAATTTCACTTGATGTAGCACAAAAGAAATAGGTCACTAGGAAAATTGCATTATTTTACAGTGTGTGTCAGATAGAATAAAGACACTTGATCTAGATTTGTGTTCCACTTGACTGAAAAGCATGTTTTCAATGATATTCATGTCCCCATGTATCCGGAGATTAACGGGCAAGTCAGAGATGACAATGTTAAGAAAGATGCAGATAGTGAGTGTAGGTACCAAGATCTCTTGCAAATCAGTTTACGTAGTATGTCAAAAAAACAACAAGGATAGACCACTTTACGTCCCTGACTGCTCTTCAAGCACACCAAAGCCTGACTAGAAAAAAGCGAACTATCTGGGGTTAAAAAAAATAGGAACACTGATGTTTAAAGCAATATAAATTCAAATGGTAGTGCCACTTATCAAAAGATATTTGTGTGCGAAAGCTCAATCATGACAATATGTGCAGGCAATACAGACATGTTGAAAATGCATTATGACAACGGCAAATGATATAACTACAACTGAAAAACATATACATACTACAAGCAACAGGTGTTGCTGGCCACATTAACTCCTGCGTGCGTGACCTTCGACCTTGTGAATCGACGTACACTCCCATATGGCTGAAGCAAAGCAGGTACTCCTCATTACTGAGCTCCACTGCACACAGGGCATCAAAAGGCTGCTGGGAAAGGAACGCAAGTGAGGGGTCACTTGGATTTACCAGATTTATTGACTGGGCATCTCCATGGATGAACAAGAGAGAGAACCCAGACTGGTATCCAACACAGAGCTTGTCCTTGAACATGGCCATCCACTGAACATTCCCTGGTGCCTGCATTTCATTGACTTTCTTGTGGAAAGGTTTAGTTCTATAAAGATCATAACAAAGAATCTGCCTTTTCACTGCCACAAACAAATAGGGGGGAGAGGTTTTATTTTCTGATGAAGTTGCAATGAACTGGCAGCCTTTAGTTTCTGGCAGTTTAATGTCAAAACTGCCTTCT
This sequence comes from Triturus cristatus, assembly GCF_964204655.1. Classification (NCBI taxonomy): domain Eukaryota; kingdom Metazoa; phylum Chordata; class Amphibia; order Caudata; family Salamandridae; genus Triturus; species Triturus cristatus. The sequence continues at coordinate 853,902,344 of NC_140592.1, read as the reverse complement.
GATCCATCCAGGGCAGACCAGGGGTAAAGGTGAACATGATGATTGCGGCCACAAATAAGGACAATTATTTTCTCTTTGGAAAACAGCTCAATCTGGTGCACCTTCTTGCAGTCAGCAGCTCGAACAATTCCTGGAACAGAAAGAACAATTTCAGTCAGCACACACAATAACAGATAGAACACTTGTTACCAAGCATGATAGAAAATGTATTTCACAAGGTAAACACATTTAAAATATCTGATTTCGCTGGGAAGACAGGGCAGTGTGAGGCACTTGGAGAGGAATGTCAGGAGAAGAGGGGAGTAAAGTGGTAAAAAATACACTATTTGTCAAAGTTGGTGGACCATCAATTACCAAATTCACTCTGATCTCATCTTTAAATAAATATATGACTGAAAAGGCAGATTCTTTTCATTTCAATATTTCAAGGAGTAAGTTATATGAATTTCCCAGTCCTTTGTGTCAATGAAAGAATGGGATAATACAATTTAAACAAGGCACCTTATAGTTAAAATAAAGTGATTTTCTGATACTTAATTTAATTTTGAAAGCAGAAGGCTCAAAGTCTAGACTTTTCCTGCCATGAAAAAAAGCTACTGACTGGAGCTCATTACATCAGTAACAGTGCTACCCTACAGGAGCTTGTAAAAAAAGTGATAGCCAGTAGGTACTCATTTACATAGGATGTTCTCTTAGACGCACATGACTGTCCCTGAGTTACAATCATGCCCCAAAATAAAAAGCATGAGAGGTGAGAGTGCTCCAGGACCTCCAAAAACTCTACATAGTTATGCGTGAAAGCCTCTGCTGTAATCCACGAAGCCCAAGGCAGCCTATATTACCTCATAACACTTCATGGCAGCGCTCAAAGAAGCATTTTTGAACCTAATCAAAATGCACAGACACCAAGTGTCTTTTAATAAACCCTTATCAGTGGCAATAATGGCACACTTGAAAGTGTGGAGCAAAACCACCTGTGAAAAAATGTGTATGAACTTTTGCACCATCAACTGAAAAGCATCCCAGTATATTGGTAACTAACAAGCATGCGTTGTGACACATTTAGTTTTTATTAAGGTTCCGCAGAATGCTCCTGCACTGCAACACCAAAAGATATCTGAGGACAAGATACAAATAACAATAAAAGCAACACAAACTCAACATGAACTCAATGGTGAACATGTTCATTTACTTTAAAATGGAACAGGAAGTTTTTAGTAAATAAGAAAAAGAAAGTGTAAGAAGATTCTAAATGCCTGTGCAGGTCAAAAACAGTAAAACATATTTTAGAATAAAAGCTTTTTGTTTTCTAATACACTACATACTCAGTTTCCTTTTCTTTTAGAGGTTTAGAAACAAACTAACCACGATTACAAGAGACATCTAGTAACATACCATCTCTTGTCAACTCTATGACATAGAGCCCTTCTTCGGTGCCAATTACAATACGATCAGGATCTACATAACAGAGGAACAACAAAGGCATTAATTTGTTTACTACAAACTACAAGGCTTAAAGAACAACATTCAGGAAATGGGCATTTGATTACAAGAGCACACTTCAGGAAAGGGGCATATGTAACTGCATCATTTCCCTGAGACATTCCAGTACAGGCTAGAATTTGACTAACTTGTTGATAATTTCTTTGCACTTTGGGGGAGAGCCATATCAGATCATTAGTTCCATCTATCTGGAGGACATGAGCTTCAGGATATTTAACACGTGTTTTACTTTTACTGTGGTGGATAAATGAGAGCTGATGAGAAAAAAAAAAACATAGATGGTAGTTGGATGAGCTTACATTATGGTCTACACACACCCCTAGTGAGGAAATACATATGTTACTTACCCTCTAAGAATCAATTCGTAGCATATAATACCGTAGATTTATATGCTTAATATACTCCTGCAATCTAGTGTTGGGCTCAGACGTGTCCAACTTGTTTTTCTTCGAAGAAGTTGTTCTGGTCGCAAGATATAGTGACTCCCCCTTATAGTTTGTGTTGCGTATGTTCATTGGCTCCTTTGTTAGATTGTTTTTAGCTCATCAGGCTTTAGGATAGAAGCAATATAGTGACAAAAAAGATAAGGCGGCAAATGAATGGTACCATATTCTAAAATGTTAATAGGTAAGAACATACGTCAACCAATAGCTGCAGGGAGGAGCGTGGGTGCATATGAATCTATGGAACTACATACAACGAACAGATGTGACAGGGTAATTCACATATTCCAGTCGTAGCATGTCTGGGCCGTAAATACATATGCTTTGCATGAAATATAAAGCAGTGCTCCCTAGAAGCGATGGTTAGCTAGTGGTTGATGTAGATGTTTGAAAAAGTGTTCTTAAGACAGCTTGACCCACTCTAGCTTGTTCATGAGCTAAGACATCAACACAATGTTTGATGAATGTGTGTGGTTATTCCATGTAGCTGCTTTACAAATATCCGGCAATGGGATGTTTCCTAAAACTTTTATTGAGGCTCCTCTTTTACGTGTGCAATGAGCTCTTGGAGTTAGTTAGTACTCTTTGTGCTTTTCGGGAACAAGTCTAAATACATCTAACTATTCATCTGGCTATTCCCGCTTTGGATTTTTGGAGAACCTTGCTGTGGCTTTGCAATTGCAACAAAGAGTTGTTGCATTTTGTGAAAAGATTTAGTTCTCTCTATAATGTAATACATTAATGCCCTTTTAACATCCAATGTGTGTAAAGCTCCTTCTGCTACTGAATCTGTTTTAGGGAAGAGAACAGGTAGCACTATTGTTTGGTTTGTTTGAAAAGCGGACACTACATTTGGTAGGAATTTAGGGTTGGTACAAAGTACAAATTTTTATGGAAATATTTGGAAGAACGGCTCGTCCAATGCAAGGGCTTGGATTTCACCTATTTTTCTAAGAGAAGTGTTAGCTACTATTAAGGCCACCTTCCATGTGAGGAATCGAAGGTCACAGGAATGAAGTGGCTTAAAGGGTGGTCCCATGAGTATAGTGAGAACATTATTAAGGTTCAAGGCTGGTGCTGGTGGGGTGGAAGGTGGAATGACTCTTTAGTCCTTCCATAAAAGCTTTAATCACTGGAACTTCAAAAAGTGGTACATATTGTCTATTTTGCATGTAAGCAGCTAAAGCTGCTAAATATAATCCGATTGATGTATAAGCAAATGCTGCTTACTGCAGATGAAGAGATAAGCAATGAGGTCTTGTACTATTGGTAATAGAGGTTGGATTTGTTTATTTCAACAATAATGTACAAATCTTTTCCATTTTACTGCATTACATGCTCGTGTAGTTGGTCTACACGCTTGTTTGAAAATATCCATGCATTCTTGTGGTAGATGAAGGTGTCCAAATTCTATGATCGCAGAAGCCAAATCACTAGATTGATCTGTGTGGGATTTTTGTGCATGACCCTACTTTATTCCCGAGTTAGATGATGTGGCCAAGGAGGAAACTTCTTGTATGGCACCACTGATAGCTGTAGTAGGGTTGTAAAGCATGTTTTTCCTGCCCATGTTGGGGCTATTAGGATAAGTGTGAGTGATGTTTGTGCTTGCTTTTGTACCAAGTACGGAATCTATGGAGACGGGGGGAAAAGTGTAAGCAAATATCCCTGACCAATTGAGCCATAGGTCATTGCCTTTGGAGTGGGGGTGAGGAAACCTGGAGGCAAGGTTTTGGCCTTCTGCATTGTGTTGCGTCACAAATAGGTCTCTCTCCACTGTTTGAAGTACGAGTATAGAAGAAAAAGTTACTTACCTTCGGTAACGATATATATCTGTAAGAGACATATATTAGTAATTGATTCCTTACCTTAGAATTACCCCCAGGCGTCAGACTGGATCCGGAGAATTTCTCTTCAGCAGTAGCCCTGTGCGTCGGTCGACTCCGAGTTAGTCATTGGCGTCGTGATCGCCAGAATGACGTCACGGTATCTACTTAGACGCCACCCCTGCGCGCTGACGTCAGTTCTTTACACGACATTCCATGGCAGAAGCACAGAGCCACGCAAGACACTGACCACTGGTGCACAAAACTAGGGCCCTGAAAGAGTCGATTACTCTAGAAGTCAGTTTGCAGAACAGGGAGGATGGGTGGGGTGGTAAGGAGTCCATAACTAATATATGTCCCTTACCGATATATCTTTACCAAAGGTAAGTAACTTGTTCATTCGAAAGAGACTATTAGTTATAGATTCCTTACCTTAGAATAGATACCCCAGCAATACCAACACCGGAGGTGGGTCTGCAAACAAAGTTCACACCAGAAAGTCCTGGAAATGAACGGCTAAAGAAGCAGTCTCCCCGGACTTGGCTATCCAGGCAGTAATGTTTAGAGAACGTGTGCAATGATGCCCACGTGGCTTTGTGGCAGATGTCACTTAGGGGGACTGCGCGTCCCAAAGCAGTAGTGGCTGCCGTCGCTCCCTGGTGGAATGGGCCTGCAACCCTACCGGAGGCTCCTTTTTCGCCAAGGAATAACAGATTTTAATGCAAAGCATGACCCATCGAGAGATGGTGCATTTTTGCACGGCCCGACCTTTCTTGGTGCCCACATAGCCAACAAAGAGTCCGTCATCCACCCGGAATTGTTTTGTGCGATCCAGATGAAATGATAGAGTACGCTTTGGATCCAGACGGTGGAGCCTCTCCTCTTTTGAAGGATGCCTGGTCGGGAAGAAGGTGGGCTAGTGATGGTCTGTCATATGTGGAAAGAGATAACCACTTTGGAAAGAAAAGAAGGTCTAGTTTGAAGGACAACCTTGTCCGGATGAATAGCAAGGAAAGGAAGTTTCAAACAAAGAGCCTGAAGCTCACTCACCCTGCGAGCAGAGGTGATGGTAACCAGAAAAGCAGTCTTTAAGGTAAAGAGTCTGAGAGGGCAATTATGTAGTGGCTCGAAAGGAGCACACATGAGGTAGGTTAAGACCAGATTCCAGTCCCACTGGGGCATTACGAAATTAATAGGAGGAAAGAGGTGAGTAATGACCTTAGGAAATCGATTTACAATAGGGGACTTGAAAAGAGAAGGCTGATTAGGAAGGCGTAGAAAGGCCGAAATGGCAGAAAGGCAGCATTTAAGAGAGCCCAGAGCAGAGCGCTGCTGGTTCAAAGAAAGAATGAAGAGGAGAACCTCTGAAAGAGGGTCAGAAAGGGGATCCACAGGCTTTGCTGTGCACCATACCACAAATTTGTTCCATCTACAGGAGTATATTGTTTTAGTGGAGGGACGCCTGGCTGCCAAGATGACATTACAGACTTTGGGAGGGAGGTCAAAAGCTGTCAACTGTCACCGCTCAATCTCCACGCAAGGAAGTGGAAGCTGGACAGGTTCTTGTGGAGGACCGTCCACTGCTGCTGCGACAGAAGATCCTCCTGAAGGGGCAGTCCAATCGAAGGATCGATGGCCATGTTCAAGAGCTCAGGATACCAGACTCTTTGTGCCCAGTCCAGAGCCACAAGAATCACTTGGGCTCGGTCGCGCTTGATCTTCTTCAACAGTCTGGGAAAGAAGTGGTATAGGTGGAAAGGCGTATAGAAGATCACAATTCCACTTGTGACGAAAAGCGTTGCCGGGCGAGTGCCGCCTTGTCAATTCCAACACTCGGAACTGCTGACATTGCGCGTTCTCTTCGGTGGCGAACAGATCTAACCAAGGCTCTCTCCACTGCTGAAAGAGACCTTGCACTGCAGTGAGGACATGGGCTTAACTGCGGACATTGCTAAGTTAGCATAAGTTAGTATGTACTTGTCCGCCATTTTGCCGCTTTTTGCATGCGTTCCTACATGGCTCTGTTCTCGTAAATATTCTGCTTACGCTTTTTCATATGAGAACTGTCTGCCTTTTACACATCTAGCTGTACACTGTGCTCCTCGTCTGCACAGCATGTTCCTCGTCTGCACAGCATGTTCAAGGTCGAAAAACAATGTATGCCGTCGATTCACTTTGGTCAGTCCCACGCCAATAGACATAACATGGAACCCAGCTGCACTACTGAAACTCAGGTGCTTTTAATATGGCATTACATGCATGAAAAGGCACTTGGAGAAAATCATTCCAACGAAGAAGAGCTGTCCTTGTCCTGAGATGTAAATCCTTGCATCTAAACTTGGAGGTACGGGGTCCCCCTGACAAAGCCCAGAGGTCTTCTATAATTATAATAAACTAGCTCATAACACGGGGAAAGTGGTAAGGCGCTGTAGTCCTGTTTCCACTGTCATTATAATATGGTTTCCCCTTTTGTGCTATATGGAATTGTAACAATGCTGATTATATTGTTCTTATGCATTTTGCTGCTAGTATTGGCTTGTGTACTGCATTATAAGGAACGTTAGTTAAAATAAACATTTTTAACTATACCGTATCTCTGTTTACTCACGTTGTGGACAAGTATGAGTGTCTGAACGAAAGAGTGTTCTTCTTCCTGCGATTCCTAAGCGGGTCGGAGTGACATGTTCTAGGATGTCTAATCATAGGTCGCTTTGCTGTAGTACGGAAAAGGAATGAGACACTATATCTAATGGGATTGGGGTTCTTGGCACAGAGGTGGGTTTTCTGGTACACCACTACACACCGAGGTCTTGGTTTCCTACGCATAGTTCTGTGTATGTGCAGAATCCCTGCAACAGCACCACCTCCGAGTGAAGAAGCCATTCGTGATCCATCATGCACCAGCGGCTGAGTTCGTCCGCCCTTGCGTTCAGGGAACCTGCCAGGTGTTGAACCACCAGGGACATGCACTGATGTTTCAGCCACGTCCAGAGGCGGAGAGCCTCTTGACATAGGGTCTACGACCCCGTACTGTTGGTTGCAGTACCACATGACGGTGGTGTTGTCCGTGAACACCTGTACTACTCTTCCCTTGACAGAAGGAAGGAATGCTTTCAGTGCAAGGCGGATCGCCCGGAGCTCCAGAAGATTGATGTGGAGCACGGACTCCGCCAGAGACCAGAGGCTTCTGATCTCCATCTCTCCCATGTGGCCGCCCCATCTCAGAAGTGACGCATCTATCACCACCGTGTAATACAGGGTCAGGTCTGGCAACACTAGTCCCCCGTCATCAGACGGCTTCCGGAGGTGGTTGAAGGGGAGCCTTGGTCTTTTATTTTGCCAGATAAATTTCTAAAAGTAATTCCAGCAGGGGTACTTAAGTAAGCGTTGGCGGGTCTGTCTGACTTTGTCTTCCAAAATAGATCACATATCACCCTTCCAGTAATGGAAGGGAGAGGGCTCTGCTGTTGACCCAATCCTGGTTCGTTAGCCACCACTGCAATTGGTGTGCAGCGCCCTCCGAGTTCGGGACGACATCAGAAAGATTCCCCTGATGCTCCTCCCAGGGGAACTTCAGGTCCCACTACAGAGCCTGCATATGCCACCATGCATGATCCACCAGCAGGATGCAGGAGGCCATGAGGCTCAGCAGCCTCAGAGTCATTCTCACCAAATCCGGGATAGAGGCTGAAACATCGGTATCATAGCCCGAATATGCCGGACTCGCTGTTCGGGAGGATAAGCCGAAACTGAGCTGTATCCAGAACTGCTCCGATGAAGAGGAGCTTCTGAGAGGGAATCAGGTGTGACTTCGGCACATTGATAGTGAACCCCAGCGAATGCAGGAGGTCCGCTTTAGCCTGGAGGTGGGAGACGACAGCCTGGGTCGACCCGCCTTCAACAACCAGTTGTCAAGATAGGGGAAGACTGGAACCCCTGATCTACGCAGATGAGCTGCTACCACCGCCATCACTTTCGTGAACACCAGAGGGGCGCTGGTAAGGCTGAAGGGGACCACGGTAAACGCAAAATGCTTGTGGCCTACTGTGAACCGTAGATAATGTCTGTGGGCCGGCACGACAGGAATGTGGAAGTAAGCGTCCTACAAGTCCAACGCTACCATCCAGTCTCCATGGTAGAGGGCAGACAGGACCTGAGCTAATGTCAACATTTTGAACTTCTCCTTCCGGAGGAAGTGGTTGACATCCCTGAGATCCAAGATAGGACGCAGGTCTTTGTCCTTCTTGGGCACCAGAAGGTAGAGGGAGTAACAACCATGACCTACTTCCGGGACAGGGTCTCGCTCGATAGCTTCCTTGGCCAAGAGAGCCGCAACTTGCTGACGGAGAAGGGCCAAGTGATCCTCCAACATGCGATGGAGTGTTGGTGGCATGGAGGGAGGGGTAGTCTTGAAGGGGAAGGAGGGGAGTAACCCCTTTGGACTATCTGCAAAACCCACCTATCCAACGTGATGTTGTGCCAGTGAGGGATGTAATGGCAGATCCTGCTGCCCACTGGTAATTGGTGGCCCTGAAATGTCGGACTAGGAAGGCTTAGAGGCTGCTGCAGAGGGGGCACTGGTGGACTGGCCCACCTGCTGGCCCCCAGACCCACGGCGTTGGGTCCCACATCCCCAGCCGAGCAGGGGCTGGGTAGCTTGCGCCTGCCTGTGGCCCTGGGTGGAACGTGGTGGGGCACCCCTTCCATAGCAACAAAGGGGGAGAAAGGGCGACTGCACAGGCAAGAAACTGGCAGTAGCTCTAGAATCCTTGAAGCGCTCGAGCGCATGGTCCGCCTTGTCGCCAAACAGATGACGGCCATCAAAGGGCATGTCCAAAATAGTCAATTGGACATCCTCAGAAAAGCCAATGGACCTCTGCCAGGCGTAGCGTCTCACGGCTACTGACGTAGAAATCGTTATACCCAGCAAGTCGGCGGTGTCCAGCCCACAGCGGATGGCAAACTTTGCTGCATCTCTCCCCTCTGCAACTTCACGGAAGTGTGTGATCCGAGCCTCCTCCGGAGACTGTCGCAGCACCTGCGCAACCGTATACCACACAGAGTGGGTGTAGCGCCCCAAGAGACATGCAGTGTTCACCGACTGCAGTCCTAAGCTGGTGGAAGAAAACATCTTCCCAAGATGGTCCAGCTTCTTGGATTTCCTATCTGGGGGAGCAGAAGGGAACGCGCCTTTGGATGTTGAGGCTTGGACCACCAAGCTCTCGGGGGTAGGGTGTTGGGAGAGAAAAATGGGGTCACCCGGGGCCGGGTGGTGGCATCGGGCAATCATCCTATTCACAGGAGCCCCAGTGCTAGGCCTGGACCAAGTGCCTAGAAGGATGTCCATGAGGGCCACATTTAGCGGCAGCAGAGGCTATGAAGAGGCCGCTGCTGGATGAAACACCTCCGTCAGGTGATTCGTCCTGACTGCACCGTAGGAAGCTCAAGGCCCAAGGCCTCAGCCGCCCTACGCAACACCACAGCATAGGAGGCTCCCTACTCGGTGGCCACGGAAGGGGGAGAGAGCATGCCAAGGTCTGGGGAGGTATCCAGACCACTGGATTCCCCCAACTCCTCTCTATAGTCCGGCTACTCCAGCTGGTCTGCCAAAGGGTCAACAGACCCCTCCCAGTCCTCCTCACCTTCCTCTGGCTGCCACTCATGGGAATAGGAAACGCCAGGGCTAACAGTGGTACAAAAGTACCGGTCGGAGCTGGTACTGGCGTCTGTCGACGCCGGTGTTGATGCGGGCCAGGGACACGACTGGCGTCGGCGGAGGTGTCGTCAGATCAATCGGTGCTGGAGGAGGTGTTGTGAGGTCGACCGGCACAGTTCCCTATCCAGGCCTGGATCCCTGCGGCGCCAAGGCGGAGCTGCTGGCATCGAAGGCCTGGAGCCCCCAGCCGAGTCCACGGGGCCTGAAGGCGTGCAGGCGGAGTTGGGCTGCCAAAGATGGAGTCGAGGGTTACGTAAAAGGCAGGAAGCTGGGCAGAGGACACTCCTGCTCCTGGCAAAGGAGCGAGGCTCGGAGCCGTCCCAGTAGGCTCCATGGGCGGAGGAAGACTACCTTCCGCGTCCTGCATCGTGTCGGCCGACGGACGGGAAGGCGGCGAAGCGCAACGGTGCTTCTTCGCCTCCTTCTTGTGTTTCGACTTACCTGAAGATGAAGACTTCACTGAGAAGTGATGGTGGTGACTCCGCAACAGGTCCCACGATCTCCCTCTCGACTGGAACCTCGAGCGGTGCTGACTGCAGGCCTCCAGAAGCTTTTAGGACTGCAGCCGCAAAGACTTCGGTTTCATGGCCCGACAGTTGGAGCACGACTTCGGGTCGTAGTCATGCTCCAGGCACCAAAGGCACATGAGGTGCGGATCTGTCACTGACATCAGCTTGTGACAAGAGTCACAAGGTTTGAAGCCGGTCCTACGATGTGACAGACCTGCGTGCACCAGGAGTTGAACGACACTAAAAAGATGTCGACAAAAAGTCAAAAAAGACTAGTCAAAAAATGACTAAGGGTACCGCTCAATCCAGATCTCGGCTGGCTGGGGAGGAAAAAGAAAGAACTGACGTCAGAGCGCAGAGGCAGCGTCTAAGCAGATACCGCAACGTCATTCCGGCGATCACGACGCTAATGACGAACGCGAAGTCGACCGACGCCACCTACCAACGCCCCGGTGTACTGCTGAAGAAAATTCTTGGGATCCAGTCTGACACCTGGGGGTAATTCTAAGGTAAGGAATCTATAATTAATAGTCTCTCAGATGTTTTATGTTGATTTCTCACTTGTTCACTTGTTGATGTTTTCTGCTGAGCATGTCTGTGAAGTCGTAGTCCAACTCTGGTAGGTATTCTTTTAGGAGTTGGATCTTGTGATGTATGGACCAATGTCATATGCGCTTTGACTGGAGGGAGAGAGCTGCAATGAGTGTGTGCCCTCCTGTTATGAACATAATGTACTGCAGTCATGTTATCTGTATGTACTTGGACTACTTTTGTATGAAGAAGATTGCGAAAAACTTTTAGAGCTAGTTGAATTGCTGGAAAACAATGCAAAGTTCTGGAGAGACTGTAGAGAAAGCACTATGCGCCAGAGGCAAAAGCCACTTATTTGGAGGCACTAAAAAAGTATCACGCTCTATGCAGATCAGCTTGTGCCTCCTTCTACACGGTTAAAATTATGTCCGCCCACAACTGTCAGAAAACCCTATTTAAAGTTGTGACGGAACGTTCTGCTCCGGATGCGTTCTTGCCAGCCCCTTCCCTTTCATTACATTATTGTAATGAACTTGCGCTGTTTTTTCACAATAAAGTCATGTCTATCCATCGTGAGCTTGACATGGGTTCCTCTCCTCATCTTTCCTACCACTCAACTTTCTGACCAGGTCATAACTGCTCCCCCTGACTTTACATCTGATGGATCTTGTCAAGTTAAGGCCTGGCTCCCAATTGACTTAATTTCTTTGAAAAACTTACTGGGAAACATTAAGTCTGGCTCCCCACTTGATCCCCTTCCCCCATCCAAGCTCAGATGCCTGGACGAGCCGGCCCTCGAGGTGATTGCTAAGCTTCCTAATTTCTCCCTAAAACTGGGCCAGTTGCCTCGTTATTGGAAGCACGCTCTTGTGCTTCCATTGTTGAAAAAGACTGGCTTAGATCCCCTTTGCTGGTCAAATTACAGGCCCATATCTCTCCTTTCCACTTTTTCCAAAATATTGGAAAAACACATTAACGCTCAACTCTCGGAACATATGACAAAACATAAGCTATTTCATCCATCACAGTCTGGCTTTCATCCTGGTCACAGTACTGAATCGGCTCTGTTGGGGGTCACGGAGAACCTTAGGCAGCAGCTTGTGACTGTGGGGACACTGCAGCGCTCATCCTATTGGATTTGAGCACTGCCTTTGACACGGTCTCCCATTCTATTCTGGTGGATCGCCTTGAAAGCTCTGACATTGTAGGTGTAGTCTTACAGTGGCTGATTTCGTTTTTAAAGGATTGCTCCTTTAAAGTTTTCTCTCACACTACTAAATCTAGTCCCGTGGCCTTAACATCTGGAGTTCCGCAGGGTTCAATCTTGAGTCCTCTGCTTTTCATTCTCTACGTTCTTCCTTTGACAGACACTGCAGAAAAATCTTGGTTGACCATCCTTTCATATGCTGACGATACGCAGATTATTTTCTCTTTGTCGCCGGCCCAACACCAGGATCCTTCCTTACATAAACTTGGTCTGCATAACAATCTCCTTGTGGATGTCCAGAAATTCTCTAAGGCTGAATGGTTCCAAGACTGAGGTTGTCTTCCTGGGGAACAATACTGAGCTTTGGAGAGCCAGCCATTGGCCTGTCTCTTTGGGACATTTGCCTACCCCGGTTCCTAAGGTTAAGAATCTGGGTTTTTCCATCGATAGCACGTTCTCCCTCGCTGCTCAGATCTCGGGAGTCACCTCGGCCTGCTTTGCTGTCCTCAAGTGGTTAAAGAAAATTATTTGGATAATTCCACCAGCTGCTCAGAGGACTGTTCTGCAGGCCTTGGTGATCTTCAGACTTGACTATGGTAATGTACTGTATCTGGGTGCAGACAAGACCTCTGTACATCGTCTCCAGCTCATTCAGAATGCAGCAGCCCACCTACTTTTTAGGTTGCATCGGCATGCCTCTGCTTCCCCTCTGCTCCATCAACTCCACTGGCTCAGGGTTAGTAAGCGTATCGAGTTGAAGGCCCTCTGCTACATGTTTAGAGCTCAGCACGGCCTGGCCCTGTGTATGTACTCAATCTTGTAAAGCCTTACTGACCCTCTCGCAACCTAAGATCGGCCAATCTTCCTCTTTTCTTCGTTCCCAGAGTTCGGCTCACTCCCATGGGAGGCCGTTAATTTTCCTTCCTGGGACCAAAATTGTGGAATTCCCTCCAGCTAGAACTTAGGAATTAATCTTTCTTTGCTTTTCGAAAAAAGCTAAAGCCCTTTCTTTTTAGTCAGGCCTAATGCCAACTGAGCTCCTTTCTCGCTTGTCCCACTTCAGCGCCGGGAAACCCTGTTGGGTAGCTGCTCGCTTTATAAATCCTGAAAATAAAATAGAAGTTCAAGGTGATTGATGTCGAAGAGTTTTTGAAATGTTGACTATAGACCATGTACTGTGAGGTTCTGCATATGTGCTCCCAAACCCTGAAGGGATGCATCTGTGTTAATGGTGACTTGCGGAATTGAGGCTTTGAAGGGCAGACCCTGAAAAAGATTGCTGCTGTTCCACCACTGCAAAGAGCGACGGGTCGCTGGCCCTACCAACACTAGGTCTTGTAAATGCCCCTTTTCTTGAGACCATTGAGATTGAAGAGTGCATTGAACAGTATGCATATGTAGCGTTTGGTTCTATGGATATGCATGATGCCATCATTCCTAGAAAGCTCAAGGCTGTTATTATATTGATTTGACACTGTTGTTGAAACAGAGGCAATGCTACCTGGAACTTTTGTGCCCTTTCGGAATTGTGATAGGCTTGGGCTGTGACTGAGTTTAATGTTGCACCTAGGAATGGTTGTATTTGCAAAGGTTGGAGGTGAGACTTTGCTATGTTGAGTGTAAATCCTAATTTGTGTAGAAGGTTGATTGCCTGTTGTGTGTCCTGAAGACATTGGTGTTTAGTAGGACTTTTGATGAGCGAATAGTCTAGATAAAGGAAAACCTGTATGCGCCCCCTTCTGAGATGAGCTGCTACCATTGCGAGGCATTTAGTGAATACTCTTGGAACGTAGTTACTCTGAATGGTAACACCTTGTACTGGTAGTGCTGTCCGTTGATTTAAAAACTGAGATTGCGAAGATGTACTGGATGTATGGGAAAATTGAAATAAGCATCTTTGAGGTCTAATGCGGTAATGAAATCTCCTTGCTGTAACAATGGTATCATGTATTGTAGTGTGACCATGTGAAAGTGTTCTGAGGAGATGTAACTGTTGAATGGGATGAGATCTAGAGAAGGCCTTAACGTCCCGTCCTTTTGGGAATGAGGAAGTGTAATGAGTATACTCCATGTCCCTGGTGTTGCTTTGGGACCATTTCTATAACTCCTTTTTGAAGGAGAGCTTGAACCTTCTCTTAGAGGAGTATAAGATGTTCTGGTGAAATATTTGTGTCCGAGGTGGTATTTTGGGTGGTCGATTTGTAAGCTCTAGGCAATACCCATCTATGATGATAGATGGGAACCACTGATCAGTGGTGATTTGTGTCCGATGTTGGTGATACGGTTGTAGCCGTCCCCCACAGCTGTTATATGCTGAGGGGGAGGCTCAGTTGGTCACTATTTAGTAGGTGTGGTGGATTTTGAGGTGGACAAACAACTTCTTCTTCGATTGTTTTTATAGTGTGACTTAAGAGTAGGTTCCTCTGGAGTATTGCGCCTGGTAGGAGCCTTGTTGTTTTTGCGCACTACCTGAATCAGTTGATGTACCAGGTCATCCTGCCCCGCTATACTGTCTCTTCGCAAAAGGAACTTCTATGATAGAAAGGTTTGTAGGGCATCCATGGCCTAAGATGTATCTCTAACTTTTTTTCAGTTTTTTTAGCATGTCATCCACTTGTGGCCCAAATAGATTTTGGCCATCAAAGGGTAGGTTTAAGAGATGTTGATGCACATCGGTCCAAAAGCCTGAGACCCTAAGCCATGAATGACGTGTAATGAGGATACTAGTGTTTATTTCTCTTGCAATGGTAGTAGCAGAATCCAGTGCACTTTGAATAGTAGTATTTGATATGATTCAACCGTCCTCTACCAATGGAGTCCCCCTCCAACGATATTGTTCTGAGAGGTGCTGCAGTAGCTACTGCCTCTCATCCTATTGGGCTCAGTTATAACAGGAAAATAATCCCACAGATTTGGTGATACGTAGGTGACTAGCTGCTTGTGCAGCAACACGTTTCCCCAACGCATCGTATTTTTTGCTTTACTTATCTGTGGATAGGGCATTCCCAGTGCCCCGTGTGTTAGCCCTTTTTCTAGCAGTGTGTACTACTAATGAGTCAGGGGGAACTTGTCCCCTGACATATGCCGGGGCTGATGGACACACTTTGTATTTATTGTCCACCCTAGGACTTATTATGCTGGATTTCACCAGCAGCTTAAAGATTTCCTGAGTGGATTTAAGCTCACCATTAAAAAAGGAAGGAATTGAACTGTTCTGTGTGACCTATTTAATGTCTCCACCCAAAAAATCCTCCTCATCCTCTATAGTGTGAAGATACACTTTGTGGTAGTATGCTGCCCTGCGGATTACTTCATGATATGATGTGGTATCATCAGGTGATGAGAGTTTTGAAGGGCAGAGGTCCGAATTGGTATCATCCATCAGAATTGCATTATATTGATCCCATGGACTCTGTATATTGCCTGGGTCCTCTTGGGAATCTGGAACATATAGTGAGCCATATGGTAAATCCTCCCTTGTATCAATATCACCCGTTGATGACTGAGGTTGATGTATGTTGCTGTTCTGAAGGTAGGTGCTCTGTTGACTGCTTATGTACTGGTGATATTGCCAGTGGTTGTACTATTGGCGGCAGAGGAGATAGAGGCTTAAAGGGAGATGGAGGAGGGGGAATAGGAGGAAAAATAATAGGGCTCCTGCCCGTCCTTCCTTTTTGGAAGCCTTGGGTGGATCTGGCCCAATGATTTCCTGCTCAAATCTTTTTTTCCTCTTTGGAAGTGTGTCAGAAATAGTTGGGAAGACTTTTACCCCGCTTTGCCAGTGTCCGGATCAATAGAAAAAGTTTTTTTTGTCTTTTGTCCAGTTTATCTTGAATTTACTCAAGAATTGGTTGAACAGGCAGTTGTTTGGGCTCTGACTCTGTCTTTGTGTGTTTCGATGTCAAAGGTATTTTCGGCACCGACATGATTTGTAACCCTGATGATGGTTTCAATGAGTGATGTTTTGGTGCCGAGGGCGTCTTTGGGTGTTTCGTGGAGTCTGATTTTTTGGTACTGGCGCTGAGGAGACTTTCAGGGCTTTAAATGTTGACGGTTGTCAAGTGTTTTAAAAGCAAAGGGACTCGAGTCTGCTCCTGACCCTGTTTTTAAAGACCACCATGGCCCGAGGGCGGTGGGGTTCCGGAAGCCAACTTAGCTGTTTTGCCAGGGAATGGCAGCATTTCTTAGGTTTTCTCACATGCTCTTGTATGGAAGTATCAGAGTCGGAGCTCTTGTCACTGCTAGCCACCAGTGTAGAGACGTCAATCGGCACAGCTTGAGCCTCAGTGTCATCTGTGTCCTGTTCCGGCTCTGCCGACTGCTCCACGAAAATATCAGGTGTACCTTCGCTATGCTGTGTCTGAATGGTGGAATGGGCCCAACAATGTTCTCTTCATTACAGAATAGTTTCTTCAAGCGGAAAGCCAGACATGCCTCACACAACACACTGTTGTGTTGTGTTAAAAAACAGAGATTATAAACCTTGTGCTGGTCTTGCCTGGAATATTTGGCATGACAGAAGTTAAAGGGAGTCTTTTCCATCCCTCTTCGCCATCCAGTATATGGAGTTTATTGTTGTTAGAGTTGGTGTCTTAAAGTACAATGATACGTCGAAACCGGGCCCCATTTAGAATAGCTCCAACCATTCTATTGAAATTACATTTTGATTTCTTCTTTATTTATGTTTTCTAATGAAATAAAATGTGTTATTTGTGTATTTGTTTGATGAATGCTTTTTTATATTTTG
The DNA here is from genome assembly GCF_964204655.1 of Triturus cristatus. Lineage (NCBI taxonomy): Eukaryota > Metazoa > Chordata > Amphibia > Caudata > Salamandridae > Triturus > Triturus cristatus. The sequence continues at coordinate 853,885,862 of NC_140592.1, read as the reverse complement.
GTGTATTGTTTTGTGGTTCAAATCATAGATATTGCTTAGGCCGGGGTCCCCGACTTCCAGTAATGACTCGAGGGGCCCCCGGATTCGAACAATGATTCAGTTGGGGTCCTCGGGCTCCAGTAATGATTAAATGGGGCCCCAGAAGTCAAAAGTTTGGGAACCACTGCCGTAGACGGTTGAAAAAGAACAGGGCGCTGGAAGGGCCGCAAAGCAGGAATCGAGCTTTGGTCATGGAACTCTGAGAACGACATCCTAATCCAATGGCGAAAAAAAAACATCTAACAAAGGAGCCGATGAACATGAGCAACACAGACTATAGGAGGATTTACTCACTACTCACTATACTTTGTGTCTAGAAGAACAAGTTGCAAATGTCCGAGCCCAACACTAGATGGCAGGAGTATGCGCAGCATATATATCGACGCCCAACACATGCTACGAATAAATATTTTTTGGGGCGGCTGCACCCTTAATGATCAACATTGAGGTGGCAGAGAGTGACTGTTCTTCCCCCACCCTTGCCAATCGTTTTACAGAAACAGTATTGTATGGTGATATGTTAAAGAACTTTTGGGGTATTTAACTGTGGATACATTCACCTGAGGACCAAACGTGCCTGTAAATCGTGAGCACCAGAAGAATAAAGACCTTTAGAACAGTCATTGCTTGCTTCTGACTGGGGATTTAACCCTAGAACCATATCGGTCCTACTCTATTAAACCAAAAATGGTTCATGTTTTAATATGAAAGAGACTTGTATATCAAACAAGGTTGCCTTATTGCAAGGTGTCTTAATATCCATGCTTCATCTCATGAATCCATGGACAGTGCGGTTTCGTTCGAATGCAACTAATAAAGCATCAATAGGTTTACAGGGGATATGCAAAATTACACCAGCCTTAATCTCTTACTGGGCAGGAAAAGCAGATAATGCAAGGAAAAGTGGGGACTCCATTTCTTTTTTAATTTTTTTATTTAACAAACTCAAAAGACAGTACAATCATGTGCAAAAGAGCATGTAGATTATTTTGGGGTGTACATCACTAAAATCGTAATTCTTAATTCATGAGAACAAGGATGGGGGGGGGGGGAACACTTCGCAAGGGGCACAATCCCCACATCTAATGCTATCTGGTATCAGGGGAAGGAAGGGACTCCATTTATGAAGACTTTTCAGTTTCACTTATGTGATGCTTTGTGTGGGAGGGTATTTACACTACATTATTACGGTGCAGTATTGTAAAATAAACTGCTCCATGGGATTTTGCAATAAAGTGCATTCTACATAAGGCCTACTCTGTTAGATACACCTTTATTTTAGAATACCGGATTGCTGAGAGCTCCACTGAAGAAAACAGAGTGGCTCAGGGACAATAATAAATGGTATGGAACTTCTGTTCCAACATTTCAATGTTTGGGTTGCTGTATCTCCCTTTTTAATTTACAATATTCTACCCTCAGTGGGTGAAATGCTATACCTGCATTACAGTCCTTTAGCGTTAGGACATACATAATGTTTAAGGCTCTCTTCTTTCTTGCAGGCCAGAGCTGCAGGCTCAGTGCCTTTAATGGCCAAAAAGGCACTTAACTGCAGGCTATAACGCAATGCCAAAGCCCCTTAACCACTCACAAATTTACCTTTTGCCGTATTTGTCCCCAAACTACAATTTTTAATTTAATTCTTATGCATAAATCAAAACTAAACCACACTACCTATTAAGCTGTTCTGAATGAGAACATTGAAAAATATCAGACCAGAGAACGGTTTCCAAAAATAAATAATATCTCAAAGAAATAAGCACATAATTGTATCAGCTTCGGGGTTTGTCGGAGAAATCACAGAAAGCATGTTAGGTGAGCCGATTACTCGCCATGTCATCTATTGTAAGGGCAATATCATATAGTGATTTTTACACAATATTAATTTAAGTGCACGGAGCTCCTACAGTTAAGAAGGCCATGAATATAACATCTAGGTTTAGCTAGATGCTTTTGTCACATTTTATACATTGCACACTGTAATGAAAACACACATACCTACAATTGCGCCAGTCAAGCTTGCTTTGATAAGAGGCAGTGTACTGTCATAGGCTTCTTGTGGAACATGTACCACCTGATTTCGCAGGTTGTTTTTGTGCAAGATGGACTGGAGCCCCTCCAAGATCCCAACCCATTTCCTCTTTTCATTCTCATTTTCTGTCAGGATCAGTAGTGATGAAGTCTTGGAAGGTAAATCTAAGAAAGAGGCGGTGACCTTAAAAGCCAGAGGAAACATAATTGAACATTAAGGAGATAAACCACTCTAATACAAGACGAAAAAAGCTCTTTTGATAAAGCAGGTTTTAATTTACCTCAGAACAATTTCTCCTGACTCATGAACTTAAGAAGACTAGCGGCTCATGGAAAGTGTGCTTTCCTTGAGCAACAAACAAATATTTCAAAGTAATTAAGAAGAGGTTAGATAAAGATTTTTTTGAAGATTGGGAAAATCAAAATAACTGGCAGAATTGTACTCTGTGACTGTTTAAGATAAGGCAACACAAAATGCGTAGAACATAGACGGTATTGACCTTATCTCCTTGTTCACAGACTTGTCAGTTCTATTAGCTGTTGTAGAAGGCTGCTGAATGTATAACCTTATTTTTATACAGAAGCCTCACATCATAGTTATTCGGTTTCAACACACTTTGGTGGTAATTGTATCTACTACTATATGACCTTAAGGTCAGAGCAGAGGTAAGCAGCTAGTATTCAATATAATATTCAACTCATCCAACCTCCCAAAATGTATCTGAATTGGTAGGCAGACCACTGCTTGGAAACGTAGGGCTGATTACATACAGTGCCCTAGGGCGCAACTGGCACATGTGACCGTTTTTGGGCCCCTGGGGCACAGTAGCATTATAAACAGGGCCACAGACTATTGTGCAGAACTCTCTCTTTCAGAAATACCAATAGGAACTGCTCTATCTTAAGGGGCATGCACTCATTTGCATGGGGGCGGGGCCCCACGCAAACAACGGGGACACTTTGCCTCTGTCAGTGTACCTCCTTCCCTGAGGACAACCCTCGAACCACCCCACATATCATTCTACATTAGGGTGCAGTCAGTCAGTGCCCCAGTCTGTACAGGGATCCCTGCTCCTCTTTGAAGTGCAGGCGGGCATCACCTGCACTGCGAAAGACAGGCCAGCACCTTCAATCAGCAGGTCCATCTTTCACTAATATGCCGCCACCATGGCAGGCGGAAGTGTATTGATCATAATATGGTGCATTGTCCCTGTTTGCACCCGGTGCACATCGTTAAAGGTATGTTGAGGTGCAAACAGGCACAGTACACACTTCCTGTAAAACAGCCCCTGAAGTTCCACCAACAAATAGTGGATGAGGAAGATTATATTAAATGTTTAGTTATACTCAACATATTAAGTATCTTGCAACAAAGAAAATCAGGTACTAGATGCCGGTATTGACAGTTGGCCACTCCTAATGGGGGAAGGGAGTTGTTGATACCACCAATTACCACAGGCGGTGAGGCAACCAAAGTGAGTCCCATGCCAATTTTGGTTTGAAACTTTGTGCCAGCAGGATTCACATGCAAAAGCAGTATCAGGGAATCACGGAGCAGTGTATGACCAGCACTCAAAAACGGAATAGATATTGCATATTTGGGTGATGCATTCAGAGCTTCTAGTGTGGGTTGAAAGGCTTTCCTTCGAGCCAAAGATGTCCATTACGCGAAGGTGTACACTATACTAAATATTTCATAGGGAAGACCTTTTGGCTAGGCTAGCTAGGCCGTCTGGTCTACCAACAAACAGAAAAGACCAGGAATGAAAGCAGGTAAGGATATCCTGCCATAACCCTTCACCTGAGGGGCAGCAGAAGGTGTTGTCAGGTATTGATGTGAGTAAAATTGATTCCACATGGGATTCCCATCTCTCACATAATTGAACATAAGGAGCATGTACACTACCTCTATGATACTCCTATTACTTAATTGCAACCGATGACCATGAAAGAAAATGTCGGCTCTTGCCTCGGATTGGCTGTGTGCCTCAAAGGACCCACTTAAGAGACTTTGAGGCTGTGGGAGAGGTAGAGACTAAACTGCTTGCTGCTCACGTGGTCTATGAGGTACAGTGGCCATAGCCACGAAAAGGCAGTAGAGTTTTCTGGGTAGGTTGAACTTGATGGCAATATTGGAAGCCCCCTACCCTAGCCACGGAGTGGACAAAACTATTGGTGTTGCTGGATGGTCGAGGAAAGGCCCAGTGCAGGCCTTGGAGGCAGAGGGGATGGCTTTAGCAGAATCAGTACGGTGCCTGGAGCTAGTCCGGAGGTCAGAGAACTGATTCACTGGCAGTAACCCAACTGGAGGCCACTACGGTTCCCTAGGAACGAAAGGAATGCCAGAGGAAACAAGAAGTGCACCTAAACTCTGCAACATAGACTCCTTAAAATCATCAGTCGGCTGCAGCATCGCTGAGGACCTGGGAAATTTGGGGCGTACCAGAATCAGTTAGGAAACCTGCTCCACACCCGAAGACCTACAGGGAGACCGATTGACATTGTGACACCTTCAAGTCTTCTCTTTGGATGCAGAGTGTTGGGATGGGCTTGGGTTTCACAACGCTTGTTTGTGTTTGGATTTCGATTTGCACTTAGCGGTGGACCTCAACAGGGATGTAGGCTTCTCGCGGGAATGGCCTCAAAAGGGAGATTGGGTCCACACCCAAGGCTTCGAGTGAGAACAAGAATCATGCAATGGCTGCAACTTCTTATATTGCCCAGCGTACAACTTCATTACTCAGTCCTGGATAATTTTTGGGTGCATTTATTGTATAACTTCCAGTAGTGCCTTGAGCCCAGATATACACCTCAAGCGGTTAAGTTACCAACATTTGTTTCATGCATTCACAGCATGGGTTTGAAATCTGTAGTTTTACGAGGAGACATCTGTTCTCTAGCACACTTGGATTCGAGTTTTATAAGACATTGGAAAACTAATATATTTGGAAATGATAATCTGGAAGGTGCAAAAAAAAAAAAAAAAAAGAGGAAATGACATCAGCAGGTGGCACTTACTTGTGTTTCAGTAAATTCTGGGCTAGTACACAACCAGCTGCATGGTTAGTGGTATGCAGAATCATTGCTCAGGAAAAGTTTCTGAATCCAGTTTGGCACCTGGTGAGTATTCCAAGGTGAGGAATCTGAGTATTCATCACAATGAAATAGGTTTACCAGGTACAAGTGATTTTTCCAGATTTTTAGGAGTGTGATAGAAGGTTCACTTATCACTTGCAAAAATAAGTGGAGGTCCTTATAAATAAATTGCAGGCCCCGATAAATAAATTGCAGGAATGGAACAGAAGGTTATCAGAAGGGGACATTTTTAAAGACCTAACACTCTTTCTACAATATTATGGAGCAACTACTAGACATTTCTGAGATGGAAGAGAAGGTATGTTATCCAGACACCCAGGGCTTCTCCCAGAGAACTAAATTTAGCAGTAAGGTAAGAAGGGAACGTACTTGCCATTCTACCTAGTCAGCAATGAGGTGCTACTTCGCTGATCTTGATGGAAATACTGAGCCTGCTCCTGTGACTTCTGTTTTGTTAAGGATAGTGTAATATTCATGTACAATGAATCTTTGAAGATACACATTCCAAGAAAAAACATTTTGTTTAACACTACATTCATTTACAACTCAAGAAGAAAGTAACGCTTACCTTAAATATACAAGGAACATCTTTGCGTGTAGCATGTATTACATCAGATGCAAGTACAGAGCTCACAGAAAAATCTTCATCTCTGTTAAAAAAAAAAAGAAAAAAATGGAGTAAAAGGCAGAAAAAGGACACTAGATGTATTTGATCGAAGTACCATCTTTAAATGCTTTCTGTTGCTACCAGGTAAAAGAAAGTTACTAACGAGTGGTATTTCTATAAAACTCTCTCAGCCTTCTAGTCCAATTATAAAACAATGTAGTTATGTAATCAAACTTTAAAAGGCAGCTTACATCATAATCAGACAAACACAAGGAGATGATGGACGGAGCCCTGAAACGGTTCAGATACTCACCCCTAGTCACAGATCTGGGTTTAATCCATAATCGTTCTTTAGCTCTTCCCTTGACCGGAAACAAGCTTCCTGGGACCGTCAAGACTGATTCGCATTTAGGTGTGTCTGAACTGGGGTGGTGAAGTGAGCTAAAGAACGATGATGGATTTAACCCAGATATGTGACTGGGGGTGAGTGTCTGAAAAGTTTCAGCGCCCCGTCCATCATCTCCTTGTGTTTGGTGTGCTTGCCCTAAATTGGCAGGGTATGCACAGATGTGGGTCCCTTGTTCACTTTGCCACTGGATCAAGCTAGACTGGCTGATGAGGGCTGTTAGCCCGAAACCGGTCCTAGGATGCTTGTTTCCGGTCCAGGGAAGACATGGCTTGGCAGTTCGGGATGGACTGTTCCCATGAGGCACAGGGTCAAGACTGATTTGCATATAGCTGTCTCTGAACTGGGGTGGTGAAGCGAGCTATAGAACGATGATGAAATCAACCCAGATCTGTGACTGGGGGTGAGCGTCTGAAAAGTTTCAGTGCTCCGTCCATCATCTCCTTGTGTTTGCTACATCATAATAAGGACAGCAAAATTGATATTAAAAGCTTTACTTGATTAATTAGCTCTTGATGGAGAAGTGCCTCCGGTGTTTTGCTGCCCGGTTATAAATGTACGTTAAATTGTAATTTTTACTATCAATTATTGTTTATGAACAAGTTACTTACCTTTCATAATGTCTTATCTGGTAGAGACTCTATCTAGCCACATATTCTTTAACTTACAATTATCTTCAGGCATCAGACTGAATCCAGAAATCTTTCGTGAGCAATAACCCTGCACGCTGGTAGATAGCGTGGTTTGGCGTTGTCTGCGGCAGAAGTGACGTGCGCAGTGCCTATATAGGTGCAACCCCAGAGCGCTGTCGGTCTCTTTTCATGACTTTCCATACGAGGGGCCACAAACAAAACAAACCACTGTTGTGGAAAACTGGGGTCCTGAAAGGAGGCACTGTCCCTAGAAATCTGTTCGCAGAGTGGGGGGCATGGGTAGGTCGGTAAGTAATATGTGGCTAGATAGAGTCTCTACCAAGATGAGGCATTATCGTAGGTACATAACTTGTTCATGATAGAGACTTCTAGCCGTAGATTACTTACCTCACAATAGATACACAAGCAATACCTCCCAGCAGGTGGGTTTACGAAACGATTTCACACTAAAAGGTCCTGCAGGACTGAACAGCAAAGTGCCCATCCCTATGGAACTGACTGTCTAGGCAGAAGTGCTTGGTAAACCTCTGAAGAGATGTCCATGTTCCTGCCTGGCAGATGTCCAGGACCGGAAACCTGCATGGTAACACAATGGTTGCAGCCTTGGCTGTTGTGGAATGACCACGCAAACATTTAGGGGGTTGCTTTTTGGTCTAAGGATAGCTGATTTTGATACAGAGTACGATCCATCAGGCGATGGTCATTTGTTCATCCAACTGGAACTCGTGCGCTCAAGGTAGCACAGCAATGATCTTTTTGGGGTCCAGCTGCTGGAGTTGCTCCTCTTCTTTCGAGGGATGAGGTGGAACATGAACGGCAGATGGACTGGCCTACGTGAAAGGGAGTGACCACCTTCGGCAGGAAGGTACCTCTAGTACAAAGGACCAGCTTATCTGGGAAGATTTTGCGGTATGGGGGCCTACGTTCCCTTTACGGCGCGCGCGTGCACCTTCCCCGACGTCAGCACGCACTCCCGGATGTGGAGCGCGCACAACGATTCCAGGACGTCCCGCGGAGAGAGGCGCCGGCCGCGCCGCCGCTTTAAGAAGCGGGCGGCCCGAAAACCAGGCACTTTTTTCAGCGGTGCCGGTGAGGAGTCGTGGAGAGTGCAGGTAAGGGGGCTTGGGGGGGCTTGAGGGCTTGTGTTGGCTTAGGGGGGGCTTGTGGCGGCTTGGGACGGCTAGTGGCGGCTTGGGGGGGGGGGGGGGGCTCGGGGGCGTGTGGCTGCAGAGCGCGGGGCTGAGTGTGGCCTTTTGGTTATGTATTGATGGTAATCAGAGCCCGTGAAGGGGCTCTGATTACCATCAATACTTAAACAAAAGGCCACAATCGTCCCCGCGCTTTACTAACAAAACAGTAGAGTCGGTTTAAAATCACAGCGTGTACCAAAGTACACGCTGTGTTTTTAAACTGGCTCTACTCTTTTGTTAGTAAAGCGTGGTGCGGGGACGATTGTGGCCTCTTGTTTAAGTATTGATGGTAATCAGAGCCCCTTCACGGGCTGTGATTACCATCAATACATAAACAAGAGGCCACAATCGTCCCCGCACCGCGCTTTACTAACAAAAGAGTAGAGCCAGTTTAAAAACACAGCGTGTACTTTCAGAAAGTACACGCTGTATTTTGAAACAGGCTCTACTCTTTTTGTTAGTAAAGCGCGGTGCGGGGACTATTTCAGGCAGCACCTTTGGGGCCAGAGGCCAGAGTTCGAGCCTCGAGGTCGCGCCCACATCCTGTGATTGTGGGCAAATCACTTAATCTCCCTGTGCCTGAATATGTAATGTAAAGACGGTGTTTATTTAAAGCGCTCCAATACCTACAAGATGTCGCACACAGGTACTCCTACCATGTGCCAGTGTTTGCGTGTTGCTTTTTTATAGCAAGTTAGATGTTGCCTCCCGTGGCAGATTTCTTGGTAGACTCTGCTGTCTACCAATAAAACTGTTTGTTTGTTTTCCTGGCAGCTCTTGCCTGGTGTTAACTTGTATGTCCGGTGACTTCGTCAGTACACTGACCCATTTTCAGGTCACGCTCTGTGGCTGAAAAGCACTTTTTGCCATCTTTTGGGAGAGTGTGCCAGCCTGCTGCCAGCGCCATGTCTGTTCCAAAAAATGTACGTCTCATTGACGTGTCATGTTTTATACATGGGAGTCAACGAAGGGATAGCAGTGATGCAGAAGGAAAAAAAAAAGCAGTGGGACAGTAGTAAGTGGGGGCGGAGGGGTAGACGGACAAATGGGGAGGTATAGGGCAGGTTTCAATTATCTCATGTAGCACAGAGTGTTAATATACCTGCTGCAAAGAACGCATACTATGTATTTTATGTGCATAGGTCAGTTGGTTACTGCTTTTGTCACATAGATTCTTTTGTTACTCTGCAGCTCATAAGAGACAATCCTAATCTAGCACAGTGACCTATAAACTGTCATCAAAGATCTGCTTACACATTGCATGGTACAAATTAGTAATTTATGTTTTTCCCTGTCTTTCATTATCCTGATGCTGCTAAAGGGGTTTGTTTGGGTGCAAATACATATTTATTGTGAAAGTCAATGCTAACCACTGTGTTATGTTCCGAATCCTGAATTTGTGCTTTTCCAGACAAGCACTCTTTAAAAATGCCTACCAGTATGAATGACATGCGACTCCTACACCTTGTAGTCCCCTTTGTATGTAGCATTTTCTCTACACTGATTTACACACATGATTCATTGTCTCTGTGTGTGTGATGTAAAGTGCTCTGACATCCTACAATGGTATGAGACAGTGGTTCCCAAACTGGGGTCCACGGACCCCCAGGGGTCCGTGACACATACCCAGGGGGGTCCGCAGACAGCAGTTTTAAAAGCAATGCAAAGTTCCTTGTATAAACAGCAGTTTTTGGGCAGCAATAAAAGGGTCAAGATAACTCCAGTGATTAATGTACCTGCTACAGAGAGATAGGAGGTTTGTCCAGTGGCAGCTTTGAGTCATCTCAGGAAGCCCAGATTGTTAATATGCCTGCTGCAAAAAATGTCTACCACGCATTTTTTTAAAAACAGTATATTGTTTTGTGCATAGCTCAGTCAGTTCCTACTTTTGCTACAGAGACTCTTTTGTTATTATGCAGTTCACAAGTTCCAATCGCATTTAGCACAGTGAGCTATGAACTGACATCAAAGAGCAGCAAGCAAACGCGTGGTACAAGTTAGTAAGTTATGCTTTTTCACAGTCTTTCATTAACCCGATGCTCGTAAAAAGGTTTGTTTGGTTAGAAATAAATCCTTATTAGTAAAGTCAATGCGAACCCCTGTGTTATGTTCTGAATCCTGAGTTTGTGCTGTCCAGACCAAGCACTCTTACAAAATGCCTACCAGTATGGATGACTTGTGAATCCTACACCTTGTAGTTCCCTTTGCCTTATGTAACATTTTCTAGTCACTGATTTACAGACGTATGATTCTTTCTCTGTGTATGTGTGTGATGTAAAGTGCTCTGACACCCTACAGTGGCATGAAAGGTGCTATAAAACAAATTAAAGACATGTGACAGTGGGGCTTTGGAGAGATGAGAGGCACTGTTGGAGGGTAGTAGTGAGGGAATCGATGAAGATTGACAAGAGATTGTTGTATGCTGGTGCATAGTAATGTCATCATTTCAATTCAATATATAATGACAAATTTGTTGTAAAGTGCACAATTTCCCCCAAAACTTTCTTGGGGGAGAGGCCTCCAATGCCCCCTTTGTAGTGATCAGACTCACTTGGTGTGCACTGTATAGGGACTAGTCTGCCAACATTTGCCAGAGCAGCTTTAAGTTTCCAGTCCAGCCTTGGTAGGAGCAGGAGCCCCAGGCTGTGAACTAAAACCAAACAATGGAAAGTTAGTCGCGAGATGCAGCACCAACCTTCCCATTAGGATTTTTCTATTTTTGCAAATATTTTAATATAAAAGTACTAAAATCTTTAGTAATTTAAGTCTAGTCTTGGTTTGATGCACACACGTGTGTTTTTTTTCCTTCTTCGAATTAGTTTTAATGTTTGACATTTAAATCTTACAAATTCCCCACCCAATTAACAGTGCTCAAGTTAAGAATATTTATTAAAATCTTATGATGGTACCACCGTTTAAGTCTTGTGTTTTTCTAAAATTGAAGTGTACTTGCCGAATATATAACTTTTCTTCGCATGCGTTTACTTCGCATGCCGTTACTACGCGGTCGTTAGTACGACCGCGTTGTTACTTAGCATACCTTTACTTCGCAATTCGGAACTACGAATTGCAGTAAGGGGGTGCTGGATGTTGGAATAGTATAATTTACTATTCCAACTCCAGTCTATGCGGACACTAGGGAAGGTGTTGGATTTTAAATCCAACACCTTCCCCCCCCTTACTGCAATTCATAGTTCCGAATTGCGAAGTAAAGGTATGCTAAGTAACAACGCGATCGTACTAACGACTGCGTAGTAACGGCATGCGAACTAACGCATGCTAAGTAAACGCCGCTTCCCGTACTTGCCTGTGTAACCAATTCATGTCATGGCGTGTTTATCCAATTTGGAAACTGCCCTTGAGACACTTACACTTATTGTGGCACTGTATGTGTGAAAATGCACCATCTTTTCACTTTTTAAAGTAAACGTTCTGAGTGACATTTGGCGCCACGCACACGCGCGGTCTGGTTCCTGGCGCACATAGCCATGGTTGCAGCGCACAGAGACCCTCCACTGCCGCACACAGAGGAAAGAAATTAGAGGGAACATTGATGGGGGCTTATTTCTGGTCCAGGGAAGACATGTCTTGGCAGTTCGGGCTGGACTGTTCCCACGAGGCACAGGGTCAGACTGATTTGCATATGGCCATGTCTGAACTGGGGTGGCGGAGTGAGCTAAAGAATGATGATGGATTAAACCCAGATCAGTGGACTGGGGGTGAGTGTTTGCAATGTTCAACACTCCATCCATCATCCCCTTTGGTTTTGCTTTGTTCACCATAAGTTGGCAGGGTATGCCCAGACGCGGGTCCCTTGCTCACTTTGCCACTGGATTAAAGATAGCCTGGCTGATGAGGGTTATGAACCCGAAACCGGTCCCAGGATGCTTGATTCCGGTCCAGGGAAGACATGGCTTGGCAGTTCGGGCTGGACTGTTCCCATGAGGCACAGGGTCAGGCTGATTTGCATATGGCCATGTCTGAACTGGGGTGGCGGAGTGAGCTAAAGAATGATGATGGAATAAACCCAGATCAGTTGACTGGAGGTGGGTGTTTGCAATGTTCAACACTCCGTCCATCATCCCCTTTGGTTTGGCTTAGCTGATAAAGCCTGGAGCTCACTGACCCTCCCGGGCAGATGTTATTGACACTAGAAAAGTAGTAGCCTCTGGGACCAGCTGTGGAGCGGCTCGAAAGGAAAGCACATCAGGGACGTCAGAACTCAATTTAAGTCCCACTGAGGCATGATGAAGGGTAAATGAGGGAAAACATGTTTGAGACCTCTCAGAAACCTATGCAGAAAAGAGGAATTGAAGAGGGATGGCTGATCAGGCAACCGCAGAGATGACAAAAAGATAGACTTTTAAGGTGCCCAAAGCAGAGCCTTGCTGGGAAAGAGAGGGAATAAACAGAAGGACTAGGGGGGTGGGGAATGGGTGAGGGGGCCGAAAGGGTATCAACATGTTTCTCTACACACCATGCCACAAACTTGCCCTAATGGCAGGTGTATTCCCTCTTGGTGGAGGGACGCCTGGCTACCAAGATGATATTACAGACTTCGGGAGCAAGGTCTAAAACAGTCAACTGTTGCTGCTCAATGTCCACGCATGAATAGGGAGTGTTGACAGGTTTGATTAGGGAACCCTCCTCTGCTGCTGCAATTGGAGGACCGATGGCCATGCTCAACAGCTCGGGTTACCAAACTCTCCAGGCCAAGGCCACAATGTTGCCTTGGGCCCAGTCATTCCTGATCTTCTTGAGAAATCTGAGCAGACGTGGTATCGGCGGAAAGGCGTACAGGAGGCCAGAGCTTGACTTGAGACAAAAAGAGCCTCCGAGCGAGAGCCGCCTTGGAGACTCCAGTGAGCAGAAGTGCTGACATTGCGTGTTTTCTGGGTTGGCGAACAGACCTAACCAAGGCTCTACCCACTGCTAAAAGCGACCTTGCATACCTCCAGATGGGGATGCCATTCATGATCCGCTAGGCATCTTCGGCTGAGTTTGTTCACCCTAGTGTTTAGAGAGCCCGTCAGGTGTTGAACCACAAGGGAAATGCCCTGATGTTCCAGTCATGTCCAAAGTTGCAGGGCCTCTTGACAAATGATCCACGATCCCACCCGCCCTGTTTGCTGCAGTACCACATGACGGCAGTGCTGTCCGTGAATACATGCACTAGTCTTCATTTTAAGGAGGGCTTGAAGAGCTTTCAATACAAGTTGGATCGTCCGGAGCTCCAACAGGTTGATGTGGAGTCCAAATCCCACCAGAGACCAGAGGTCTTTGTTCGCCACTTCTTTCACCCGGCCGCACCAGCCCAGGAGTGACACACGTCACAACTGTCAGGTCTGGTTGGGGAAAGAGGAGGGGTTTTTCTCTGATCCAATCGCTGTTCGTTAATCACCACTGCAGATATTTATGTAGTGCCCTGAGATCTAGACCATGTCAGAGAGATTCTCCTGATGCTGCGCCCACTGGATTGTCAAGTCCCACTGCAGAGCCCACATATGCCAGGAGCATGTATCAAGCAGGATACAGGAGGCCATGCGGCCAAGCAACCTAAGGGTCCATCTCACCGAAACCCACAATAGAATCTGAATATGAATGAACCCCCAGCGAGTACAGGAGGTCTGCCCTAGTCTGGAGGTGGGAGACATCTGCCTGATTTCCGTAGATTAGCTGCTACCATGGCCATCACCTTGGTGAACACCCAAGGGACTCTGGTAGGGCCAAAGGGGACCATGGTGAACTGAAAGCTCGTGACCTACAATGAACCGCAGGCAATGTCTGTGGGTTGGTAGGGCGGGGATGTGGACGCATGCGTCCTGCAAGTCCAACGCTACCATCCAGTCTACCGGGTCCAGGGCACTTGTGAGTGTGTGAGCATTTTGAATTTCTCCTTAAAGGAAGAAATAGATAGGGCGCAGGTTTAATATAGGACGACGGTCTCTCTCCTTCCAGGGCAATAGAAGGTACCAGGAACAACTACCACAACCAACTTCTGATGCTGGCACCCTCTCTATGGTTCTCTTGGCCAAGAGAGCTGCCACTTTCTTGCGGAGTAAAAAGAGGTGGTCCTCTGTCAGCCTGTCGTAAGTGGATGGCATGGGTGGAGGGGTAGTCACAAAGGGGAGGGATTAGCCCCTTTGGACATAATAGAGAACCCAGCGGTCTGATGATATTGACCTACAGTGGTGCAGGTAATGACAGATCATGTGCCCAATGGTTGCCCATGATGCTGGGAGGGTAAACTAAAGAGCTTTGGAGAATGTGGCTGCAGAGGGGTTGTGGACTGGGCCGACCTCTGGCTGCCTGGCATACAGTTTAGGGGTGCTGCGATCTTGGCCATGCAGGGGCTGGGAAGCTTGCTGACCGTGGGGGCTAAGCGGGTAGAGCCTTGACAGGAAGCCCCTTCCGTTGCCATGAAAGGCGCGAAAGGGGGACTGGGCCATGGAAAGGCTCAATAACCTGGACGTAGCTCTGCTGTCCTTGAAGTGCTCCAGCGCGGACTCCACCTTGTCTCCACTGATGCGGCATGTAAATAAGTGAAGTTTGGACATCCCCTGAAAAGTCAGTTGTGGTGCCGTGAGGCCACCGAGAAACCGCTCTGCCTAGCCAGTCGGTCGTGTCCAGCCCACAATGGATTGTGAACTTAGCTGTGTCAGCCATAGCTTGTGAGAGTATGGCCCAGGCCTCCTCAGGGACCACGGGCAACACCTGCTCAAACAAATTCCAAAGGGAATGGGAGTAACAGCCCAAAAGGCATGTGGTGTTGACAGACCGCAATGCCAGGCTGGAGGAAAAAAACATTTTCTTACCCAAGGTGTCCAGCCTTTTGGATTACCAATACAGTGGGGTGGTGGAGAATGAGCAAGGATTTACTTTGCAAGTGGAGGCTTGGGCCACCAAGCTCTCCAGGGTAGGGAGTTGGGTGAGGAAAGAGGGATACCCTGGGGCAGGGCAATTGTGGAAGGCAATTGTTGTGTTCACAGGAGCCACTGTGCAGGACTTGGACCAGATCCTGAACAGGATGTACGTGAGGGCTTCATGAAATGGGAGAAGAACGTCTGAAGTTGTAACTCCCGGTTGAGCACCTTCATCAAGACATTAGTCTTGACAGACACAGAGGACAACTGAAGGGCCAGGAGCTCAGTCGCCCTCCTCACCATCAGGAGATTAGGGGCTGGTATTCTTCGGGGTCCAGCGGCCCCTCCCAATCTTCACCAAGTCCCAACCCATAGAAATAGGGTTCAGGCTCTGGCTGGAGGGAATGGCTCCAGTCGGCACCGGATTCAGCATAAGGAGACACCCCTTCTGTTCCGTGTCGGAGTCGAGGATAAGAATGGGGACGGCACTGCTGGAGGGTGCTGCTGGCGTGGCGAGTGGCGACAGTTGGAGATCAGTGTTTGGGAAGGTCGAGGTGGCACATCTGGCACTGGCTCAGATTCATCTGTGGATCTAAAAGGGACCAAATGGCGCTGAGGGCAGACCAGCCGCGGGAACCAGTAGGGTCATCTCCCAAACCCACAGGGCCCAAAGACGCTCCAGCAGGCAGCCCAAATATGAGGTACATAGCCTCACAGAATTGTTTATGTGGGCAGGGCCGCTCCAGAAAACTCTAGGGGAGGTGGGGCTGGCACAGGAGAAGGCTCAACCGTAGAGCCAGGCTTCGAGTGATGAAGTCCCTCATCTTGTCGGATGACTTTGACGGATGGCTTTACGTCGAAGATCTTTGACTTCTTGTTCTTCTATTATTTCTAGGACTTACCAGAGTAGGACAGCTGCGACTGACTGCGACGAAGATCGATGGCTCAGAGACCAATCCTGCGACATTCCTCTTGACCGGGATCGAGACTGTCACGGCATCAAGTGGCAAGGAGCTGGAGGGATCTCTCCCTCAATGCCTTGGGGAACAAGGTGTGATAAGCTATGTAGCTCATGGTACTGTGGTCATGCTCAAGGCACCCGAGACAGACTAAGTACAGGTCCGTCACCGACATTTGCCGGTGGCAGGTGTCACATGATGGAATCTAGTCTTCCTCATAGACATCCCTGCCACACAAGGAAACAAGTCTAAAAAAAAAAAATAAGACAAAAAGTTGAAAAAAGGCAGTCAAAAAGTGACTGGGGTTAACCCTCTCCAGATCTGCGCTGACTGGCGCGGAAAGGAAAGAATTGACGTCAGCGCACTGGGGTGGCGCCTATATAGGCATCACGCATTTCACTTCTGGTGCCACGCAGAGCCGAACGATGCCAACTACCAGCACGCAGGGGTACTACTCACAAAACATTTCCAGATCTAGTCTGACACCTGAGGATAATTCTAAGGTAAGGAATATGCGGGTAAAAGGCTCTATCAGATA